>NC_069508.1:175879822-176192778 GCF_027579735.1 Bombina bombina
TGCCTCCCTATATGCCGGCACCTATCTAGATATCATAGCAATCTCCTGTGACTCCCTATATGCCGGCACCTATCTAGATATCATAGCAATCTCCTGTGACTCCCTATATGCCAGCACCTATCTAGATATCATAGTAATCTCCTGTGACTCCCTATATGCCAGCCCCTCTCCAGATATCATAGCAATCTCCTGTGACTCCCTATATGCCGGCACCTCTCTAGATATCATAGCAATCTCCTGTGACTCCCTATATGCCGGCACCTCTCTAGATATCATAGCAATCTCCCGTGACTCCCTATATGCCAGCACCTATCTAGATATCATAGCAATCTCCCGTGACTCCCTATATGCCGGCACCTATCTAGATATCATAGCATTCTCCTGTGACTCCCTATATGCCAGCACCTATCTAGATATCATAGCAATCTCCTGTGATTCCCTATATGCCAGCACCTCTCCAGATACCATAGCAATCTCCTGTGCCTCCCTATGTGCCAGCCCCTCTCCAGATACCATAGCAATCTCCTGTGACTCCCTATATGCCAGCACCTTTCCAGATACCATAGCAATCTCCTATGACTCCCTATATGCCAGCACCTCTCCAGATACCATAGCAATCTCCTGTGCCTCCCTATGTGCCAGCCCCTCTCCAGATACCATAGCAATCTCCTGTGCCTCCCTATGTGCCAGCCCCTCTCCAGATACCATAGCAATCTTCCGTGCCTCCCTATGTGCCAGCCCCTCTCCAGATACCATAGCAAACTCCTGTGCCTCCTATGTGTCAGCACCTCTCCTGATACCATAGCAATCTCCTGTGCCTCCCTATGTGCCAGCACCTCTCCAGATACCATAGCAATCTCCTGTGCCTCCCTATGTGCCAGCACCTCTCCAGATACCATAGCAATCTCCTGGGCCTCCCTATGTGCCAGCACCTCTCCAGATACAAAAGCAATCTCCTGGGCCTCCCTGTGTGCCAGCCCCTCTCCTGATACCATAGCAATCACCTGGGCCTCCCCATGTGCCAGCACCTCTCCAGATATCATAGCAATCTCCTGTGCCTCACTGTGTGCCAGCTCCTCTCCTGATACCATAGCAATCTCCTGTGCCTCCCTATGTGCCAGCACCCCTCCTGATACAATAGCAAACTCCTGTGCCTCCTATGTGCCAGCACCTCTCCAGATATATAGCAATCTTCTGTGCCTCCCTGTGTGCCAGCACCTCTCCAGATACCATAGCAACGTCCTGTGCTTCCCAATGTGCCAGCCCTCTCCAGATACCATAGCAACCTCCTGTGCCTCCCTATGTGCCAGCCCCTCTCCAGATACCATAGCAGCCTCCTGTGCCTCCCTATGTGCCAGCACCTCTCCTGATACCATACCAATCTACTGTGCCTCCCTATGTGCCAGCCCCTCTCCAGATACCATAGCAACCTCCTGTGCCTCCCTATGTGCCAGCACCTCTCCAGACACCATAGCAACCTCCTGTGCTTCCCTATGCCAGCACCTCTCCTGATACCATAGCAATCTCATGTGCCTCACTATGTGCCAGCCCCTCTCCTGATACCATAGCAATCTCCTGTGTCTCCCTATGTGCTGTCACCTCTCCTGATACCATAGCAATCTCCTGTGACTCACTATGTGCCAGCTCCTCTCCTGATACCATAGCAATCTCCTGTGCCTCCTATGATACCATAGCAATTTCCCGTGCCTCCCTATGTGCCAGCACCTCTCCAGATACCATAGCAACCTCCTGTGCCTCCCTATGTGCCAGCACCTCTCTAGATACCATAAGCAAGTTCCTGTGCCTCCCTATGTGCCAGCCCCTCTCCAGATACCATAGCAATCTCCTGTACCTCTCTATGTGCCAGCACGTCTCCTGATACCATAGCAATCTCCTGTGCCTCCCTATGTGCCAGCCCCTCTCCAGATACCATAGCAATCTCCTGTGCCTCTCTATGTGCCAGCACGTCTCCTGATACCATAGCAATCTCCTGTGCCTCCCTATGTGCCAGCCCCTCTCCAGATACCATAGCAACCTCCTGTGTCTCCCTATGTGCCGGCACCTTTCCTGATACCATAGCAAACTCCTGTGCCTCCTATGTGCCAGCCCCTCTCCAGATACCATAGCAACCTCCTGTGCCTCTTTATGTGTCAGCACCTCTCCTGATACCATAGCAATTTACTGTGCCTCCCTATGTGCCAGCACCTCTCCTAATACCATAGCAATCTCCTGTGCCTCCCTATGTGCCAGCACCTCTCCTGAATCCTGATACCATAGCAATCTCCTGTGCCTCCCTATGTGCCAGCACCTCTTCTGAATCCTGATACCATAGCAATCTCCTGTGCCTCACTATGTGCCAGCGACTCTCCTGATACATAACAATCTCCTGCGCCTCCCTATCTGCCAGCACTTCTCGTGATACCATAGTAATCTCCTGTGCCTCACTATGTGCCAGCACCTCTCCTGATACCATAGCAATCTCCTGTGCCTCAACATTTGCCAGCCCCTCTCCTGATACCATAGCAATCTCCTGTGCCTCCCTATGTGCCAGCACCTCTCCTGAATCCTGACACCATAGCAATCTCCTGTGCCTCACTATGTGCCAGCACCTCTCCTGATACCATAGCAATCTCCTGCGCCTCCCTATCTGCCAGCACCTCTCCTGATACCATAGCAATCTCCTGTGCCTCACTATGTGCCAGCACCTCTCCTGATACCATAGCAATCTCCTGTGCCTCCCTATGTGCCAGCCCCTCTCCAGATACCATAGCAACCTCCTGTGCCTCCCTATGTGCCAGCACCTCTCCTGATACCATAGCAATCTCCTGCGCCTCCCTATCTGCCAGCACCTCTCCTGATACCATAGCAATCTCCTGTGCCTCCCTATGTGCCAGCACCTCTCTAGATATCATAGCAATCTCCTGTGCCTCCCTATATGCCGGCACCTATCTAGATATCATAGCAATCTCCTGTGACTCCCTATATGCCGGCACCTATCTAGATATCATAGCAATCTCCTGTGACTCCCTATATGCCAGCACCTATCTAGATATCATAGTAATCTCCTGTGACTCCCTATATGCCAGCCCCTCTCCAGATATCATAGCAATCTCCTGTGACTCCCTATATGCCGGCACCTCTCTAGATATCATAGCAATCTCCTGTGACTCCCTATATGCCGGCACCTCTCTAGATATCATAGCAATCTCCCGTGACTCCCTATATGCCAGCACCTATCTAGATATCATAGCAATCTCCCGTGACTCCCTATATGCCGGCACCTATCTAGATATCATAGCATTCTCCTGTGACTCCCTATATGCCAGCACCTATCTAGATATCATAGCAATCTCCTGTGATTCCCTATATGCCAGCACCTCTCCAGATACCATAGCAATCTCCTGTGCCTCCCTATGTGCCAGCCCCTCTCCAGATACCATAGCAATCTCCTGTGACTCCCTATATGCCAGCACCTTTCCAGATACCATAGCAATCTCCTATGACTCCCTATATGCCAGCACCTCTCCAGATACCATAGCAATCTCCTGTGCCTCCCTATGTGCCAGCCCCTCTCCAGATACCATAGCAATCTCCTGTGCCTCCCTATGTGCCAGCCCCTCTCCAGATACCATAGCAATCTTCCGTGCCTCCCTATGTGCCAGCCCCTCTCCAGATACCATAGCAAACTCCTGTGCCTCCTATGTGTCAGCACCTCTCCTGATACCATAGCAATCTCCTGTGCCTCCCTATGTGCCAGCACCTCTCCAGATACCATAGCAATCTCCTGTGCCTCCCTATGTGCCAGCACCTCTCCAGATACCATAGCAATCTCCTGGGCCTCCCTATGTGCCAGCACCTCTCCAGATACAAAAGCAATCTCCTGGGCCTCCCTGTGTGCCAGCCCCTCTCCTGATACCATAGCAATCACCTGGGCCTCCCCATGTGCCAGCACCTCTCCAGATATCATAGCAATCTCCTGTGCCTCACTATGTGCCAGCTCCTCTCCTGATACCATAGCAATCTCCTGTGCCTCCCTATGTGCCAGCACCCCTCCTGATACAATAGCAAACTCCTGTGCCTCCTATGTGCCAGCACCTCTCCAGATATATAGCAATCTTCTGTGCCTCCCTGTGTGCCAGCACCTCTCCAGATACCATAGCAACGTCCTGTGCTTCCCAATGTGCCAGCCCTCTCCAGATACCATAGCAACCTCCTGTGCCTCCCTATGTGCCAGCCCCTCTCCAGATACCATAGCAGCCTCCTGTGCCTCCCTATGTGCCAGCACCTCTCCTGATACCATACCAATCTACTGTGCCTCCCTATGTGCCAGCCCCTCTCCAGATACCATAGCAACCTCCTGTGCCTCCCTATGTGCCAGCACCTCTCCAGACACCATAGCAACCTCCTGTGCTTCCCTATGCCAGCACCTCTCCTGATACCATAGCAATCTCATGTGCCTCACTATGTGCCAGCCCCTCTCCTGACACCATAGCAATCTCCTGTGTCTCCCTATGTGCTGTCACCTCTCCTGATACCATAGCAATCTCCTGTGACTCACTATGTGCCAGCTCCTCTCCTGATACCATAGCAATCTCCTGTGCCTCCTATGATACCATAGCAATTTCCCGTGCCTCCCTATGTGCCAGCACCTCTCCAGATACCATAGCAACCTCCTGTGCCTCCCTATGTGCCAGCACCTCTCTAGATACCATAGCAAGTTCCTGTGCCTCCCTATGTGCCAGCCCCTCTCCAGATACCATAGCAATCTCCTGTACCTCTCTATGTGCCAGCACGTCTCCTGATACCATAGCAATCTCCTGTGCCTCCCTATGTGCCAGCCCCTCTCCAGATACCATAGCAATCTCCTGTGCCTCTCTATGTGCCAGCACGTCTCCTGATACCATAGCAATCTCCTGTGCCTCCCTATGTGCCAGCCCCTCTCCAGATACCATAGCAACCTCCTGTGTCTCCCTATGTGCCGGCACCTTTCCTGATACCATAGCAATCTCCTGTGCCTCCCTATGTGCCAGCCCCTCTCCAGATACCATAGCAACCTCCTGTGCCTCTTTATGTGTCAGCACCTCTCCTGATACCATAGCAATTTACTGTGCCTCCCTATGTGCCAGCACCTCTCCTAATACCATAGCAATCTCCTGTGCCTCCCTATGTGCCAGCACCTCTCCTGAATCCTGATACCATAGCAATCTCCTGTGCCTCCCTATGTGCCAGCACCTCTTCTGAATCCTGATACCATAGCAATCTCCTGTGCCTCACTATGTGCCAGCGACTCTCCTGATACATAACAATCTCCTGCGCCTCCCTATCTGCCAGCACTTCTCGTGATACCATAGTAATCTCCTGTGCCTCACTATGTGCCAGCACCTCTCCTGATACCATAGCAATCTCCTGTGCCTCAACATTTGCCAGCCCCTCTCCTGATACCATAGCAATCTCCTGTGCCTCCCTATGTGCCAGCACCTCTCCTGAATCCTGACACCATAGCAATCTCCTGTGCCTCACTATGTGCCAGCACCTCTCCTGATACCATAGCAATCTCCTGCGCCTCCCTATCTGCCAGCACCTCTCCTGATACCATAGCAATCTCCTGTGCCTCACTATGTGCCAGCACCTCTCCTGATACCATAGCAATCTCCTGTGCCTCCCTATGTGCCAGCCCCTCTCCAGATACCATAGCAACCTCCTGTGCCTCCCTATGTGCCAGCACCTCTCCTGATACCATAGCAATCTCCTGCGCCTCCCTATCTGCCAGCACCTCTCCTGATACCATAGCAATCTCCTGTGCCTCACTATGTGCCAGCACCTCTCCTGACACCATAGCAATCTCCTCTGCCTCACTATGTGCCAGCTCCTCTCCTGATACCATAGCAATCTCCTGTGCCTCCCTATGTGCCAGCACCTCTCCAGATACCATAGCAATCTCCTGTGCCTCCCTATGTGCCAGCTCCTCTCCTGATACCATAGCAATCTCCTGTGCCTCCCTATGGGCCAGCTCCTCTCCTGATACCATAGCAATCTCCTCTGCCTCACTATGTGCCAGCCCCTCTCCTGATACCATAGCAATCTCCTGTGCCTCCCTATGTGCCAGCACCTCTCCAGATACCATAGCAATCTCCTGTGCCTCCCTATGTGCCAGCACCTCTCCAGATACCATAGCAATCCTCCTGGGCCTCCCTATGTGCCAGCTCCTCTCCTGATACCATAGCAATCTCCTGTGCCTCACTATGTGCCAGCCCCTCTCCTGATACCATAGCAATCACCTCTGCCTCCCTATGTGCCAGGACCTCTCCTAATACCATAGCAATCTCCTGTGCCTCCCTATGTGCCAGCACCTCACCAGATACCATAGCAATCTCCTGTGCCTCAATATGTGCCATCCCCTCTCCTGATACCATAGCAATCGACTGTGACTCCCTATGTGCCAGCTCCTCTCCTGATACCATAGCAATCTCCTGTGCCTCCCTATGTGCCAGCTCCTCTCCTGATACCATAGCAATCTCATGTGCCTCCCTATGTGCCAGCACCTCTCCAGATACCATAGCAATCTCCTGGGCCTCCCTATGTGCCAGCTCCTCTCCTGATACCATAGCAATCTCCTGTGCCTCACTATGTGCCAGCCCCTCTCCTGATACCATAGCAATCACCTCTGCCTTCCTATGTGCCAGGACCTCTCCTGATACCATAGCAATCTCCTTTGCCTCCCTATGTGCCAGCCCTTCTCCAGATACCATAGCAATCTCCTGTGCCTCAATATGTGCCAGCCCCTCTCCTGATACCATAGCAATCGACTGTGACTCCCTATGTGCCAGCACCTCTCCTGATACCATAGCAATCTCCTTTGCCTCCCTATGTGCCAGCCCTTCTCCAGATACTATAGCAATCTCATGTGCCTCCCTATGTGCCAGCTCCTCTCCTGATACCATAGCAATCTCCTGTGCCTTACTATGTGCCAGCACCTCTCCTCATACCATAGCAATCTCCTGTGTCTCCCTATGGGCCAGCTCCTCTCCTGATACCATAGCAATCTCCTCTGCCTCACTATGTGCCAGCCCCTCTCCTGATACCATAGCAATCTCCTGTGCCTCCCTATGTGCCAGCACCTCTCCAGATACCATAGCAATCTCCTGTGCCTCCCTATGTGCCAGCTCCTCTCCTGATACCATAGCAATCTCCTGTGCCTCACTATGTGCCAGCCCGTCTCCTGATACCATAGCAATCTCCTTTGCCTCCCTATGTGCCAGCCCTTCTCCAGATACTATAGCAATCTCATGTGCCTCCCTATGTGCCAGCTCCTCTCCTGATACCATAGCAATCTCCTGTGCCTTACTATGTGCCAGCACCTCTCCTGATACCATAGCAATCTCCTGTGTCTCCCTATGGGCCAGCTCCTCTCCTGATACCATAGCAATCTCCTCTGCCTCACTATGTGCCAGCCCCTCTCCTGATACCATAGCAATCTCCTGTGCCTCACTATGTGCCAGCCCGTCTCCTGATACCATAGCAATCTCCTCTGCCTTCCTATGTGCCAGGACCTCTCCTAATACCATAGCAATCGACTGTGACTCCCTATGTGCCAGCTCCTCTCCTGATACCATAGCAATATCCTGTACCTCCCTATGTGCCAGCACCTCTCCAGATACCATAGCAATCTCCTGGGCCTCCCTATGTGCCAGCTCCTCTCCTGATACCATAGCAATCTCCTGTGCCTCACTATGTGCCAGCCCCTCTCCTGACACCATAGCAATCACCTCTGCCTCCCTATGTGCCAGGACCTCTTCTGATACCATAGCAATCTCCTGTGTCTCCCTATGGGCCAGCTCCTCTCCTGATACCATAGCAATCTCCTCTGCCTCACTATGTGCCAGCCCCTCTCCTGATACCATAGCAATCTCCTGTGCCTCCCTATGTGCCAGCCCCTCTCCTGATACCATAGCAATCGACTGTGACTCCCTATGTGCCAGCACCTCTCCTGATACCATAGCAATCTCCTTTGCCTCCCTATGTGCCAGCCCTTCTCCAGATACTATAGCAATCTCATGTGCCTCCCTATGTGCCAGCTCCTCTCCTGATACCATAGCAATCTCCTGTGCCTTACTATGTGCCAGCACCTCTCCTGATACCATAGCAATCTCCTGTGTCTCCCTATGGGCCAGCTCCTCTCCTGATACCATAGCAATCTCCTCTGCCTCACTATGTGCCAGCCCCTCTCCTGATACCATAGCAATCTCCTGTGCCTCCCTATGTGCCAGCACCTCTCCAGATACCATAGCAATCTCCTGTGCCTCCCTATGTGCCAGCTCCTCTCCTGATACCATAGCAATCTCCTGTGCCTCACTATGTGCCAGCCCGTCTCCTGATACCATAGCAATCTCCTTTGCTTCCCTATGTGCCAGCCCTTCTCCAGATACTATAGCAATCTCATGTGCCTCCCTATGTGCCAGCTCCTCTCCTGATACCATAGCAATCTCCTGTGCCTTACTATGTGCCAGCACCTCTCCTGATACCATAGCAATCTCCTGTGTCACCCTATGGGCCAGCTCCTCTCCTGATACCATAGCAATCTCCTCTGCCTCACTATGTGCCAGCCCCTCTCCTGATACCATAGCAATCTCCTGTGCCTCACTATGTGCCAGCCCGTCTCCTGATACCATAGCAATCTCCTCTGCCTTCCTATGTGCCAGGACCTCTCCTAATACCATAGCAATCGACTGTGACTCCCTATGTGCCAGCTCCTCTCCTGATACCATAGCAATATCCTGTACCTCCCTATGTGCCAGCACCTCTCCAGATACCATAGCAATCTCCTGGGCCTCCCTATGTGCCAGCTCCTCTCCTGATACCATAGCAATCTCCTGTGCCTCACTATGTGCCAGCCCCTCTCCTGATACCATAGCAATTACCTCTGCCTCCCTATGTGCCAGGACCTCTCCTAATACCATAGCAATCTCCTGTGCCTCAATATGTGCCAGCCCCTCTCCTGATACCATAGCAATCGACTGTGACTCCCTATGTGCCAGCTCCTCTCCTGATACCATAGCAATCTCCTGTGCCTCACTATGTGCCAGCACCTCTCCTAATACCATAGCAATCTCCTGTGTCTCCCTATGGGCCAGCTCCTCTCCTGATACCATAGCAATCTCCTCTGCCTCACTATGTGCCAGCCCCTCTCCTGATACCATAGCAATCTCCTGTGCCTCCCTATGTGCCAGCACCTCTCCAGATACCATAGCAATCTCCTGTGCCTCCCTATGTGCCAGCTCCTCTCCTGATACCATAGCAATCTCCTCTGCCTTCCTATGTGCCAGGACCTCTCCTAATACCATAGCAATCTCCTGTGCCTCCCTATGTGCCAGCACCTCACCAGATACCATAGCAATCTCCTGTGCCTCAATATGTGCCAGCCCCTTTCCTAATACCATAGCAATCGACTGTGACTCCCTATGTGCCAGCTCCTCTCCTGATACCATAGCAATCTCCTGTACCTCCCTATGTGCCAGCTCCTCTCCTGATACCACAGCAATCTCATGTGCCTCCCTATGTGCCAGCACCTCTCCAGATACCATAGCAATCTCCTGGGCCTCCCTATGTGCCAGCTCCTCTCCTGATACCATAGCAATCTCCTCTGCCTCACTATGTGCCAGCCCCTCTCCTGATACCATAGCAATCACCTCTGCCTCCCTATGTGTCAGGACCTCTCCTAATACCATAGCAATCTCCTGTGCCTCCCTATGTGCCAGCACCTCACCAGATACCATAGCAATCTCATGGGCCTCACTATGTGCCAACCCCTCTCCAGATACCAACCAATCTCCTGTGCCTCCTATGATACCATAGCAATTTCCCGTGCCTCCCTATGTGCCAGCACCTCTCCAGATACCATAGCAACCTCCTGTGCCTCCCTATGTGCCAGCACCTCTCTAGATACCATAGCAAGTTCCTGTGCCTCCCTATGTGCCAGCCCCTCTCCAGATACCATAGCAATCTCCTGTACCTCTCTATGTGCCAGCACGTCTCCTGATACCATAGCAATCTCCTGTGCCTCCCTATGTGCCAGCCCCTCTCCAGATACCATAGCAATCTCCTGTGCCTCTCTATGTGCCAGCACGTCTCCTGATACCATAGCAATCTCCTGTGCCTCCCTATGTGCCAGCCCCTCTCCAGATACCATAGCAACCTCCTGTGTCTCCCTATGTGCCGGCACCTTTCCTGATACCATAGCAATCTCCTGTGCCTCCCTATGTGCCAGCCCCTCTCCAGATACCATAGCAACCTCCTGTGCCTCTTTATGTGTCAGCACCTCTCCTGATACCATAGCAATTTACTGTGCCTCCCTATGTGCCAGCACCTCTCCTAATACCATAGCAATCTCCTGTGCCTCCCTACGTGCCAGCACCTCTCCTGAATCCTGATACCATAGCAATCTCCTGTGCCTCCCTATGTGCCAGCACCTCTTCTGAATCCTGATACCATAGCAATCTCCTGTGCCTCACTATGTGCCAGCGACTCTCCTGATACATAACAATCTCCTGCGCCTCCCTATCTGCCAGCACTTCTCGTGATACCATAGTAATCTCCTGTGCCTCACTATGTGCCAGCACCTCTCCTGATACCATAGCAATCTCCTGTGCCTCAACATTTGCCAGCCCCTCTCCTGATACCATAGCAATCTCCTGTGCCTCCCTATGTGCCAGCACCTCTCCTGAATCCTGACACCATAGCAATCTCCTGTGCCTCACTATGTGCCAGCACCTCTCCTGATACCATAGCAATCTCCTGTGCCTCCCTATGTGCCAGCACCTCTCCTGATACCATAGCAATCTCCTGTGCCTCACTATGTGCCAGCACCTCTCCTGATACCATAGCAATCTCCTGTGCCTCCCTATGTGCCAGCCCCTCTCCAGATACCATAGCAACCTCCTGTGCCTCCCTATGTGCCAGCACCTCTCCTGATACCATAGCAATCTCCTGCGCCTCCCTATCTGCCAGCACCTCTCCTGATACCATAGCAATCTCCTGTGCCTCACTATGTGCCAGCACCTCTCCTGATACCATAGCAATCTCCTGTGCCTCACTATGTGCCAGCTCCTCTCCTGATACCATAGCAATCTCCTGTGCCTCCCTATGTGCCAGCACCTCTCCAGATACCATAGCAATCTCCTGTGCCTCCCTATGTGCCAGCTCCTCTCCTGATACCATAGCAATCTCCTGTGCCTCCCTATGTGCCAGCTCCTCTCCTGATACCATAGCAATCTCCTCTGCCTCACTATGTGCCAGCCCCTCTCCTGATACCATAGCAATCTCCTGTGCCTCCCTATGTGCCAGCACCTCTCCAGATACCATAGCAATCTCCTGTGCCTCCCTATGTGCCAGCACCTCTCCAGATACCATAGCAATCCTCCTGGGCCTCCCTATGTGCCAGCTCCTCTCCTGATACCATAGCAATCTCCTGTGCCTCACTATGTGCCAGCCCCTCTCCTGATACCATAGCAATCACCTCTGCCTCCCTATGTGCCAGGACCTCTCCTAATACCATAGCAATCTCCTGTGCCTCCCTATGTGCCAGCACCTCACCAGATACCATAGCAATCTCCTGTGCCTCAATATGTGCCATCCCCTCTCCTGATACCATAGCAATCGACTGTGACTCCCTATGTGCCAGCTCCTCTCCTGATACCATAGCAATCTCCTGTGCCTCCCTATGTGCCAGCTCCTCTCCTGATACCATAGCAATCTCATGTGCCTCCCTATGTGCCAGCACCTCTCCAGATACCATAGCAATCTCCTGGGCCTCCCTATGTGCCAGCTCCTCTCCTGATACCATAGCAATCTCCTGTGCCTCACTATGTGCCAGCCCCTCTCCTGATACCATAGCAATCACCTCTGCCTTCCTATGTGCCAGGACCTCTCCTGATACCATAGCAATCTCCTTTGCCTCCCTATGTGCCAGCCCTTCTCCAGATACCATAGCAATCTCCTGTGCCTCAATATGTGCCAGCCCCTCTCCTGATACCATAGCAATCGACTGTGACTCCCTATGTGCCAGCACCTCTCCTGATACCATAGCAATCTCCTTTGCCTCCCTATGTGCCAGCCCTTCTCCAGATACTATAGCAATCTCATGTGCCTCCCTATGTGCCAGCTCCTCTCCTGATACCATAGCAATCTCCTGTGCCTTACTATGTGCCAGCACCTCTCCTCATACCATAGCAATCTCCTGTGTCTCCCTATGGGCCAGCTCCTCTCCTGATACCATAGCAATCTCCTCTGCCCTCACTATGTGCCAGCCCCTCTCCTGATACCATAGCAATCTCCTGTGCCTCCCTATGTGCCAGCACCTCTCCAGATACCATAGCAATCTCCTGTGCCTCCCTATGTGCCAGCTCCTCTCCTGATACCATAGCAATCTCCTGTGCCTCACTATGTGCCAGGCCCGTCTCCTGATACCATAGCAATCTCCTTTGCCTCCCTATGTGCCAGCCCTTCTCCAGATACTATAGCAATCTCATGTGCCTCCCTATGTGCCAGCACCTCTCCTGATACCATAGCAATCTCCTGTGCCTTACTATGTGCCAGCACCTCTCCTGATACCATAGCAATCTCCTGTGTCTCCCTATGGGCCAGCTCCTCTCCTGATACCATAGCAATCTCCTCTGCCTCACTATGTGCCAGCCCCTCTCCTGATACCATAGCAATCTCCTGTGCCTCACTATGTGCCAGCCCGTCTCCTGATACCATAGCAATCTCCTCTGCCTTCCTATGTGCCAGGACCTCTCCTAATACCATAGCAATCGACTGTGACTCCCTATGTGCCAGCTCCTCTCCTGATACCATAGCAATCTCCTGTACCTCCCTATGTGCCAGCACCTCTCCAGATACCATAGCAATCTCCTGGGCCTCCCTATGTGCCAGCTCCTCTCCTGATACCATAGCAATCTCCTGTGCCTCACTATGTGCCAGCCCCTCTCCTGACACCATAGCAATCACCTCTGCCTCCCTATGTGCCAGGACCTCTTCTGATACCATAGCAATCTCCTGTGTCTCCCTATGGGCCAGCTCCTCTCCTGATACCATAGCAATCTCCTCTGCCTCACTATGTGCCAGCCCCCACTCCTGATACCATAGCAATCTCCTGTGCCTCCCTATGTGCCAGCCCCTCTCCTGATACCATAGCAATCGACTGTGACTCCCTATGTGCCAGCACCTCTCCTGATACCATAGCAATCTCCTTTGCCTCCCTATGTGCCAGCCCTTCTCCAGATACTATAGCAATCTCATGTGCCTCCCTATGTGCCAGCTCCTCTCCTGATACCATAGCAATCTCCTGTGCCTTACTATGTGCCAGCACCTCTCCTGATACCATAGCAATCTCCTGTGTCTCCCTATGGGCCAGCTCCTCTCCTGATACCATAGCAATCTCCTCTGCCTCACTATGTGCCAGCCCCTCTCCTGATACCATAGCAATCTCCTGTGCCTCCCTATGTGCCAGCACCTCTCCAGATACCATAGCAATCTCCTGTGCCTCCCTATGTGCCAGCACCTCTCCTGATACCATAGCAATCTCCTGTGCCTCACTATGTGCCAGCCCGTCTCCTGATACCATAGCAATCTCCTTTGCTTCCCTATGTGCCAGCCCTTCTCCAGATACTATAGCAATCTCATGTGCCTCCCTATGTGCCAGCTCCTCTCCTGATACCATAGCAATCTCCTGTGCCTCACTATGTGCCAGCACCTCTCCTGAAACCATAGCAATCTCCTGTGTCACCCTATGGGCCAGCTCCTCTCCTGATACCATAGCAATCTCCTCTGCCTCACTATGTGCCAGCCCCTCTCCTGATACCATAGCAATCTCCTGTGCCTCACTATGTGCCAGCCCGTCTCCTGATACCATAGCAATCTCCTCTGCCTTCCTATGTGCCAGGACCTCTCCTAATACCATAGCAATCGACTGTGACTCCCTATGTGCCAGCTCCTCTCCTGATACCATAGCAATATCCTGTACCTCCCTATGTGCCAGCACCTCTCCAGATACCATAGCAATCTCCTGGGCCTCCCTATGTGCCAGCTCCTCTCCTGATACCATAGCAATCTCCTGTGCCTCACTATGTGCCAGCCCCTCTCCTGATACCATAGCAATCACCTCTGCCTCCCTATGTGCCAGGACCTCTCCTAATACCATAGCAATCTCCTGTGCCTCAATATGTGCCAGCCCCTCTCCTGATACCATAGCAATCGACTGTGACTCCCTATGTGCCAGCTCCTCTCCTGATACCATAGCAATCTCCTGTGCCTCACTATGTGCCAGCACCTCTCCTAATACCATAGCAATCTCCTGTGTCTCCCTATGGGCCAGCTCCTCTCCTGATACCATAGCAATCTCCTCTGCCTCACTATGTGCCAGCCCCTCTCCTGATACCATAGCAATCTCCTGTGCCTCCCTATGTGCCAGCACCTCTCCAGATACCATAGCAATCTCCTGTGCCTCCCTATGTGCCAGCTCCTCTCCTGATACCATAGCAATCTCCTCTGCCTTCCTATGTGCCAGGACCTCTCCTAATACCATAGCAATCTCCTGTGCCTCCCTATGTGCCAGCACCTCACCAGATACCATAGCAATCTCCTGTGCCTCAATATGTGCCAGCCCCTTTCCTAATACCATAGCAATCGACTGTGACTCCCTATGTGCCAGCTCCTCTCCTGATACCATAGCAATCTCCTGTACCTCCCTATGTGCCAGCTCCTCTCCTGATACCACAGCAATCTCATGTGCCTCCCTATGTGCCAGCACCTCTCCAGATACCATAGCAATCTCCTGGGCCTCCCTATGTGCCAGCTCCTCTCCTGATACCATAGCAATCTCCTCTGCCTCACTATGTGCCAGCCCCTCTCCTGATACCATAGCAATCACCTCTGCCTCCCTATGTGTCAGGACCTCTCCTAATACCATAGCAATCTCCTGTGCCTCCCTATGTGCCAGCACCTCACCAGATACCATAGCAATCTCATGGGCCTCACTATGTGCCAACCCCTCTCCTGATACCATAGCAATCTATTGTGCCTCCCTGTGTGCCATCACCTCTCCAGATACCATAGCAATCTCCTGTGCCTTCCTATGTGCCAGCACCTTCCTGATACCATAGCAATCTCCTGTGCCTCCCTATGTGCCAGCCCCTCTCCAGATACCATAGCAATCTCCTTTGCCTCCCTATGTGCCAGAACATCTCCAGATACCATAGCAATCTCCTGTGCCTCCCTAGGTCCCAGCACCTCACCAGATACCATAGCAATTTCCTGTGCCTCAATATGTGCCAGCCCCTCTCCTGATACCATAGCAATCGACAGTGACTCCCTATTTGCCAGCACCTCTCCTGATACCATATCAATCTCCTGTGCCTCCCAATGTGCCAGCACCTCTCCAGATACCATAGCAATCTCCTTTGCCTCCCTACGTGCCAGCCGGTCTCCAGATACCATAGCAATTTCATGTGCCTCACTATGTGCCAGCCCCTCTCCTGATACCATAGCAATCTATTGTGCCTCCCTATGTGCCAGCACCTCTCCAGATACCATAGCAATCTCCTGTGACTTCCTATGTGCCAGCCCCTCCCCTGATACCATAGCAATCTACTGTGCCTCACTATGTGCCAGTGCCTTTCCTGATAACAAAGCAATCTCATGTGCCTCCCTATGTGCCAGCCCCTCTCCAGATACCATAGCAATCTCCTTTGCCTCCCTATGTGCCAGCACCTCTCCAGAAATATAGCAATCTCCTTTGCCTCCCTATGTGCCAGCACCTCTCCAGATACCATAGCAATCTCCTGTGCCTCCCTATGTGCCAGCACCTCTCCAGATACCATAGCAATCTCCTGTGCCTCCCTATGTGCCAGCACCTCTGCAGATACCATAGCAATCTCCTGTGTCTCACTATGTGCAAGCACCTCTCCTGATACTATTGCAATCTCCTGTGCCTTCATATGTGCCAGCCCCTCTCTAGATACCATAGCAATCTCCTGTGTCTCACTATGTGCCAGCCCCTCTCTAGATACCATAGCAATCTCCTGTCTCTCACTATGTGCCAGCACCTCTCTAGATACCATAGCAATCTCCTGTCTCTCACTATGTGCCAGCACCTCTCCTGATACCATAGCAATCTCCTGTACCTTCCTATGTGCCAGCACCTCTCCAGATATATGGCAATCTCCTGTGCCTCCCTATGTGCCAGCACTCTCTAGATACCATAGCAGTCTCCTGTGTCTCACTAATATGTGCCAGCACCTCTCCTGATACCATAGCAATCTCCTGTGCCTTCCTATGTGCCAGCACCTCTCCTAATACCATAGCAATCTCCTGTGTCTCACTATGTGCTAGCACCTCTCCTGATACCATAGCAATCTCCTCTTTCTCCCTATGTGCCAGCACCTCACCAGATACCATAGCAATTTCCTGTGCCTCTCTATGTGCCAGCCCCTCTCCAGATACCATATCAATCTCCTGTGCCTCCCTATGTGCCAGCCCCTCTCCAGATACCAGAGCAATCTCCTGTGGCTCCCTATGTGCCAGGACCTCTCCAGATACCATATCAATATCCTGTGCCTCATTATGTGCCAGCCCCTCTCCAGATACCATATCAATCTCCTGTGCCTCCCTATGTGCCAGCACATCTCTAGATACCATAGCAATCTTCCGCGCCTTCCTATGTGAAAGCACCTCTCCAGATACCATAGCAATCTCCTGTGCGTCCCTATGTGCCAGCCCCTCTCCAGATACCATAGCAATCTCCTGTGCCTCCCTATGTTCCAGCAGCTCTCATGATACCATAGCAATCTCCTGTGCCTCCCTATGTGCCAGCACCTGTCCAGATACCATAGCAATCTTCCTTGCCTCCCTATGTGCCAGCCCCTCTCCAGATACCATAGCAATCTCCTGTGCCTCCCTATGTGCCAGACCCTCTCCTGATACCATAGCAATCTCCTGTGCCTCCCTATGTGCCAGCACCTCTCCAGATACCATAGCAATCTCCTGTGCCTCCCTATGTGCCAGCACCTCTGCAGATACCATAGCAATCTCCTGTGTCTCACTATGTGCAAGCACCTCTCCTGATACCATAGCAATCTCCTGTGCCTTCCTATGTGCAAGCACCTCTCTAGATACCATAGCAATCTCCTGTGTCTCACTATGTGCCAGCACCTCTCCTGATACCATAGCAATCTCCTGTACCTTCCTATGTGCCAGCACCTCTCCAGATATATGGCAATCTCCTGTGCCTCCCTATGTGCCAGCACCTCTCTAGATACCATAGCAGTCTCCTGTGTCTCACTAATATGTGCCAGCACCTCTCCTGATACCATAGCAATCTCCTGTGCCTTCCTATGTGCCAGCACCTCTCCTAATACCATAGCAATCTCTGTGCCTCTCTATGTGCCAGCACCTCTCCTGATACCATAGCAATCTCCTGTGCCTTCCTATGTGCCAGCACCTCTCCTAATACCATAGCAATCTCCTGTGCCTCTCTATGTGCCAGCACCTCTCCTGATAACATAGCAATCTCCTGTGCCTCCCTATGTGCCAGCACCTCTCCAGATACCATAGCAATCTCCTGTGCCTCCCTATGTGCTAGCACCTCTCCTGATACTATAGCAATCTCCTGTGCCTTCTTATGTGCCAGCACCTCTCCTAATACCATAGCAATCTCCTGTGCCTCTCTATGTGCCAGCACCTCTCCTGATACCATAGCAATCTCCTGTGCCTCCCTATGTGCCAGCACCTCTCCAGATACCATAGCAATCTCCTGTGCCTCCCTATGTGCCAGCACCTCTCTAGATACCATAGCAATCTCCTGTGTCTCACTATGTGCAAGCACCTCTCCTGATACCATAGCAATCTCCTGTGTCTCACTATGTGCCAGCACCTCTCCTGATACCATAGCAATCTCCTGTACCTTCCTATGTGCCAGCACCTCTCCAGATATATGGCAATCTCCTGTGCCTCCCTATGTGCCAGCACCTCTCTAGATACCATAGCAGTCTCCTGTGTCTCACTAATATGTGCCAGCACCTCTCCTGATACCATAGCAATCTCCTGTGCCTCTCTATGTGCCAGCCCCTCTCCAGATACCATATCAATCTCCTGTGCCTCCCTATGTGCCAGCCCCTCTCCAGATACCAGAGCAATCTCCTGTGGCTCCCTATGTGCCAGGACCTCTCCAGATACCATATCAATATCCTGTGCCTCCCTATGTGCCAGCCCCTCTCCAGAAACCATATCAATCTCCTGTGCCTCCCTATGTGCCAGCCCCTCTCCAGATACCATAGCAATCTCCTGTGCCTCCCTATGTGCCAGCTCCTCTCCTGATACCATAGCAATCTCCTATGCCTCCCTATGGGCCAGCACCTCTGCAGATACCATAGCAATCTCCTGTGTCTCACTATGTGCCAGCAACTCTCCAGATACCATAGCAATCTCCCGTGCCTCCCTATGTGCCAGCACCTCTCCAGATACCATAGCAATCTTCCTTGCCTCCCTATGTGCCAGCCCCTCTCCAGATACCATAGCAATCTCCTGTGACTCCCTATGTGCCAGCACCTCTCCTGATACCATAGCAATCTCCTTTGCCTCCCTATGTGCCAGCCCTTCTCCAGATACTATAGCAATCTCATGTGCCTCCCTATGTGCCAGCTCCTCTCCTGATACCATAGCAATCTCCTCTGCCTCACTATGTGCCAGCCCCTCTCCTGATACCATAGCAATCTCCTGTGCCTCCCTATGTGCCAGCACCTCTCCAGATACCATAGCAATCTCCTGTGCCTCCCTATGTGCCAGCTCCTCTCCTGATACCATAGCAATCTCCTGTGCCTCACTATGTGCCAGCCCGTCTCCTGATACCATAGCAATCTCCTTTGCTTCCCTATGTGCCAGCCCTTCTCCAGATACTATAGCAATCTCATGTGCCTCCCTATGTGCCAGCTCCTCTCCTGATACCATAGCAATCTCCTGTGCCTTACTATGTGCCAGCACCTCTCCTGATACCATAGCAATCTCCTGTGTCACCCTATGGGCCAGCTCCTCTCCTGATACCATAGCAATCTCCTCTGCCTCACTATGTGCCAGCCCCTCTCCTGATACCATAGCAATCTCCTGTGCCTCACTATGTGCCAGCCCGTCTCCTGATACCATAGCAATCTCCTCTGCCTTCCTATGTGCCAGGACCTCTCCTAATACCATAGCAATCTCCTGTGCCTCCCTATGTGCCAGCACCTCTGCAGATACCATAGCAATCTCCTGTGTCTCACTATGTGCAAGCACCTCTCCTGATACTATTGCAATCTCCTGTGCCTTCATATGTGCCAGCCCCTCTCTAGATACCATAGCAATCTCCTGTGTCTCACTATGTGCCAGCCCCTCTCTAGATACCATAGCAATCTCCTGTCTCTCACTATGTGCCAGCACCTCTCTAGATACCATAGCAATCTCCTGTCTCTCACTATGTGCCAGCACCTCTCCTGATACCATAGCAATCTCCTGTACCTTCCTATGTGCCAGCACCTCTCCAGATATATGGCAATCTCCTGTGCCTCCCTATGTGCCAGCACCTCTCTAGATACCATAGCAGTCTCCTGTGTCTCACTAATATGTGCCAGCACCTCTCCTGATACCATAGCAATCTCCTGTGCCTTCCTATGTGCCAGCACCTCTCCTAATACCATAGCAATCTCCTGTGTCTCACTATGTGCTAGCACCTCTCCTGATACCATAGCAATCTCCTCTTTCTCCCTATGTGCCAGCACCTCACCAGATACCATAGCAATTTCCTGTGCCTCTCTATGTGCCAGCCCCTCTCCAGATACCATATCAATCTCCTGTGCCTCCCTATGTGCCAGCCCCTCTCCAGATACCAGAGCAATCTCCTGTGGCTCCCTATGTGCCAGGACCTCTCCAGATACCATATCAATATCCTGTGCCTCATTATGTGCCAGCCCCTCTCCAGATACCATATCAATCTCCTGTGCCTCCCTATGTGCCAGCACATCTCTAGATACCATAGCAATCTTCTGCGCCTTCCTATGTGAAAGCACCTCTCCAGATACCATAGCAATCTCCTGTGCGTCCCTATGTGCCAGCCCCTCTCCAGATACCATAGCAATCTCCTGTGCCTCCCTATGTTCCAGCAGCTCTCATGATACCATAGCAATCTCCTGTGCCTCCCTATGTGCCAGCACCTGTCCAGATACCATAGCAATCTTCCTTGCCTCCCTATGTGCCAGCCCCTCTCCAGATACCATAGCAATCTCCTGTGCCTCCTTATGTGCCAGACCCTCTCCTGATACCATAGCAATCTCCTGTGCCTCCCTATGTGCCAGCACCTCTCCAGATACCATAGCAATCTCCTGTGCCTCCCTATGTGCCAGCACCTCTGCAGATACCATAGCAATCTCCTGTGTCTCACTATGTGCAAGCACCTCTCCTGATACCATAGCAATCTCCTGTGCCTTCCTATGTGCCAGCACCTCTCTAGATACCATAGCAATCTCCTGTGTCTCACTATGTGCCAGCACCTCTCCTGATACCATAGCAATCTCCTGTACCTTCCTATGTGCCAGCACCTCTCCAGATATATGGCAATCTCCTGTGCCTCCCTATGTGCCAGCACCTCTCTAGATACCATAGCAGTCTCCTGTGTCTCACTAATATGTGCCAGCACCTCTCCTGATACCATAGCAATCTCCTGTGCCTTCCTATGTGCCAGCACCTCTCCTAATACCATAGCAATCTCCTGTGCCTCTCTATGTGCCAGCACCTCTCCTGATACCATAGCAATCTCCTGTGCCTTCCTATGTGCCAGCACCTCTCCTAATACCATAGCAATCTCCTGTGCCTCTCTATGTGCCAGCACCTCTCCTGATAACATAGCAATCTCCTGTGCCTCCCTATGTGCCAGCACCTCTCCAGATACCATAGCAATCTCCTGTGCCTCCCTATGTGCTAGCACCTCTCCTGATACCATAGCAATCTCCTGTGCCTTCCTATGTGCCAGCACCTCTCCTAATACCATAGCAATCTCCTGTGCCTCTCTATGTGCCAGCACCTCTCCTGATACCATAGCAATCTCCTGTGCCTCCCTATGTGCCAGCACCTCTCCAGATACCATAGCAATCTCCTGTGCCTCCCTATGTGCCAGCACCTCTCTAGATACCATAGCAATCTCCTGTGTCTCACTATGTGCAAGCACCTCTCCTGATACCATAGCAATCTCCTGTGTCTCACTATGTGCCAGCACCTCTCCTGATACCATAGCAATCTCCTGTACCTTCCTATGTGCCAGCACCTCTCCAGATATATGGCAATCTCCTGTGCCTCCCTATGTGCCAGCACCTCTCTAGATACCATAGCAGTCTCCTGTGTCTCACTAATATGTGCCAGCACCTCTCCCGATACCATAGCAATCTCCTGTGCCTCTCTATGTGCCAGCCCCTCTCCAGATACCATATCAATCTCCTGTGCCTCCCTATGTGCCAGCCCCTCTCCAGATACCAGAGCAATCTCCTGTGGCTCCCTATGTGCCAGGACCTCTCCAGATACCATATCAATATCCTGTGCCTCCCTATGTGCCAGCCCCTCTCCAGAAACCATATCAATCTCCTGTGCCTCCCTATGTGCCAGCCCCTCTCCAGATACCATAGCAATCTCCTGTGCCTCCCTATGTGCCAGCTCCTCTCCTGATACCATAGCAATCTCCTGTGCCTCCCTATGGGCCAGCACCTCTGCAGATACCATAGCAATCTCCTGTGTCTCACTATGTGCCAGCAACTCTCCAGATACCATAGCAATCTCCCGTGCCTCCCTATGTGCCAGCACCTCTTCAGATACCATAGCAATCTTCCTTGCCTCCCTATGTGCCAGCCCCTCTCCAGATACCATAGCAATCTCCTATGCCTCCCTATGTGCCAGCCCCTATCCTGATACCATAGCAATCTTCCGTGCCTCCCTATGTGCCAGCCCCTCTCCAGATACCATAGCAATCTCCTGTGACTCCCTATGTGCCAGCACCTCTCCAGATGTCAGTGCACCTCTCCTGATGCCCAACACAACTGCCCACTATTTATCTCAGTGCCCATAGTTCCTTCACATGCCATCACATATCGCAAAACGTCTTGCCCAGCAATCATCCCATTCTCTATCAGATACCCAAATGCCCAACGTTACGGTTCATCTTCTAGTCTAGCAGTTCTTCCAGTTCATGTCACCTTTCTTCTGTATTTCTCTTGCCCTCTCGCTAAGGGTTAAAATAACTCTTTATTGACCATATTCCGTCAGTCTCTATATAATTATATGATTATGAATCAATAAGATTTAGAGATCTACCCTAAATTACTGAATCTGATCCATATAATAACATAGGGATTGAAGTGAATTTCTTACTGAATAGTTTAATTCTTAAACTCCCTTTGCTTTGCACAATTCAGAGCTCAGCTCACACCTGCATCTTACGCGCTTGTTTATACCATTAATTAATGTCTAGTAGTAGCTAATTATTATTATCAGGGAGACCATGTAACTGTGTGTTTATAGCCGGGTACACAATCCTCTCTGCAGGGTGCCTTGTACATTCTCTCCAAATTAGTACTGTAAACAGCTGTAATGTGATAGCAAAGGAAATAGAAGCGTTTGGATGATTATTATTCATATTATTATTAATATTAATATTAGTATAATCAGTATAATTCCTATTAGTATTATTAAATAATACTAATAATAATTTGTGCATTTTATGCCGTGAATATATCTGTCCTGAAGAACAAATAAATACATAAATATTTTTTGCCGAAATGTCAGAATATACAAGAATAGACTGTAGTAGTAATCTTCATTTCATATAACGAATTTTGTGAAAATAAATATTATAAATAGATATATCAGGCAGCAGTTATAATCCGTCTATTTTGTAAAAGAAGAAAATACATCAAATTAAATTTGATTAAATACTCGATGTTTGCATTACATGGGTTCTATAGTAATATATAATATAATATAAAATAATTGTAATAATAAAAGTAAAGTAATATAATAATTATTATTATTACTATTATTGCTATTATTATTATTACTACTATTAATATTATTATTATTATTACTACTATTATTATTATTATTATTACTACTATTATTATTATTATTATTACTACTACTATTATTATTATTATTATTATTATTATTACTAGTATTATTATTACTACTATTTCTATTATTATTATTACTACTATTATTATTATTATTATTATTATTATTATTACTACTATTCCTATTATTATTATTACTACTATTATTATTATTATTATTATTATTATTATTATTATTATTATTATTATTACTAGTATTATTATTACTACTATTCCTATTATTATTATTACTACTATTACTATTATTATTATTATATTATATTACTACTACTATTATTGTTACTATTATTACTATTACTATTTACACTGTCTTTTGTGCACATCACCCGGCTGACCAGTGCACTAAGCAGATTCCCTCTGCCTGGGACATTCCATTTAAATGTAACTACCCAGAAATAAACCCGTTTGAGGCTTCAGACTGCTCTTTGTCAGAATTCATACCCAGATATTCAGGCTTAAATTAAAAGGTACTTTTTCATGTCCTTAATTCCTGCCTAAACGGTTTTGCTCCAGGAGAAGAAATCTTTTCTTTAAAATAAAAATCCTTCAAAAAGAGAAAAAGAGCCAGAGAGAGGGGCTTTATTTTCTAATCCTCTTACCCGCAGTCATTTTAAGACAGGGTGTTTGAGCGTCTTGTGTCCCAGTCCAAGCTAAATCCCCTGGCCTGGGAGAGACTCAGCACCCAGCCATCTAGAAGCTCTGCACACTGGAAACTGCTCTTTCTGCAGCGGCCAGAACAAAGCTGAAAAGCAAATACATCTAGTGCCTCAGATATTCTGCCAGCACTGAAGGAATATACAGGACCCTCATAAGTGCAGGCAGCCTGGTGCACAAACCTGAGCTTACAGATGCAGAATAGGGTCATTTACAAAATCTGCAGAGAATAAAGTGTGTTCAGATAAGTTTAGAAAAGAGTGCTTGGTGCAAACTACAGAGAGTGAGTCAGGAATAGGTACAGAGACCCACCCTGGTCTAAAGCAGAGTGCAGAGACATATCCTGGTGTGGTGTGCACAGACTGGGCAGGTGCCACTCACATGTCGTGCCGTGGTATTATGAGTGCTTAGAATGTATAGGGGCAGAATGTGGGGTCAGGTTGTGTAAATATCTTCTAATACAAAAAAAGAGAATAAAGACAACGGATAAGGATACAGAACATGAGGTATAGAGCTAGGCTGCCTAAACTTGGTACAAGGGAACCAGGGTTCAGAGGCACAGACTGATGTATCAGATAGTAAAGCATTGTACAAAGAAAATGTACAAATACAGGGTGTTGAAAAAGACTGTTTCAGAGGCAATTTATAAACTGATCCTAGATCAGAAACAGAAATACAGTCACAAGATATGATGCCCATAACAGAGTCTTGTGTAAGCATCTAACTGGCACTAGATATATATAGAGAATATATTTTTTTCTTCCAAACTACCCTGAAGTGGACACAGACACATCATTCATATTTTACTTTATTCAAAATATTTGACCAGCTAAGCAATCGTGTTGCCCAGATGTGCGCAAAGATGCAGTTTAATTACGCACGTGAGTCTTCTGCACCATCAGTGGTTGTGTTTTTACTTTTTTTCCTAAATCTGTGCTCTCCCCAAACTCTCAGATTTGACAAGGGGTAAATTTAGTTACACTGACTGTTTTGTAAGAAGTGGTTTCATTTTCACTAAATATCTTCTTTACTTTACCCCTACAGTGGGTATTCTGAGTGCCAGGCAGGGTGCTATCCTGGCTGCCTCTGTAGCACTATAGTGAAACCTCCTTCATGAAATAAAAACGATAGATAGATTTAGAGAGAGATTACCGATTCATGGGAGAGGGAGTGGTTTTCAATATTATGTACATTGTGTATCGTTATTTCCCATGTTATTCAATAAATTATAAATTCAGCCTGTAGCACTGCACTAATGCTGGGATTAGTCCCTCATACAAGCAGATGAAAAAGTAAATATTATCACAGAATCAGAACTAGCAACTTCTAAGCATAATAAGGACCCAGTGGGCATCTCTGTGCTCCAGGAGCCCTCTATTACAGAACAGAGATTTAATTAGACTTTTACACCTGACTGGTTTTGAGTAAGTGACTGTAACAAGTAAAAAAAAAAAAGTAAGATTCCTTTGATTGACAGCTGGGAGGACCAGTGAGAGGCGCGCAGGGCTGCCCCTAGATTCTGGCTAGCTCAGTTAAAAGTCCTCACAAGCCCTCCCACAGTGCATGGGAGCCTAACTGGACTTGGGGCTCACTGGTGCTGGAGTTAAAGGAGCTGTGAAGCTAGAGGAGTAAGGACACCAAGACACTGACTGAGGGACAAGTTGGACACCCCAGGAAGGTCCGGACAGCAAAACAAGGTCAGTACAAAGCTCTGGCACCCTGGGCATTTATTGATCTGTGGTTATATCTGATCAACAGAAACATAAACACATTGTTATGAAATGATTTATATATTCTAAGGATAAGGAGAAAATATATATTTGTTACATATAAATACCATGACATAGACCAAAGCACTTCTGGTTTCTGTAAATCTACTTATAGTGTTCAAGTTAATACATTTCTTGTTTTATATTTATATACACAAATACTAATACAATTGAAATTTTATTTATTTTTTATTTTATTTATTAAATGTGAGACTAAGAAATAAGAATTGAATTGAAATTATTTGTTTTAATAAAGTATGTTTTGGAATTTGGAATTATTTCTTGTGATATTTAAGATATTTCAGAAAGTAAAGTGATAGTTTAGTTTCCATATTGTGTGATGATTTAAAAAACAAAAATTTAGTTCCGCCTTTGCTTATTTTCGGATGTTGTAAATTTATTACAAAAGTTTTTTTTTAATCAAACCATTAAGTTTAATGGCACTCAAAATATATGGTGCCCGGGCACCTGACTGGGCATCTCAGCCAGTTGTCACTGATCAGTATTGACAGCAGCCCCCAACGGTTTACTCAGATCAGACCCCAATGTCCATTTTAATATTCTTTTGTCACCCAACAAATCTCTTCTTCCCCGCAGGGCAAAAATTCTATCAAACAAATCTCCTAATTTATACTGAACAAAGTGTTAGATTGTAAATCCCATTTAATTTCCATAATGATGTTTTAATAAGACCCCGTGAAAAGGCCTGGGGGGCAAAATAAGATATAGAATAGGGGCTTGTGCTATATGCAGGGACCGGAGTAATACAGAGCTGGTTATGTTTAATGATTATTATCAGACCTTTTACAGAAGTGTTTCTCCAACTTATTATTTACTTTGTGGCATTAGTGAATTAGAAACCAAACCCCCGTTGAAATAAAAAAAAAAGTTCTACCAGATATATTTATATTCATATATTTATAAAACCACTATTCAAGTGTATATATATATATATATATATATATATATATATATATATATATATATATATATATATATATATATATATATACACACTGTATATATAGATAGCTATATATATATATATATATATATATATATATATATATATATATATATATATATATGTGTGTGTGTGTGTGTGTTTGTATATAAATAAATATATATAAATATATATATATATATATATATATATATATACATGTGTTCATATATATGAAATTATTTCAGCACATGGAAATTATTTTTTGATAATCATATTACATTTTAAAATACACTATTGTATGTACATAGTATGCAAATATAATACAAACTTTACCTTAAAATGTCACTACATTAGATCTCATTATGTACTAACTATGAATAAAAAGTTGATATTATTTTACATTAAGAAAAAATAGACTAAACTAGAAAACATTACAGATATATTAAAAATGTATTAAATTATAATAATATTATTTATCCATTTGTTACACGCTTCCCTATTGCCCTGGGCTCTAATTTCCCCGTGACAACCCAGCCAGATGCTGTGATACACAAGTGAACAGAAGCTCTGTTTAACAATCACTAATCAATATTCCTATTTTTTGGAGGAACCCACTTTCATTACATAAAAAACAGAGAGAGTATCAGTGCACACTGGGTAACTCCCAGGTCAGAATTGAAATAAAAAAAAATGGCATTAAGAGAGTTAAACTGGTAGATTAATTTTATACCTAACCTTTTTTAAAGTTAAGTTCTTGATGCTAATATATTGATATTTATTGTTTTTATGAAATAACTGATACATTCCAGTGTAATATATGTTCATTCTTACTGATACAATTGACTAGACCTTGTTACTTGGTACAGTTTGGACTTCTTTTCCCCAATGTGAAGGATTGTCATGGAATAGGTAACTATAGTGGGTTTGTGACTCTGTTCTGAACACTGAGCTCTTAAAATGTGTATTTACTGGGATCCACCCATACAGTGAAATATGTATTAATATGTATGAATTATTCTCAAAGTACTTTAAACATGTAGGAAAATATCCCATGTTTAAAAAAATACCTGGTAAAATTAATGAGTAAATGCATAATTTAAATCCAAAAACATAGACCCTATACAATTATAGTGTGTGATAGATATTCAATATAAATTTATAGATTAGAATAGATAGATAGATAGATAGATAGATAGATAGATAGATAGATAGATAGATAGATAGATAGATAGATAGATAGATAGATAGATGATACACCGATTATAAAATGGATGACAGGGATAGATACTTAGATAGACAGGAATACATTGACTAAATATTTAATGTAGCGAAATAAAAAAAAAAATATATTTTTTTTGTTAAGAACATGGGTTCAAGACAATTAAACCAAGTTTCTTAACTGGAAGTTGTGCCTGTAAAATAACATGATCATTTCATATATAAAATATTACATTATTTGCAACCTAAGAGATCACAAAATATCTAGACTTTTGTTTAAAGGAAAAACAGCTTTAAACACATATTTTGCCTTTGTGAACAGGACAGCTATTTCATTTTTATTTTGTAAGATAATTAAAGTCATTGTTGTACTTTATAATATAAATGCACATTTAAAGGGTTAGTAATGTCAACATTAAACTTAAATGGATTGGATTGAGCACAATTTTTTAAACAATTTTTCAATTTACACAAATTATTGATTTTGCTTAGTTCTCTTGGCATCTTTGTTAAAGAGTAATCCTAGGTGACACCAGGAGCGTGCACGTGTCTTTAGCCAGCTGGGAGCAGTTTTTGCAACATTGTTTATAGCAATGTTGTATATATTTGCAAATTGTGCTGTCATTTAGTTCCATAGACACATGCACACTCCTAAACTCCTGTCAGTTTACCTAGGTTTACTATAAACAAATGCTATCAAGAGAAAAAATTTGATCATTCAAGTAAATTTGAAAGCTGTTTAAAACTAAATGCTCTATCTGAGTCATTAAAGCTTTTTTTGACTACTCTGTACTTTTAATTATAAGTTTGACAGCTCATATTTATCCATTTTTTATATTAGTTATAATTTTGTTATTGTGCCTTATTGTGTCCTAGCACCTAAGTCCCCCCTAGGGGGTGTATGTGTGTATTATCTACTAACAACTTAATGACATTTTATTTTCACATATTAGTTTTAAAAAGACATTTTAAAAGTCTGAAATGTCAGAGCTGTAACTGTATGTGAATTTCATTGATATTGTTTGCTCATTTGATTTGTTCATGTCGGTTCACTTGTCTTATATTTTATAAATGTGAGTGCTGGGGTCTATCCTGTAAAAGCCACCACCTGTCTAACTTACTTTTTAACTCAAAACATACAGAAATCTGTCAAATTGGGTCATTCTAAAAATTGTTTTCAAAATTGACTTTACCTGAGCTTTTAAAAAAGCTGCGTTTGACCAATCTCCTATGGAAGTTGTTTAAACTTGAACATGATTGGCTGTTTGTTTGTTTCTTTGTTTGATTTTTAAAGTGACTTAGAATTGTGTTAACACAGTGCAAATCAGTCATTACACAAAAAAATAAAACAAAGTTGCCCATTTAATTTATAACCAATACCAGTGGTAGCCAACCAGTTAGTTCTCAGAGCCACTAATGTTAAACATCAGTGCCTCAGAATCAATGTTTTGGTTGCCATTGGCATTAGGGATAAATAAATTAGTAAATTAGAAGGCACATAGATAGTTGATAAGTCAAGGAGATGTGTTTTAATTGGTCACAAGGTTTCTCACCATTTTATACCCAAGGAGTCAGCAGGTGAAGCTCATGCGACTTCATATCTCTGACTTTAAATAAAAAGTTGTATGGATTTGACGTAACTTGCAAGTCAGTTACTTCTGGATTGTAGTGTAGACTTGATTTATTTTTTAATATATTTTTTTAAGGCAGCTAACTTTAACTGTCATGGAGAATGTCAGGTGTTAAAGCGACACTGAACCCAAATTTTTTATTTTATGATTCAGATAGAGCATGAAATGTTAAGCAACTTTCTAATTTACTCCTATTATCAATTTTTCTTAATTTTCTTGCTATCTTTATTTTAAAAGCGGGAATGTAAATCTTAGCAGCCAGCCCATTTTAGGTTTAGCACCATGGATAGCGCTTGCTTATTGGAGGCTTACATTTACCCACCAATAAGCAAGCATAACTCAGGTACTCAACCAAAAATGGGCCGGCTCCTATGCATTATATTCCTGATTTTTAAATAAAGATAGCAAGAGAACAAAGAAAAAATGATAATAGGAGTAAATTAGAAAGTTGCTTAAAATTGCCTGCTCTATCTGAATCATTAAAGACAAAATTTGGGTTTAGTGTCCCTTTAAGGGTGAATTTACAACTGACTTGCATTTACAGAATGGCGGACTTGGGGATTTGTCACCAAGTTGGCTTTTCTACCCAAGTTGGCTAAATTATGTTCATAAGCTTTGCAAACTCACAATGCTATGAACAAAAAAATTTTTATAATTTTTCACAGTCATTTCATTTATTTATTTATTTATTTGACATCAGGGAATATTTTCTAACAGAAGTAGCAATCTATTGAAAATATTTACAAGAACTGTAAATTAAGGTCTTATTTTAAAAGTTTTTTTTTTCTAAGGTATAAAATTTAAAGGGATATTAAAGTAACTGTTTTGCTTTGTTGTATCTAAATATGGAATTTTAAAATATACTGATAAAAAGGATGCACCTGTGTTAAAAAAAAATATAATTTTATAATATAAATTTTTCCTGTTTAATTCTTCGTTAATAATTCCCTTGCTCCATATACTGCTGAAAGGGTAGGACAGATGGATACTGTGAAAAAGAAGGGGAAAAATAGAATTCTACAAATGAATAAAGTATTTAATTACATTTTGTTTTCCTTTTACCTTTTATTCGTCAAGGTTATTATTTGGACAACTTTGAATTTAGTATTTAAATTGCAACTAATATATGGATGAGATTGCTTGATAACCCAACCAGAAACCATTATCATAAATGTTAACACAACTAATAAATAAAATATTGCCTTCCCTGGGGCGATGAGAGGCATTGACATAGGATGTCTTGTGAGTAAGCATCAGCTTCGTTTGTCAAAGTCTCCAATGTGCAAACACAGCATCTGATGTCTGAAGTAAACGTTTTTTTTAATAAAGCAAATACAAAAAAAAACAGGTTATTTATTAATGAAAAAGAAATATTCAAATATTCAAGACTAGTATTTGCTAGGTTCTATGGATTTAAAAAAATAAAAGTTCTAATCATGTACTTACAAACTTATATTATTAATATTATTTTTTAATATTATTATTATTATTATTATTATTATTATTATTAACATTACTAATACTATAATAATTACAATTATAATATGTTGGTGCTCTAAAAATAACTGATAATAATAATAATAATTTAATAGTCACAATATTTTGTTAAATTTCCAACAATTTTCCACTTTACTTCTTTCTCATTCATATATATCTATATTTTACTATATCTGCTTATGCATATAATTTGCCATTTATGGATGATGATGATAATAATAATATCATTTTATTTAAAAAAATAAAAACATTTTACACGATAAACAATAAGCAGTTGAATATTGTAAAATGTTACAGTGTGTTATTGTTATATTATGTAGCGGTGGATGAGACTGGTATATATAGAGGTAATGATAGCATATATTAGATTAATTAGACTGACTAATAAACAGAACATTTTACAAATCTTTATATTTTATATTTACCCTCCCTGGTAGATAAATAGTTAACCAGAAGATAGATGATGAATGAATAGTTCTGGTTATGGTTTTATTTACACCTATATTAGCCATAAAAAAATGCTTGACCAATGACGTTTCTAAGCTGTTGGAGTAAGATTTGTTATTCAATGTTGCTTCAGATAAATACATGTAAAATGCAGTTTATATAATTTAATATGTCTTCTTTAATTACTACTAAAATGATAGGTACCCTGGTTATTTATCTGTGAACAAGATTGTATTTTTAATGATCAGATCATATTTGTTTTATCTCTAAAATAAGCTGTAGAACACCAAGCATACAATTAATTCATTTTATATTTTGTATGTAAAAATATATAAACACATATGAAGGAATTTTAAATGCCCCTATTATTTGGGACAGTCCATTCTATGCACACAGGAGAAAGTGGCACAGGTGCTGAGATTATCAACATATGTGATGCTGGAGAGGCTGTAGAGGTCTATAATGCTGTAGAGGCCTGGGATTCTGGAGAGGCTGGAGAGGCCTATGATGCTGGAGCGGCCTGTGATTATGGAGAGGCTGGAGAGGTCTATGATGCTGTAGAGGCCTGTGATTCTGGAGAGCCTGGAGAGGCCTGTGATGCTGGAGAGGCCTGGGATTCTGGAGAGGCTGGAGAGGTCTATGATGCTGGAGAGGCCTGAGATTCTGGAGAGGCTGGAGAGGTCTATGATGCTGTAGAGGCCTGGGAGATTCTGGAGAGGCTGGAGAGGCCTGTGTTGCTGGAGAGGACTGTGATTATGGAGAGTCTGGAGAAGCCGTGTGATGCTGGAGAGGACTGTTATTATGGGAGAGGGTGGAGAGGCTGTGATGCTGGTGAGGCCTGTTATGCTGGAGAGGCTGTAGAGGTCTATGATGCTGTAGAGGCCTGGAATTCTGGAGAAGCCTGTGATGCTGGAGAGGCCTGTGATGCTGGAGATGCCTGTGATTCTGGAGAGGCTGGAGAGGTCTATGATGCTGTAGAGGCCTGTGATTCTGGAGAGGCCTGTGATGCTGGAGAGAACTGTGATTATGGAAAGGCTGGAGAGGCCTATGATGCTGGAGAGGCCCGTGATTCTGGAGAGGCTGGAGAGGCCTGTAAATCTGGAGATGCTGGAGAGGCCTATGATGCTGGAAAGACCTGTGATGCTAGAGGCGGCCTGTGATGCTGAAGAGGCCTGTGATGCTGGAGATGCTGGAGAGGCCTGTGATTCTGAAGAGGCTGGAGAGGCCTGTGATGCTGAAGAGGCCTGTGATGCTGGAGATGCTGGAGAGGCCTGTGATTCTGAAGAGGCTGGAGAGGCCTGTGATGCTGTAGAGGCCTGTGATTCTGGAGAGGCTGGAGAAGCCTGTGATGCTGGAGAGGACTGTGATTCTGGAGAGGTCTATGATGCTGTAGAGGCCTGTGATTCTGGAGAGGCTGGAGAAGCCTGTGATGCTGTAGAGGCCTGTGATTCTGGAGAGGCTGGAGAGGCCTGTGATGCTGAAGAGGCCTGTGATGCTGAAGAGGCTGGAGAGGCCTGTGATGCTGGATAGGCCTGTGATGCTGAAGAGGCCTGTGATTCTGGAGAGGCTGGATAGGCGTATGATGCTGGAGAGGCCTGTGATGCTGGAGAGGCCTGTGATGCTGTAGAGACCTGTGATACTGGAGAGGCCTATGATGCTTTAGAGGCCTGTGATGATGGAGAGGCTGGAGAGGCCTGTGATGCTGGAGAGGCTGGAGAGGCCTGTGATACTGGAGAGGCCTGTGATGCTGGAGAGGTCTGTGATTCTGGAGAGGCTGAATAGGCCTGTGATTCTGGAGAGGCCTATGATTCTGGAGAGGCCTGTGATGCTGGAGAGGCTGGAGAGGTCTGTGAGGCTGGAGAGATCTGGGGATACTGGCGAGGTCTGTGATATTGGAGAGGTCTGTGAGGCTGTATAGATCTGTGATGCTGGAGAGATCTTGGATACTGGATAGGTCTGCAATATTGGAGAGGTCTTTGAGACTGTAGAGATCTGTGAAGCTGGAGAGATCTGTGATGCTGTAGTGGTCTGTGAGGCTGGAGAGATCTGTGAAGCTGTAGAGGTCTGTGAGGCTGGAGAGATCTGGGATACTGGCAAGGTCTGTGATGCTGTAGAGGTCTGTGAGGCTGGAGAGATCTGTGAAGCTGTAGAGGTCTGTGGTGCTGTAGAGGTCTGTGAGGCTGGAGAGATCTGTGAAGCTGTATAGGTCTGTGAGGCTGGAGAGATCTGTGAAGCTGGAGAGATCTGTGATGCTGTAGAGGTCTGTGAGGCTGGAGAGATCTGGGATACTGGCAAGGTCTGTGATGCTGCATAGTTCTGAGAGGGAGGCTGGAGAAGTCTCTTAAGGATTTTAGCAGACTGAACATTTTCTAATTTCAAAATATCCATAATTTCCAAGTCATAATTAGACATTCATGATTCAGACAGAGCATACAATTTTAAACAACTTTCGATTTACTTCTATTATTTATTTGCAGAAAGGTTTATCTAGAAAAGCTCAGGAGCAGCAAACAACCTAGGTTCTAGCTGCTGATTGGTTGCTGCATATATATATATATATACTGATTGTCATTGGCTCCCCCATGTGTTCAGTTAGAAACCAGTAGTGCATTGCTGCTCCTTCAACAAATGATACAAAGAGAATGAAGTAAATTTGATAATAAAAGTAAACTGTAAAGTTGTTTAAAATTCTATGTTCTACCTAAATCATGAAACAAAAAGTTTGGATTTCATGTTTAAACTCAGAAACATCATATCATGTGTGGGAAATAACAATTAAACATGTTACAGCTGTTTAAATTCACAATGAAAGTGAAAGGGAATTCATGTTTGTTATTATCAACTTAGACACAAGGAATACTTATCTACTGACCTGATAGAAACAACTCCTCAAGTTCTATTGGTGAGCAATAACAAGCCCCCAGGAGCATAAAAGGGAAAACATTTTAGTAAACAAAGGTTTTAAAATGTCTTTAGCACCCAGAAGATGGAGAAAAAATAACCCTGGCAAACTCTATGTTTAAGTTGTGCTATCTATGTGAGCTCAGAGTCTGATCTTCACCCTGGTACATATGTTTGTGGCCTTTTTACTTATATCATATGAGTTCAGAAATGTTACTTTGTCTTTTTTTGTTCTGAAACACCAACATATTCTGTAGCGTTGTCTACCTATTAGCTCTCGTTGTCCTAAACATGTGAAGTGGCAGTGACTGTGGTAAACTCACATACACACCCGTAGCTATGTGCGAGCCTTGGGCTTGGTTACAACTCAGTATAAATTGGTTGCAGTTTCCAGTTGGTTGGCCGGACAAGTTTCCTATGTAAATGAGAGTAATACGAATATAATCGTGTCCCGCAGCCATCCCACCCCCTGTGCAAACCTCATTAATGGATTATTAGACAATAAAAACCAGGTTTGGAGCGTGCGGTTTTCATAAGAAGATTATTTACTGTCATGCTGAGTGCAAATATTGTTTACCCATAAGAATGCCGTCTTCTTCACACCTTGTGGCCGCTCTGTGTTTTATGACGTGATTGTGAGCAACGTGCAGGAAACAAAGGCAAAAAAATACTCTGTCCAGTGTCATGCTCTGAGGTTGCCCCTTCTGTACATTAACAGAGAAAACTGTCTTTCTGCTCATTATTTTTGCCATAAAAGTTATTGGCTGGAGCTTCTTTTGGCTAAATTACTGTACAAATCTGTACAACAACTGTGGAGGTAAACCCTGGGAGTTTATTGCTGTATTAGTCCTAGATAGTAAAGTCAAGTGAGGTGTAAGTCCTGAAGAAGCTTCTTCAGTTGGCCAAACCGTAGAATTGAATGCAGACATGCGTGTCTCAAGTTCTGCTTAAAGGGACATAAAATCCAAAAATTTTCTTTCATGATTCAGATAGAACATACAATTTTAAACAAGTTTCCATTTTACTTCTATTATCAAATTTTCTTTGTCTTCTTGTTATCCTTTGCTGAAAGACAGGAACGTAAGTTCAGGAGTGTGCATGTGTCTGCAGCACTATGGCAGCAGTTTTGCAATAATGTTATACATTAGCAAGGGCACTAGATGGCAGCACTATTTCCTGTTATGTAGTGCTCCAGACGTGCGCACTACCTATCTAGGTATCTCTTCAACAAAGAATAACATAAGAATGAAGCAAATTTGATAATAGAAGTAAATTGGAAACTTTTTTTTACATTTTATTCTCTGTCTGAATCACAATTCACAAAAGAAAAAAAAATTAGGTTTCCTGTCCCTTTAATGATTCATTACATTTGTACTTGCAACCTTAAAACTAAAATAGACTGGCATGTGGCCATGAGGAACAGTGGTTGTCTTTGGCATTCACAAGGTATCAGCCTATTACACAATATCCAACCCTGCCTTTATAGGGGTTATATATGTGAATATAGGATCAGCACATAGTTACTGTGCACCTATAGCATTGTGGGAGTTGTCTTTTTAAGCCACTGAGCTATCTGTCCTTGGGGGATGATTTATAAAAAAAAACACAAACTATCTGTTAGTATCCAAATCAATTTTAAAAAGCTTTTAAAGAGGAAAACAACAATTCTTTCTCTAATCTAAAAGGGGCCATTTTAAAATATTGTACAGTTTTTTGGAAAACACGTGTCTGTACTGAGAACAAAATATATATGAATGTTTTTACTTGTGAGGCATTGTCCACCAAACGTGCACTTCCTGTTAGCTTAAAAAACAAGTTATATTTAACCTTTCGCATGCCACAAATTATTTTTAACATGTTTAAATACTGTTTTTTTTATATCTATGATAGAATTATAGCATTTTTAAATAATGTTCTTTGACATTCATGATGATGTGCATGATATATATTTTTGGAAATTTCTTTCCCTTTAAGGAAAAGCTCTGTATCTGGTTTTGTCAGACTGTGGTTGGACCACTCATTAAGTGCTGTGTCCTTTGAACCTACAGTCACTGGGCACATGTATATTAGGTAAAATGCTTTGAGATTAATGTATACTCTATTACCAGGGGTCAGGTTAGACTCATAACATGGGCAACGGAGTGTGAGTTTTTTTTATGGACAAAGGTTAGCGATAGGTCACTAGAAATGGAGTATTGGTCATATCATGTGGTTTTTGTTTATTGTCTGTTCAAGATATCATCATCAGTTCCTCAGATTATTTTACATTCCTAGTAAAAACTCTATTATATATATACATTCACATACACACACACTTCTGTCACCCACAAATTGAGACACCATATTAAAGTGATATTACAATTTTCTGCTTTTCTAGCACAATCAGATTTTCCTGTACTGAGAAGGAAAAAAAAAATCACTATCTGTTTTTATGTTTTAGAACGTTACTTTTAGCCAATAGGGCTGTGGGAGCTGTGCTTATCAGCCAGTGAGATTCCATCACATGACAAGTTTTGCACAAACATTCAAAGCTTTAACACTTTGACAAAACCTTTATTTTCATGCAAAACAAAACAAACAAAAAAAGCAAAACATTTTTATTAAAGTATTTTTACATAGTTCTATTTCATACGCATGATATATTTATTTAGAATAATATTGAATCTTTGTTTAATGGAAACTTCCTCTTCTCCTGCAGAAATCCTGTATATCATACAAACTGTATTCATCACATCTACACATTTTTCATATATTGGCATCCAGATGAGTTTTGCGCTCTATAATGGTTCACTGAGTTTCCTAGAGCAAATTCCTTTTGTATACACAAGTGATTGGACTAACAATTATATTGAAATAGTAATTGATTTAGCATTGTGATGTGTCAAATCCTTCACAAGAGCGATTTGCAAACATTTATTAGCAGCTTAAAAAGGTCTTAATTCTGGGGATGATGATGAAATTACAGTGCATGGTGCATTTGTTCCTCTGCCACTAAACAAATGAAGTGATTAAGCCCTCTCAAAACGCATCAGTCACGCTGCATTAGCTGTGAGAGAGCTAATTATCCCAATTAGAAGGCTGATTTATAATTAATGGCATAGACCAAGTGATAATTGGATGTTAATGGATAACAGTTTTTTTTCTCTAGAAATCATCTCTCACTTTCCCAAAGGCAGCTCTGCCCCTAAGCTCTGAGCAGTAGGTAAATGAGAAAATAAATCTGTTATTAGTCTCATGAATGGGAGTCATTTGAATTGGGGCTCTGGGGATTTCACTGCAGTTTGGATATGAATCTGGGGGAGCAGCTGCATTAAGCGCTTGGCCCTTCTGTACGCAGCATCTGGGGCACGGGACTTAGTCAAAGGCACCCTAGGTAGATTCAAGTGAAATAGATTAAAACTGAGCATGTCTTTTATCATTCAACAATGACAACAAAATAGAAATGTAGATAATACAATATATTAAACAGAATAAAATATTATTTTTTTAGCTAAGCCAGACAGAATACATTACACACTAGAATTAAAAAATAAAGAACCAAAAGGTAAGTAAGTTTATATAGACAACATAATCTTTTAAAAATATTTTAAAGCTAAAGGCTGAATCTCTACAGCTCTGTGGTTGGACAAGATTATCTAAAAAGTCTCGTTAGAAAGAATTTTATAAAGGCAAATTTCAGTTTGGGAGCTGTTTATCTTGCTATGCAGGTTTCTGAACGCGAAGGAGAGACACATAACCTACAATACAATACTAAACAAATCAAACATTTTGTTAGGGATTTCTTTCCATGCCAGCAAGTTTTCAACCACCAGGCCCTAAGAGTTAAACTTTGGAGTTCAGGTATATAAATATCTCATTTATATTGTGGTGTGATTTAACTTTATTATAATTATTATTTTGTGCTAAGTAGTGATATTTATTTATGTTAGAACAGACCTGATATCACAGTGTTGTTTAATATGATGTAGATCTAGAAAGACATATCTTAGGATTAACTATATATATATATATAAATATATATATATATATATATATATATATATATATATATAAAACAATTCTAGAAGTAAATCTGTCCTCCTGGGTCAACTGCCTGGGTGCAAACACGAAGGGTATACAACAACAAACGAAAGCACTCTCAGGACTTCTTAATAGTGGGTCATAAACCAGTGTTTATTGACGTTTCGGGGTTCACACAGACCCCGTCATCAGAATGAAGGGGTCTGTGTGAACCCCGAAAACGTCAATAAACACTGGTTTATGACCCACTATTAAGAAGTCCTGAGAGTGCTTTCGTTTGTTGTATATATATATATATATATATATATATATATATATATATATATATATATATATATATTATACAGCAGCATTTCCTCTTGTTTTCTAACTATTAAATATACACTGATTAAATAATCGTTGAAATATAGTATTCAATGCATACATACATTTTGTATTCTCTGTATGTAACTCATTAAACAGTTTTTATATATAATTAAATATAGAATTTATATGGTGCCTTTGTGCCTAAGGTAAGGAATAACATTTATAAAAGATTTCAGGAAACAATTTGCATTAATATATATATATAGGCACCATATAAATTCTATATTTAATTATATGTAAAAACTATTTAATATATATATATATATATATATATATATATATATATATATATACATACAGGTATATATAAAATAATCATTATTATTATTAATAATAATTATAATAATAATAATAATAATAATAAAAAGCTAAATAGTTGAATTAATGTTTTTAGGAATTGTAACTATTGTATAAGGATTTAGAACTATATTTATATAAAAGTTAATAGCAACTAATATATTTAATTCTCAATTAATATCTATTAATAAGTGAACAGTAATTAGGACTTAATACACTTTGCTCCAGGGAATAATTGTAATTCTTACTTTGCTGTGGCTGGGACAAGTTAAAGCAAATTATACAGAAAACTCCACTACTTAAAGTGATTTTTCTTTTTTTTCCTCTCTAAATTTCCTTGCCACCCAATGTTTTGTTCTGTCTGAGCCTCACTTTCCAAATTCTTTCTCTGAGATTTAATGCTATTAAAATGATAACCACTATTAAATTTCATGTCAGGAAGGGTTAGCCAAATTCTTTAGAATGTTTTTATTCTTTTATATATATAACTAGTTTTTTGTTCACACGTACTTATTTTGTGTGTGGTCTGTGAGGGAGGGGAAAACAAATGCGAAGGTGCAGAGTAACAGGAGCTAAGAAGGGGATAAGTTTTAATAGCTGTTACAATAACACAACAGGCATAAAAGAGTTGGGTTACTGTTTATTATCATCCTATATATGGCAGGAGTCATTTTAAGTTCACATATAACAAATATAGTTCCTAAATCCTGATTTGTGAACAAGTTAGAAGTGTGAAATAAACCCCCCAAAAAGCTAATTATTTATAGCTAAATACAAATAATTCAACAATACAGAGATGACTTGTTCTTACAACCATGTTAATTAATATTGGGTTTCTTTTTATCTTTGGTAAAAAAAAAATAATAATAATTATTGGTATGTATTTTTTCTGTAATTTAGGGGGTCTTAGGTTTAGGGGTCTTGGTGTGGGGGGTGGTGACAGTTTAGGCGTTAGGTAGAGTAGGGAGTTATTGCTGTGTGGGTTAGTGACAGTTTTGGGGGTTAAGTATAGTAAGAGGTTATTGCAGAGGGTGTAGTGGCAGTTTAGGGTTTTGGTAGTGTAGGGGGTTATTGCAGTGGGGTAGTGGCAGTTTAGGAGTTAAGTAGAGTAGGGAGTTATTGCCTAGGGGGTTAGTGACAGTTTAGGGGGTTAAGTAGAGTAAGAGGTTATTGCAGAGGGTGTAGTGGCAGTTTAGGGTTTAGGTAGTGTAGGGGTTATTGCAGTGGGGTAGTGGCAGTTAAGGAGGTAAGTAGAGTAGGGGTTATTGAGGTGCATAGTGGCTATTTAGGGGTTAAGTAGAGTAGTATGTTTATTGTGATGGGGGTTAGCAGGGATTTAGGGATTATTAGTGAAAGGAGTTTATTGTGATTGGGGTAGGGGCAGTTTAGTGGCAGTTTATGGGGTTAATAGCGTAGCAGGGTTAAAAGAGTAGGGGGATGTAGCAGTCTAGGGGTTATTAGAGTAGGGGGTTTATTGAGATGGGAGTTAATACACAAGTATAGGTTTTAATATTTTTAACATCACAAATGCAATATCCTCTGGTTAACTTTTTTGCGCACGTCAGATTTCTTGCAAGGAGCAAATTTTTACTTTCAACTTGCGCAAACTTTCCAACTTACGCAAAAGTTAACCTGTAGCAAAGCAGATCTTCTAATTTTATCTATAGCTAAATAAAGTTAGGTATTGAAATGCTAATTATAGCTGAGCACAAAGTATAATAAGTATATTATTGTAGTACTAGTCCTAAAGCCCGTTCACACGGGCCGTGTTGTGTTATTCATTCTCTCTCTCTCTCTCCTGTGCGCCTTCACTTGCCGGTCCTCGCGCTGCTTTGTTTCACCCCTGCGCGTGCGATCAGCTGTGCTGCCGGGTCCTCGCGCTGCTGTCGGGTGGGTGCGCGTGCGATCAGCTGCAAGTGTTTGTCTGAACTGCGCATGACGGCTTCAGACAAACTCTTGTCTTTTATAATATAGGATATTATGCATTTCTACAAAATGATTTCCAATTCATGTTTACAGACAAAGCAAAATGTTGGACAGTATTGGCCTGAGATATAACGAGGTCTGGGAGTGGGGAAGAGTACAAGTTCCTCTGGGGCAAAGTTTATATTTCAGAAACTGCCATTTGCTTGCAAAATCAGACCTGGTACTTAGCAACTGAAAAGCCACATTAAACAATGCATTCATGATTTAATCAATCTCTGTCATGGCTGCTGAACGGAAGAAGTACAAGTTGGTAAAATTAGAACAAGTCAAGTTGGAACAGGTCATGGAAAGAGGTAAAGAGACTTTGGGTCTATCTAAGGAAGCTGACACCTTAGAAGTAGAACAGTGAACAATACAAAATACATTGTAGTGCTTAATACGATCAAGTCTCCTACAGTAGCCCAACAAAATGGAGCACACAACCAGAGGGGGTGCTCATATGTCATGTGTTGTACAGTAACTCTCACATTCACAAAGGACTCTGCTACATGTGGGTCGCGGCCAAGTTTGTCTTCTTTAATCTCCCTTTGGCAGACGGTTAACAGTGACTTGTATTTTAGGTCTCTGTATTTAACTCTTTGTTTGAAATATAAAAAGATTCTGTCTATTGCTAAACTGGATGAGACTTTTCAAGAGGTATTCTCTTAATCTGCAAAAAAATGGAAACTTCACTAACTATTTAAAATGCTTTTAAACAGTTGTTTTGTTTACATCAAATACAGTATAGATAGATAGATGATAGATAGATAGATAGATAGATGATAGATAGATAGATAGATAGATAGATGATAGATAGATGATAGATAGATAGATAGATAGATAGATAGATAGATAGATAGATAGATAGATGATAGATAGATAGATAGATAGATAGATATATAGATAGATAGATGATAGATGATAGATGATAGATAGATAGATAGATAGATAGATAGATAGATAGATAGATAGATAGATAGATAGATGATAGATAGATAGTGTTGCTGTTTTTTTCTGTCCATTTGTTTGTTTTTGTGCCACACTTGCACAGGTGTTTCCCTGTCTGCCAGTAAAGCAGCGGCTGTTGTCCTTATCAACCAGTGAGGATTATTGGGAAGTTCCCTACTGAATAAATGCAGTTCCTTCCTACACATGATGGAACAGTTGTGAGCACAATTTTCCTTTAAACTATAGCAGCTTGTGCTTAGTTGATATTGATGTATTAAAGCTCACTGGCTGAGGGAGGTAACACTTACAGCTCTGTTGGTGACAAGTGACAGGATTCCACCAGTAAAACAACATCTATAAAATAAATAAATACATAAAAATAAATAAACAATGCATAAATAAACATAGACTACATCGAAATAAAGATATTAAATACGTAACAATAAATAAATACAGAGATAAAATAAATAAATACATAAAAATAAATTAACAATGCATAAATAAACATAGAATATATCGAAATAAAGATATTTAATACATAAATACATAACAATAAATAAATACAGAGATAAAATAAATACATAACAATAAATAAATACAGACATAAAATAAATACATAACAATAAATAAATACAGAGATAAAATAAATACATAACAATAAATAAATACAGAGATAAAATAAATACATAACAATAAATAAATACAGACATAAAATAAATACATAACAATAAATAAATACAGAGATAAAATAAATACAGAAATAAAATACTAATATTTTAAACAAGCTTTTTAAATGGAAAAAAAAAGTACAATGCACCTTTAAGTAAGAATGAAGTTCACCTGCACATTCAGTCACCTGCACACTAGACTTGCACAACCAGTTTTTCATACACTTTTGCAATAATATATCTTTTTAAACTAATAAAACAAAACATTGTAATGAAATCTTGTGCATTCTGTACTGTTAGAATGAAACTGAGAGAAGCTGCTAACAGAAATATTTAAATTATAACTCTGTCTTGTGAAATAATGGTTTAAGCAACTTTGTCTTATCAGACTTGTCCCCTGTCATTATCAACTAATGAGAATGAATAATATACATTTACTGTTAAAGGGACAGTCTACACCAGAATTTTTATTGTTTAAAAAGATAGATAATCCGTATTACCCAGTCCCTAGTTTTGCATAACCAACACAGATATATAAATATACTTTTTACCTCTGTGATTACCTTGTATTTAAGCCTCTGCAAACTGCCCCCTTATTTCAGTTCTTTTGACAGACATCCATTTTAGCCAATCAAAGCTGGCTCACCGGAACTCCATGTGCATGAGCACAGTGCTATCTATATGACACACATGAACTAACACCCTCTAGTGGTGAAAAACTGTCAAAATACCCTGAGAGAAGAGGCAGCCTTCAAGGGCTTAGAAATTAGCATATGAACCTCATAGGTTTAGCTTTCAACTAAGAATACCAAGAGAACAAAGCAAAATTGGTGATAAATTGAATTGGAAAATTGTTTAAAATTACATTCTCTATCTGAATCATGAAAGTTTATTTTGGACTAGACTGTCCCTTTAAGTTAAATTTAATTTAAAACAGATTTCATTTAAAATGTATTTTAGTATTTAATTTCTACTTTTTCATATGGATATTTGATTTGTTTTTAACTACAATGTTCCTTTAAACACTGCCAATTTGTGTAAATGCTTCTATTATTTACAATACAGAAAAGCAATATTGCCATCCTTAGTGTTCCAGGTTACAGAATTTAATGGCAAGTCAAATTTTTTTAGTAATTCACAGTGTGAAAGTCACATTTTCACTCCATAAATGGTCTCATTTCATTACCACTTTGCCTCTAGGCAACAGAGATATAAAAGATGCACTTGCGAAATTGGAAAATCAAAGATATCTATACATGCAATTGAAAGGATCAGCCTACTCGCCTGCTTAATGAAATATGAAGTCTATTTTACCCTAAGTAAGCACAATTGGACAGCTTGATAAATAATGTTTGGTGATAAATTAATTCCCTTATTAAAATTCTGTTTTATATTATAATGTATGTTTTTTCTGCATTTCTTGTATAGATAGATAGATAGATAGATAGATAGATAGATAGATAGATAGATAGATAGATAGATAGATAGATAGATAGATAGATAGATAGATATTTGTATTTGTTTACAGGGAATTCTTATCTGAATCTGCATTCACATAATTTTAATGGGTTTTGCATCTAGTAATCAACTTATATGCATTGTAGAACGTAGGAAATTATATTATAATTTTTAAAATGTGATTTGCATATTTCACTAACTAGTTTAGAGAAAATCTCCAATATCTATAATTTGTGGTAAATACTGTATTTCGGTTGACATAATTTACATGCTGACAATTTTACATTTTTATCAGCATTAAACTTATGCAAAATGAGATAATGACCTAGTTCTGGTCAGTAATTCTCCTGATGAGAGATATTTAATCTTGTAATTATTACATTTAAATACTCAGTTGTATAAGTAGTTACCTTATAGTTGTCCACCAAACCAATAAAGATGAATTTTGAACATTGAGAGGGTATAAGTATGATACTGAAAGTTAATCTTGATGTGTTTATAAATATCTTTGACTTGTGGGTTTTGATTTTAAAATGTAAATGTCCAGCATAATGCAGTTTCCAGATTTTATAGTGGAATTATTATGGTTGACTATTATCATCAGCTTTAGCCTGTCAACTCACAAACATAGCTGCCCTGTAGACCATCTTTATACAAGAGTCTAGTCAAAATTAAACTTTCATGATTCAGATAGGGCATGCGATTTTATATAACTTTCCAATTTACTTTTATCATTAAATTTGCTTTGTTCCCTTGGTGATATTTTTGAAAAGCTAAACCTAGGTAGGCTCAAAGTGATTTCTAAATCGTTGAAAACTGCCTCCTAGCTCAGAGCATTTTGAAAGTTTTTCACAGTTAGACAGTACTAGTTCATGTGTGTCATATAGATAACACTGTGCTCACTCCAATGGAGTTATTTAGGAGTCTGCACTGATTGGCTAAACTGTATGTCTGTCAAAAGCACTGGGATAAGGGGCAGTCTGCAGAGACTTAGATACAAGCTAATCAAAGAGGTAAAACATATATTAATATAACAGTGCTGGTTATGCAAAACTGGGGGATGTGTAATAAAGGGATTATCTATCTTTTTAAACAATAAAAATTCTGGTGTAGACGGTCCCTTTAATGTTTATCAGATGATATGTCATGGGCAAACTCTGTAACTGTTAATTGTTTGTGTAATTGTTTTTTTGCCCAGTTAACATACATAATGGATCGGTTCTGCTAAATAATTGCCAACCTCAGCTTCTATTGATGTAGATAGGCTATTGTAACTCTTCTTTATAAGGAAATGATAGATTTTAAACCTATTTTTTTTTCTTTTTTTTTTTTAAAGGTTATATTTAGCCTGTGAATAACTAATGCAACTACAATACAATAGAGAGTGTGAGCTACAGTGTATGGGGTCCCTAAAATAACATATAACCTGGGGAGGATAGAGATGTTGTTGATGAATCCACCCCAGTGATATTAAATGTGTTAGTGTGTAAAAGTGCCACAATATTAAATAACAATTTTTTCTTACATGAATATAAAGTATAGAATCATGTCTACTGCTTGTTATTAGCAATATCAATCCTTTAATATATGAAACGTGTATTTCCAGGTTTATCAGTCATGCAGCACTATGGAGTAAATGGTTACTCACTGCACGCAATGAACTCGCTAAGTGCCATGTACAATCTGCACCAACAGGCAGCGCAACAGGCTCAGCATGCCCCCGACTACCGACCGTCTGTGCATGCCCTCACCCTGGCAGAGAGGCTGGCTGGTAAGAACAATTACGCAGTAACTGGGCCTGACAGTGTGACCCTTTTTATTATCAACAAAATGACAATGCTCAGTTCTCTCATATATCTAGTAAAATTGATGTTAAAAACTACATTGAGAAACATTAAACTCTATTTTGGAAGATTATGAAGCAGAATGCTGCCTACATTTGGAGGACTAACCTCCTCTTATGGGAACATTAGTATTCTACTTGTCTGATGGCAGAAAGTAAGCAGAAGTCTGTCCATATTCTTATCTGAAGTGGGAGACTACAAGGACATTGTAATAATTTTCTCCTATCTAGAGAAAGAGGGTGTATCAAAAGGACGTAAAGGCACAACTGATATATATATATATATATATATATATATATATATATATATATATATATGGAAAAGTATAGAAGGAGACAGGCGCACAGGGGCACACTTCGTGTAATACGTTCACAGAAGTAACATAAAAAGCAAACAGTGGGGGAATTATCCGCGCTCACCTGGTGTACCCTCAAGTAGTGAGGTACTAGAAGTGCACTTATATGGTTGTACTCTGTTCCTTTTCTCCCTTCTCGTGTGTCCGCGATCCTCCGGTATTAGGTGTATCTTCAGTGGATCACCGTTATCCGTTGTCAGTGATAAGGGGAGTGGGGGATATTATATGTATAGAGGTGTGTGTATAGTCTATATATCTCAATTGACCACACAATACACTATAGTATAACAGAGATTATAAAACCATATATTTATTTTGAATAGTATAAAACAGACACACTTGTCTGATTAGGATGCAAGTAGAACAAACATATATATACAATGGTAGTGAGCCGTAGTGCTGCCCGGTAATAAGATCCTTATACAAAAGGTCTGTTTCCAAATGCATACACTAAATTGCTCCACAACCGTTAAAAACGTTAGAAGTTAACAGTATCACAGATATCCAAATATACAAGTATACAAGTAAGGAGCACCAAAGGTATCAATCGGAGCTAATAAGGCTAATTTCGTTGCCCAGCAACCGATTACCTTATGCAGCTCCGTGTATGCTGTGCACTCGAAAGCGTGCAGGTGTGACGTGTGGCGGGGGGCGGAGCCTAACGCGTTTCGTAACCAATGGGTTACTTCATCAGAGGTGTGGGCCGCCCCCCAACCTAGCTCTATAAATGCGTGTGGCTGTGGCTGATTGGCCAAGTGTTAGCCCCTCGGTCGCCATTTTGTTTAAGGGCAAGTGGCCAGGTTTTACTGTTCTACTAAACCCAGTATTTTTAGTTTTCTTTTTCGTTAGTCATGCATTTGAAATTGACAATAGATTTTTAGTTCCAAGTTGGCAATCGAACTTTTTGTGTGCTTGTTTGTAACTTTGAGTGTTACTATATCAAATTGAAGTATCCAGTTAGAAACGATACTTAATAGAGTAAGGTCTATATAAAAAATAATCGTAAAATATATATATACACAGTAAACCTAACGAATTGTATTGTGACTATCATTTTAAAAATGTAATTAAGAATAGGTACAGAATTACTGTAATGTTATTAAAAATAGGTACAGAATTACTGGGATACGTTATGTATACTCGTATTATTTCTTCCTCATATTTGTTAATGAAGAAAGGATACTTAAAAGAACAAGAAATGTCAGAACACCATAAAATTAGCATATTCTTAAAAGGGGAGATAAAATTCTAAAGGGATAGGATATTCCAAACTAACTTAACTTAATTAAGAGCCATAGTGTATATTTCCTAATGGTTTATATACTTTTAAAACTCTAAAAACATAAAACATAAATTAACTGTCTCGTGATTTTTTGGAATACATACATGGGGGATCAAGTGGTGTTCAGAAAAGTCTCCCCAGTTAGTATACCAATGATTATAGAAATGCTGCTAGGTCAATATCTCTATTTAACCCATTTGGTTCTAGCGTTCCCAATTTATGGATCCAAACTGTCTCCCTTTTTCGTAGTTCCAGAAGTCTACTACCTCCTCTGTTACCTTTGTGTATTTGTTCTATAGCCTTAATGAAAAAAGCCTCTTTGTTTTTATTATGAATATTCGTAAAGTGGTTTATGAGAGGATTTTTGAGGGTTCCTGCTTCTATATTTTTCATGTGTTCTAGACAGCGGATTTTTAAACCCCGTGTCGTGCGTCCTATATATCTTTTTGGGGTGTTACAGGTGCACTCCAGCATATAGACTACATGATCAGATCTACAATTTAGTAGACCTTTAATCGGATATTTTTCTCCTTTTCCACAGTCTATAAATTTATTAAAATTTTTATTCTTATTTATATGTGCACAGCACACACAGTTTTTTCTTGCACATTTGAAAAAACCTTGTATATTAGTAATCTGACTTTTAGGTTGTTTATCTGTTTTCCTGATTTTCTGAATGTCACTAGGTGCTAAGAAATTCTTTAGATTCTTGTTTTTCTTGTATGTGACATATGGTCTGTTGCCTATAGTGTCTTTTAGTATGGGGTCATTTTTCAAGATTGACCAATTTTTCTGTAGAATGTTCTTAATCTTCCAGTGGCCTTCATTGAAAGTTGTAACAAAATTAATTTTAGTATTAGTATCTCTTTTCTGTATTGCCCTTATTGTATCTGGTGTTGTGGTTGGTTGTGTCTGTAATTGTTGATTATTACCATGTACTAATGTTTCTCTGTTAAGTTGAATTGCTCTATTATATGCCTTTTGGATAGTTTTAGTTGGATAGTGTTTTTCTGTAAACTTATCTTTGAGTTTATTTGCCTCTACTTCAAAATTACTCATATCTGAGCAGTTTCGCCTCAGTCTCTGAAACTGTCCGAATGGAATATTTTCTATCCATTTAGGATGGTGGCTGCTACGTGCGTCTAGGTAACCGTTAGTGTCAGTAGGTTTTCTGTATAGCTTGCTGTATATATTCCCATTTGATACATATAAAGTGACATCTAGAAAATCAATGGATGAGATTTCTATTCTTTGTGTAAAAGTAAGATTCATGCAGTTGGCATTAAGTTCTTGTACATATGTATCCCATAGATTAATCTCTCCATCCCAAATAACTAGGATGTCATCTATAAAGCGATGCCAGAACACAACATTTTTGTTTTTAAATTCAAAATTATTATAAACCATCTCCTCCTCAAATATACCCATATATAAGTTAGCAAAATTAGGTGCAAACTTTGTACCCATGGCTGTTCCTGTGTTTTGCAGATAATATGTTCCTTCGAATTTGAAATAATTATTCTGTAGGATATATCTAATGGATTCTAATAGAAAGTTTCTCTGCTCAAGGGCAATCTGATTAGCATTGTCTAGTGATCTCTTAATCGCACTTATCCCTTGGTCATGAGGGATAGATGTATATAATGCTGTTACATCGAGTGTAGCCCATTTATAAGTTGACTTCCATTGTATTCTTTCTATAATTTGGAGAAGGTGGGGTGTATCTCTAAGGTATGATTTGAGATTAAGTACCATAGGTTTTAAAAATTGATCCACATATTCAGATAGTCTAGATGTTATTGAATCTATACCTGAGATGATAGGCCTGCCAGGTGGTTTGGTCAGGCTCTTGTGGATCTTTGGTAGGTAATAAAATATTGCCATTTTCGGTTCATCATTTGAGAGGTATTTTCTCTCTCTGTCCGTGAGTACTCTGTTTTGGTAACCAGAATTTATGTGTTCCATATACGTTCTCAGGAATAGAGGTGTAGGGTCACTTTTCAGGGTCGTATATGTCTTACTATCAGAGAGTTGGCGATTAGCTTCCTCTAAATAGTCTTTCCTGTCTAGAATGACTATGCCTCCTCCCTTGTCAGCCTCCCGTATCACAATCTGTTCATTATCCATTAGTGTTTTTACCACCCTTTTCTCTCTTATGCTCATATTATGTTTCTGGATTTTGTAGTTGCTGCAGAGTTCCATACAGTCTTGAATGACCTTATCCTTAAACATGGTTATGTATTTTCCCTGTGATTGGACAGGGAAGAAAATGGACTTAGGTCTTAAGCCACTATTAATAATACTTAATTCATTTGAGTCAACTTCTGGTCCAAAATAGTTATTACAATCTATTTGTGAGTGATGGTTGTTCCCATTCTCTAGATCCATTAAGGCTTCCAGTGTTTCTAAATCTGATTGTGTGAGGTTAACTGAATTTTGTGTCTTTTTATCTTTTTCAAAATGTCTAACTAATGTTAGTTTACGTATGAATTTATTTATGTCAATAAATAATTCAAATGGATCTGGTTTTTGTGTAGGCGCAAATGACAAACCTTTTTTTAGAAGGTCTGTTTCGTCTAAACTTAAATTGTGTGTGGACAAATTGAAGATTTTTATGGTTTCTTCTTTTACTGTCTCATCTCTCTGCGTCTTTTTAAGTTGGAATTTTCTACCAGCTCTACATCCTCTTCTTCTTCCATATGTCTTTTTCCCCTTCTTCCTTCTACATGTGTTTGTGGTTGTCTCCATTCTAGTGGTATATGTTCTTGTGGTGGGGGTCTTACTTCTCTCTGTACCTCTAAAGCTCTTGGTTTGTCTGTCAGATGTCTGTCGTGAAAACCCTTATCATTGTAACTATCTCTATTCTTAGAGTAGGTGTGTGGTTGTTGTTCCCAATTAGAATTTTGGTTTGCCCTTGTATCATTCCACCCTTGATTACCATATGAATCCTGATCGTACCTGTTGGATCTATAATTTGAATTATAATTATAGTTATGGTTATAATGTCTTATACCTCCCCTGGGATGTGCTCTACCTCTAGAGTGATAATAATTTCCCTCTCTATTTTCTCTTTCAATCATATGGGAATCATGTCTCAGGTTTGGATTATGATAATAGTTATCTCTGTTAGTATTGTGACCCCTATTTTGTCTAGGAGTATACTCTCTAGAGGGGAAATTGAACTTAATGTTTGTTTGTTTGGGGGTTCTTGAACCTGTTTTCTTCAAACTTTTGAGATGATTATTCCTAATTACATCACTGTATAGAGTGTTTGTGGTTGTTAGTGGAGTGTTAGGTGTCTCATTACCCCCTGGTGTGTTTGGTGTTAAAGGTACATCGGTCTCAATTTCGATATTTCCTGTTTGTTCACTAACTTTATTTTGTAAGTCTCGTTCCAACTTTTTCTTCTTTTTAAGTTTTAAATCCCTTTCTAATTTGCTCATTCTTTCTCTTATGTCACTATCTAATTTGTCATAATATGTGTCTCCCTTAAAGGGTAACAGTAAAGTGCGCAATTTGTGTAGTTCTGCAGTAACCTTATCCAGGTTCGCCTCTCTAAATCTGATTATAATACGTATCAATTTATTTGAACTCTCTTCCAGAACAGTTTCCCACTCTGTAATGAGTTCTATGTCTGTACTGTTGAATATAGCTGTTTTTGTCAACATCAAACCTTTGGGTATTACCCCTGCCTTCAGATAAGCTTCTAGTCCTATTATATCGCACCAGTTTTTAATCTGTATTTTACTTAATTTTTCCACCTGTTTAAATAGTTCTCTAGGGTTAACTGGTTTTTGTACATTACTGATGTTAGTATCCCCTTGTAAATCTACAGACAAGGTTCTTTTTTTACTATTTGGATCGAAATACATTCCAAAATTACATGTGGATGAATCTTCAGCTGCTGATGACATGATATAACACTTCTGATCACAAGTGGTCACAGTGAATACCCAAAAATACAAGAACAAAAGAAAGGTCAGCGCTCAAAGTTAATGTATGAACTGCTATTTACAATAAATATATATTCTCATCCACTATTAAGAATAAATATATTTATATAGATATATGTCTCTATATATGCAACAATTTATAGTTAGTGCAAATGGCAGTCTTATTCGGATGGAAAGTCTGTGGATGTATAATATTCCATATAGTCCACAAAGCTAGTTCCCGTGTGCTATAGGTGTGGGCAGCCCATCTGGTCTAAAGATGATCCCCCGCAAGGTGAGGTTCTTCTCGAATTGTCTGGAAAAGTATAGAAGGAGACAGGCGCACAGGGGCACACTTCGTGTAATACGTTCACAGAAGTAACATAAAAAGCAAACAGTGGGGGAATTATCCGCGCTCACCTGGTGTACCCTCAAGTAGTGAGGTACTAGAAGTGCACTTATATGGTTGTACTCTGTTCCTTTTCTCCCTTCTCGTGTGTCCGCGATCCTCCGGTATTAGGTGTATCTTCAGTGGATCACCGTTATCCGTTGTCAGTGATAAGGGGAGTGGGGGATATTATATGTATAGAGGTGTGTGTATAGTCTATATATCTCAATTGACCACACAATACACTATAGTATAACAGAGATTATAAAACCATATATTTATTTTGAATAGTATAAAACAGACACACTTGTCTGATTAGGATGCAAGTAGAACAAACATATATATACAATGGTAGTGAGCCGTAGTGCTGCCCGGTAATAAGATCCTTATACAAAAGGTCTGTTTCCAAACGCATACACTAAATTGCTCCACAACCGTTAAAACGTTAGAAGTTAACAGTATCACAGATATCCAAATATACAAGTATACAAGTAAGGAGCACCAAAGGTATCAATCGGAGCTAATAAGGCTAATTTCGTTGCCCAGCAACCGATTACCTTATGCAGCTCCGTGTATGCTGTGCACTCGAAAGCGTGCAGGTGTGACGTGTGGCGGGGGGCGGAGCCTAACGCGTTTCGTAACCAATGGGTTACTTCATCAGAGGTGTGGGCCGCCCCCCAACCTAGCTCTATAAATGCGTGTGGCTGTGGCTGATTGGCCAAGTGTTAGCCCCTCGGTCGCCATTTTGTTTAAGGGCAAGTGGCCAGGTTTTACTGTTCTACTAAACCCAGTATTTTTAGTTTTCTTTTTCGTTAGTCATGCATTTGAAATTGACAATAGATTTTTAGTTCCAAGTTGGCAATCGAACTTTTTGTGTGCTTGTTTGTAACTTTGAGTGTTACTATATCAAATTGAAGTATCCAGTTAGAAACGATACTTAATAGAGTAAGGTCTATATAAAAAATAATCGTAAAATATATATATACACAGTAAACCTAACGAATTGTATTGTGACTATCATTTTAAAAATGTAATTAAGAATAGGTACAGAATTACTGTAATGTTATTAAAAATATATATATATGTTCCTGTACTGAGTAAACCCAGTGTTCTGTTATCAGCCTAGCAGAGGTTGTAGGAACAGACTATGAAAATGTAGATAGATTACAAATGGAGTTCTATTTATCGCTCCCACTCGTGCGTTAATTCCACTAGAAGTAAGTTTTTTGTGCGCGTCTGGTAGCACTCGTATTACAAGTAAAAAGTAAAATGTTTCAGCACGAGCGCTAACCCCGATGTGTGAAAAAATCCTAACTTTAAATATTGTGATCTCGTTAATATTTCACATCCTAATGTTCTTCACATAGCAGAATATGTTCTATTTATTCATAAATACATATACATATATATATACTTTAGTAAAATATATATATCTATACCTATATATATAGAGATGGTTATATATAGGTATAGCTATATACAGATATATAGGAATATCTATTTATAAATACCTAGAACATATTCCCCTATGTGAAGACCATTGGGATGGGAAATAGTTACAGTAAATACATAGTTAAACACTTTATTAAATTTGAATATTGCAGATATATAATTTTTCATGTTTTCAGCTACTGGACTGCAAAGGACTCCAATGCAATTATATATATATCTATATATATATTTATGTGTTTATATGCGTAAATAAGTCTGTAAACACATATGTACACATATAAATACATAAATACATATGCACACACATAAACATATAATTATATTTATATATCCAGAGTCCAGACATATACATCTTTAGACATGTGTATGTATGCAAATGTGTTTACTTTCAACCTGTCCAGCTCATATATGAAAAAAAATGTTTACTAAATATTCTGTTGGAAATTAATGTTCTTCAGAAGACTAAATTAGGAGCAAACCACTTCTATAATTAAATTTGCCCTTTTTTATCTTCCAACGGCTGTACATTTCAAGACATAATTTTGGAAGCTCGATATGGATCACAGCACCGCAAACAGAGACGCAGTCGCACGGCATTCACAGCCCAGCAGCTTGAAGCTCTGGAGAAGACATTTCAAAAGACCCACTATCCTGATGTAGTAATGAGAGAGAGGCTAGCTATGTGCACCAACCTACCTGAAGCCAGAGTACAGGTAAGTGCACAGATACTAACCATGAAGATATGAATTCACGTCTTTCCCTCTGAATATAATTTTCTTTTTAAAATAACAGACACTGATCCAGATTCTAGATGCTGTTGTAAACTTTGCCACTTGGTAGTAATTCCAAATGTCTACATAGACTTTAAAGAAATCAAATGCTCATGATTTGGATAGAGTGTACAATTTTACAATAACGTTCCAAATGACTTCTGTTATCAAATGTACTTATTTATCTTGATTATCCTATGTTGACACCTTGATCCTTTCCATGAAAGCATACTGAGATAGGCTCAGGAACATGCTCAAATCTTAGGCAACCTTATTGGGTTGAAAAGCAAAAGTCACAGTAGACAATGCTATGGCAGTAATCTTGCACCCATTAATCTGGAGAATACCAAAATCTTGCAACAAAAATCTTGTTCTTTATGCTGTGTGAGCATAAAGAATACCCAGGATTGGGAATAAGAAATATTATTGGTTAGGGCCAAAGGATTCTGGGATATTTTTAGTTGAGATTTTGGCATACACTTTATTAATCTTAGCATTAGAGTTAGGGTTAGTCCCTTAAATTACCAAGCAGGCTCCTCTTTTTCATCAAAGAGGTTAAAAAACTTTGTCACGATTTAGACAATTTGGGGCACATTTATCAAGCTCTGTACGGAGCTTGATGTCCTTGAAGGCTCGCCGAAAACAGAAGTTATGAAGCAGCAGTCTAAAGACCGCTCCTTCATAACCTGTCTGCCTGCTCTGCTCTTTTGACACCTCCTGCTAGAGGCCGATTGCAGAACTGCTGGTGCAATGATAAATGCTGACAGCGTATACTGTCTGCATTTATCGATGTGCAGCAGACATGATCCACAATATCGGATCATGTCCGCTCACACATTAATAAATAGGCCCCTTTGTCACAATGGGGCCTATCTATCAAGCTTCGAATGAAGCTTGAAGCCCCGTGTTTTTGGCTAGCCTGCAGGCTCGCCAGAAACAGCAGTTATGAAGCAGCGGTCACAAAGACAGCTGCTCCATAACCTGTCCGCCTGCTCAGAGCAGGCGGACAGACATCGCCGGAAATCAACCTGATCGAGTACGATTGGGTTTATTGACACCCCCTGCTGGCGGCCCATTGGCCGCGAGTCTGCAGGAGGCGGCGTTGCACCAGCACAGCTCTTGTGAGCTGCTGGTGCAATATTGAATATGGCAAGCGTATTGCTTGCCGTATTCAGCGAGGTCTGGCGGACCTGATCCGCACTGTCAGATCAGGTCCGCCAGACTTTGATAAATTGGGGCCAATGTCTCCTACAATGTGACTATTTTACTGTTTCAATATTTTGGCCACTGCAGCCTCACAGCTGTAATACGTGGCTGTGATGAATTTGACCAAGTAAACAAAGCATTTTTTATCGAATGTTACATATCTACAATGTAGGTAACATGATATATTTGTTATATATTCCATTTTTCAATATATTTACACGTACAAATCCCCTAATTCGGAATTCGAAAATCCAAACATTCTGAAAACCAAACTATATATATATATTTTAAATAAAATTATCAATAATGACTATTTTCCCTGCCTGTTAGTCATAATCTTCTCTGCCTGTGTCTTTGGTTTGTTTTTTGTGTTCTAAAATGCAAATAGACTATATTTATTTAAAACAACAGATATTACCTTTCTGATTGCAGTACTGTACTACCTTTTTGAACTATGTATACAAATGTATGATATAGAACTACATTTAGGTTATATGTATAAGCTGTATAATGACATGTAAATATTACCTACATAACATAAGATATTGTTGTTTACACTTTGTCCCATCTCCTCTACCAACTGTCCCATTTTACAGATACAAATATTCTGAAATCTAAACTATTCTAAAATCCAAAACTTTTCCGGTCCCAAGCAGTTTGGATAAAGAGTTTTCTATCTTTATATATATTTCTCTGTGCAAAGACTTTTTGCTCCTGCCGCCCATCTGTATTTCTTACAAAGACAAATTTAAAGGGGCATTTCACGCCCCTTTAATGTGTTCCAAATTGTCCACTTTACCTGCTGGAGAGTATTTAATTATTTGCAAACAAGCCCTTCACCTTTATTTTGTTTTTGGAAATAGCTGCTTTTTGTCTGTAGAAACGACCACCTACACTGAAAATAGAAATAATAAACATATTCTGTGTAGAAAAATTATATAAATGGGACCATAGCAGGAGTAAATCTCCCAGTAGGGATTAGGAGAGAGACAGATATTTATTGCATCTGAAATAGTTGGTTGTGCCCAGCCATAATAAGCATTAATTATGTTTAGACATACCTAAAATTAGTAGGTCTGCTTTACTTGCAGTCTCTGCCCATTTTTATGGGCATGTCCTTGAGAACAGCAGGTGATCATTTTTTTTTTTTTTATTTTTTTTTTTTTTTGGTTTTCAAAGCTTTATTGAAGGAGAAACAGAAAATACACAAAATTCGTGCATCAAAAGTCATGAAATACAGAAATACTTGTACAGGTGACTCCATGGAGTACATTGGTTGCATAAAGATAAAGTAACAGTGAGTGGGCTAGGTATAACAAAGAGTCCATATAAAAGTCTGAAAGCCCGTTCATGTTCTTCTCGATGTACTATAGCAATATTATAATTATATAACAATTTTTAATCAGAAAAGATATTGAACGTCGGTCATGGGGCAACTGGCAGGCCCATGCCCGAGAAGTAAGAAAGGGAAGAGAGAAATGTGGAAAAAGAAGGAGGGAGAGAGAAAAAAAAAAAAAAAAACCCCAGGAGGTAGGGGGGGAAGGGGAGAGGGCTGGAGGGAAAGAAAGAGGGGGAGAGGGGTAATTGGGAAGGGGAAGAGAGGAGGGGTAAGGAGGTAAGGAAGTTAAATCAAGCTCGTCTCTTAGAATGAGGGGGAGGTTCTATGTCAGACCATATTGTAGACAGCAGGTCTGTTGTGCCTTTTTTGTCCATAAGGGTTTAGGCCGTCCAATTGCGGTCCGGCCCACCCTGTTTCCACCTCTCCAGCATATATTCATATATTTCTATCCTGTCATCTCTCATGAATCTAAATCTCTCTAGTAGGAGGTATCTGTCTACCTGGTCGGCCCAGTCACTCAATGTAGGCACGTTCGTACTCTTCCAATTTTTGGGGATAAGGGATTTCGCGCTGTTGAGCATTAGGAAGAAAAGGTATTTCGTGGCCTTGTCTTTAAATTTGGGAAGGTCATGATACAAAAGGAGGCCGCAGGTGATCATTTTAATGAGCAAACCCAGCTATTTAAAATACAAAAATAAAAATGAAGAAACAATTTCCGATACATTAAATATACTGCAGTAAGTTTGGAACACATTAAGAGGAAACACATTTTATATTACAGTGTCCCTTTTAGTAATCATAAAAAAATGTTTCTTTAGTACAGCATTTAATGCCAGTGTGAGATAATATTGGAATTTATTTATTTAATTTACAGTATTGAAGATAATTTTTCATACATTTTTCAGGTTTGGTTTAAAAACCGAAGAGCTAAATTCCGCAAGAAGCAACGCAGTCTTCAGAAAGAGCAGCTACAAAAGCAAAAGGATCCAGAAGAGAGTAATAATGAGGTCAAGGTTGACTCCACACCTGCGGATCCTGCAACACCCAGCCATGAATCAAAAAAAAAACACAGTTCAGTGAGTGATACCAGTGCAGAGTTTAATCTTACCCTCTCAGAACAGTCTGCCAGTGAATCAGCTGCAGAAGAGCAGACAGATAAAGAAGAGGAACTAAAAACTCCATTTGAGGAGCCTAAAGTGGAAAAAAGTCCAATACCTGACATCAAAGCATTGAACTGCAAGAGGTCAAGTCCCAAAACAGGTTAGGAGTAAACTACTTGCTGGGCTATAAAGCAATAGTATATGTTACTTCTAATGTTTTTATTATAACACTAAGGGCTAGATTACAAGTGAGGCACAAACGGTTTTGCTCAATCGATATCATGTTTTCGCTAGCCTTTTTAATTCCACTGATATTACAAGTTGAGCGAAATCGTGATTGCGCTAGCGCAATCGCCATTTACGCTTCAATCCATACCACGATCTCAGAGCTGTGGTTAAATGTTTTTTGAAAAAAAAGGTTGCACAAAACACTTAAAAAATACATTACAAAGAGCAGTTACACTCATATTAACACTGTCTAATAAAAATTATTTTATAAAAATATTGTGCAAAAATGTTATAAGGGATCAAAGATATGAGATCTCGGGTTTTAGTAAAAAAACATTAAGACACATACATATACGTTGCTAAAGATATATTTGTGTATATTTATTACTATAAAATAAGATTGTTTTGGAACTTGTAATACGAACACAACCAGACTAGCGGAAAAAGCATAACTGTAGTGGGGGGGGGGAATACTGCGTCACTTGTAATCTAGACCGAAGATGGTTGAAAAGGTTTGCTGGAATGATTGTGAAGGTATTGAAAGGGGGATTACAGGCGACTATTAGACAATCAGTATTTAACAGAAAAAAAAATTCTAATAGTTGAAATATAATATTCATAAATAAAAAAATATTCTAAACTAAATAAAAGAAAGATAACTGTTTTCAAAGTAAGAATATCACACGCGCAATAACATATTCCCTCATAGAAGTCAATGGAGAAAAAAAAAAACGTGGGCAAAAAGCCTTACTCCCTACTCGCGTGCAAACCATATCACTAACCCGACATGAATATATTAATATTTAACATTCCAATGTTCTTCACATAGCAAAATATGTTCTATTTATTCATAAATACATATATATATATATGACAACACAGGAGGGGTTTGGTTAAGCACACTACCTGATAGAAAAAAAGGCCTTTTGTATATTACCACACATATTGTGGGAGTGCTGCCAAAGTGACCAAAATAACAAAAACAACACAACAACAAGTATTGGCGCACATCCAAGCACTTAAGTCCACATTATAACATATTTATATATACTTCAAACAATATATTTGACTGCTAAATATTCTTTAAATTGTTACAAGGTGTCTCAAAAATATATATATATATGATGTTTTTTTGGTACAATATATATCTATACCTTTATATATATATATATATATATATATATATATATATATATATATATATAGTGATGTCGCGAATAGTTCACCTCCCGGCGAACATACCATGTTCGCATTCGCCTCGGCGGGCGAACATATGCGATGTTCGATCTGCCCCCTATTCTTCATCATTGAGTAAACTTTGACCCTGTACCTCACAGTCAGAATACACATTACAGCCAATCAGCAGCAGACCCTCCCTCGCAGACCCTCCCACCTCCTGGACAGCATCCATTTTAGATTCATTTGGAAGCTGCATTCTTAGTGAGAGGAGGGACAGTGTAGCTGCTGCTGATTTAATAGGGAAATCGATAGCTAGGCTAGTGTATTCAGTGTCCACTACAGTCCTGAAGGACTCATCTGATCTTTGCTGTAAGGACAGCACCCCAAAAAGCCCTTTTTAGGGCTAGAACATCAGTCTGCTTTTTTTTTTTTTTCCCCTGTGTAATCTAATTGCAGTTGACTGCCTGCCAGCGTGTGTGTCAGGCTCACAGCGTATACTGTGCCCACTTGCCCAGTGCCACCACTCATATCTGGTGTAACAGTAGTGTACATTTAAAAAAAACAACACTTTTTTGACTGTGAAATAATAGCAGACAGCTGCCAGTACCCAAGATGGCCACCAATAAGGCAGAGATGGGGAGGGTTAGAGAGCTGTTTTGGGGGGGATCAGGGAGGTTGGGGGCTAAGGGGGAATGCTACACCACAGCATATGTAAATATGCTTAAAAAATTAAAAAAAATTAAAAACCTTTTATTTTAGTACTGGCAGACTTTCTGCTAGTACTTAAGATGGCGGGGACAATTGTGGGGTGGGTGAGGGAAGGGAGCTGTTTGGGAGGGATCAGGGGGTCTGATGTGTCAGGTGGGAGGCTGATCTCTACACTAAAGCTAAAATTAACCCTGCAAGCTCCCTACAAACTACCTAATTAACCCCATTCACTGCTAGCCATAATACACGTGTGATGCGCAGCAGCATTTAGCGGCCTTCTAATTACCAGAAAGCAACGCCAAAGTCATATATGTCTGCTATTTCTGAACAAAGGGGATCCCAGAGAAGCATTTACAACCATTTGTGCCATAATTGCACAAGCTGTTTGTAAATAATTTCAGTGAGAAACTTAAAATTGCGAAAAAAATTAAGTTTTTTTTAAATTTGATTGCATTTGGCGGTGAAATGGTGGCATTAAATATACCAAAATGGGCCTAGATCAATACTTTGGGTTGTCTACTACACTACACTTAAGCTAAAATTAACTCTACAAGCTGCCTACATGCTCCCTAATTAACCCCTTCACTGCTGGGCATAAAACACGTGTGGTGTGCAGTGGCATTTAGCAGCCTTCTAATTACCAAAAAGCAACGCCAAAGCCATATAAGTCTGCTATTTCTGAACAAAGGGGATACCAGAGAAGCATTTACAACCATTTATGCCATAATTGCATAAGTTGTTTGTAAATAATTTCTGTGAGAAACCTAAAGTTTGTGAAAAAGTGAACAATTTTTTTTTTATTTGATCGCATTTGGCGGTGAAATGGTGGCATGAAATATACCAAAATGGGCCTAGATCAATACTTTGGGTTGTCTACTACACTACACTTAAGCTAAAATTAACTCTACAAGCTGCCTACATGCTCCCTAATTAACCCCATTCACTGCTGGGCATAAAACACGTGTGGTGCGCAGTGGCATTTAGCAGCCTTCTAATTACCAAAAAGCAACGCCAAAGCCATATAATTCTGCTATAATGGCATGTCTGGCACACAGTGTTGGGGCAAGGGTCCATCTGACCACTGATACCTGGTCTGCAAAGCATGGTCAGGGCAGGTATATCACCTACACTGCGCACTGTGAAGTGGGCGTAACCCTTACACTACCTGATCGATACAACATCATACCTGATGTTTTAAAGCACGTTATTCCAAACAATTTAGGAATGTTAGGTGATTTATGCCCTTTATGGATTAAAACCAGACTCTGCATCAACTATGTAATTTTCCATGGGAGTTTTGCCATGGATCCCCCTCCGGCATGCCACAGTCCAGGTGTTAGTGCCCTTGAAACAACTTTTCCATCACTATTGTGGCCAGAAAGAGTCCCTGTGGGTTTTAAAATTCGCCTGCCTATTGAAGTCTATGGCGGTTCGCCCGGTTCGCCAGTTCGCAAACTTTTGTGGAAGTTCGCGTCCGCTGTTTGCGAACCCAAATTTTTAGGTTCGCGACATCACTATATATATATATATATATATAAAATTATATATAGGTATAGATATATACAGATATATATATATATACATATATATATATATATATATATATATATATATATATGAATCTATTTATAGATACATAGAACATATTCCCCTATTTGCAGAACATTGGAATGTGATATATTTACAGCAAATGCACAGTATAACACTTTATTAAATATAAATATTACATAAATATGATTTTTCATGTTTTCATCTACTTACCGGCAAAGGCTCCAATGTCTATATGTGTGTACATATACTGTATGTTTATATGTCTGTAAATACATATATACATATATAAATACATAAATACGTGTACACACATATATATACATATTTAGACATGTATATGTATGTATCTCTATGTTAAAGCCCTTTGCATGCCTCATATCTTTGAGCCCTTATAATATTTTTGTGCAATATTTTTTTAAAATAATTTTATTAGTTAGTATTATTTTGAGTGTAAGTGTAATATCATTCCAGCGTAGATCGCTATTCCACTCAAGCGATCGCATTTACTTTCAACTTGTAGAACGAGTGGTAACTCTGATGCCCGCAAACACCCATGAAAAACCCCTTTTCGCTTGTGCATAACTATTAACTCGCCACTCGGAATCTTGCCCTTAATGTACATTTAAATTTTGCTTTTAGTTAATGTCTCTGTAAGTGGTGGTTAGTCATTCGGTACATTCTACAAACAAATCAGCAAATAACTTGGTCATTGTATAACAGATTCAGAGACATCTAAATATTCTTGATAGAGAAGTATAGTGTAGAAAGCATTTATGAGATAAACACTGCTACTATCAGTAGCTTTAGTAATTGCAAAATTGTGGCTTTTGGTTGGTCCAAATAGTCCAGCTGAGTATAAAATAAGCTGAACGATGTAGCAACCATATTCTGCAGAGCTAGATCTATATGGGTTTTAATAATAATAACTCACATTTAACAGAGCCCTCAGAGATATGAAAATGGCCCTAATAACTTGTATTAAATAATTTGTTTGTTTTTAGAAGATTTTGGATAACAATTTACAGCAAACACAATAATGTTCTAAAACCCATATTTTTTTATTTTTTATTTTATATTTTTTGGGGCAACTTTATTAGGAATTTTTGTGTCTATAAAAATATGCTCTGCTGTCTCTCCAGCCTCATCAGACTATTTGTTATTCTAGGAAGCTGATTAACTCATTAATAAATTCTGTAGTGAATCAGCTGAATCAAATAAATTGAAGGGTGAACCTGAGAAGGCCAAGGTGTAGAGGCTGGAGAGACCCTCTGGTAACATTGCCACTCTTGGTACTTAGTACAATTGATGTTGCCTATCATGTAATAGTCAAACTTTGGTTAAAGGGACACTAAAGTCAAAATAAACATTTATGATTCAGATAAAGCAGCAGTTGTAAGATACTTTTTAATTTACTTCTATTATTACATTTTGCAGTCTTTTTATATACACACTTTCTGGGGAACAGAATCCTACTGAGCATGTGCGCAAGGTCAAAGGGTATACGTATACTAGTCTGTCACATGATAAAGGGGGGGCCAGAAAATGGGAGAAAAAATAAATTTGTCTTTAAAAAAATCGACTGCTTATTTGAAATTTAGAGTAGGTGTTATTGCATTGTCCTTTTATTATGCACTTGTTAATTATGTAATTCTACTGCATTGAGTGGTCCTTTAATTAATGTGTAATTTTACTTTTTAGATTCTCCAGCCACTCTGACACCAGCTGCCAGCAGTTGTCTTGCACCAACTCATTCATACTCCTCTTCACCTTTGAGCCTGTTTCGTCTCCAAGAGCAGTTTCGTCAGCACATGGCAGCTACCAACAATCTGGTCCATTATTCTTCTTTTGACATGGCAAACCCTCCAACAGTACCCTACTTGGGCATGAACGTCAGCATGGCACCCCTGAGTTCTCTGCACTGTCAGTCCTATTACCAGTCATTGTCACATGCACAGCAGGTCTGGTCCTCTCCAATCCTTCAGACCTCAGGTGGTCTCCCATCTTTAAATAGCAAAACAACCAGTATTGAAAACTTGAGGCTTAGAGCAAAGCAACATGCTGCCTCCTTGGGACTTGACACATTGCCCAACTGATTGGAAACCTCAACCTTCTGCAGAAATTGTATTGCTTACATCAGTTGCTCACAAACATCTCAAGTTGGGACTGATAGATACCTGTGACTGGTAATAACTAACAGAGATATAGATCTTATATTACTGATCATAACCCCAACATATACTGCAGTATGAGCATACAGATCAAACACTGACAAGATGTGCACACATAAAAACACATATAAGCATACACACATGTGCACACATGCACAATGTGCCTATACACAGTCGCTAAACACATAAGAACCTACATGCACCCAATCAACACTGACACACGTACCTGATGCACAGATTCTATACAATATGCTCATGGTAGGACTTGAATGTATCAAAACATAGCTCCTCCTTCTAAATACACAAACCGTACATAAAACATGTAAAACAGCTAGTAGCATGGGGTTAGCAGACACAGACCAAATTCTAACTTCCAAATATAATGATAAATTGGCTGACATATGTTGTATAACTATATAAATAAATATAAACCACATTTTATAACCATATATAAAATACAACCCAGTGCTCCTTGTGAAGTCTTGTCCATGTATATTAACCCATGGGATTAACAGCAGAGAGACTACATATTGACCAGTCATCCAATCAAAATAGTGATGTCACAAATATCTATGGTGAAGCTGCTTTCAACGAACTTGTGGAAAAGAATCATGAGAGCATCTGTTTTTTATAGGAAATCTGATGATCTGCAGTTTAGTACTTTGTTCACTTCTGAGGTTCCATTCTGTGTGTTTTACGCTGAGGTTTCCAGTTTACCTATATTCAAGAGCAGACAAGTGAGCACAATGGTTAATGATGTGTATTATGTGTCTGTAGGGCATCACAAGCCTGAGTTACTGTACGTTTTCCTGCTTTCAAATTGGACTCGTCCCACAGTTTTACTTTTACTTTGTGGGACGAGTACTCACGTGTAAGGTCACTTCTACTAAATGTCATAGTCTCTGGACAATAAATCCCTCCTTGTATAAATGTGAAATGTTGACAACGTCCTTCATGTGTTGTTACTCTGCAGGTTGTGTCTGTCACTTTGCATCTCACTTGGTCCCTTGCCGACCAGATGGTTGTGTTGTATCTCACTGCAGTATCCTGGGGCATTGTGAAGGGGAAGAGGTGAAACAGCCTTATTAAAGCACAGCAAGCGCAGCCTGACAGATCCTTGTGTATTGGGGTGAAACATAAAGTCACCATGAATGTTTTTTTTTTGTTTTTTTGCGCTAAGAAACAAAACATTCACCTTACAGAGTGATAATATTAAAATGATTTCAATTATTTTTTTTATTGACCTGCTAACTACCTGGTTTTTTTGTTTGTTCGTTAGTTTTTGCACTGGGTTAATCTGCACCCTTTTCCATATATTGTCCAAGGTATGAATAAAGTTGCATGAATTAAAATTCTACATATAAGCAGTATTTTCTAGAAATAAGTTGGGGTTTTTAGCCGTGTAGATCACAATCTGTCTTTTTATCTGTGACATTGGGCAAAAAATGTGCATTACATGGGCCAAATTTTACCCTCTCCAGTATTTTAAGTCCCATTGCTATATAGCATTTTAAGCTTTCATATCTCTAGCCTGTCCTCGTTTCCTACATTTCATTAGTCTGGCGTACTGGCCAGTCCTGTGACCTGCAGATTGCCATAAAGTTTGGTAGTTTTGCCAGTCATGATACCTGGCAAGGTGCTGCATCCATAAGAGTGCTGCCAGCCACTGATAACTGCACATTGCTGTGTTTTTGCCAGTCCTGTTACACTTCATGTTGCAATACACTCAGAGATTCTGACAATTCATGTTACCAACACAGCTCTGTCTCATTTTACTGCTTGAGGCACTTTGTACAGATAAAGTAATATTGTGTCCTTTAATACTTTCCCTGTCTAGGAATAGACAGATATCTGCCACCATCATCTTAACGGGACACTGACACCCAAATATTTTTCTTTTGTAATTCAGAAAGAGCATGCAATTTTAAGCCATTTTCCTAATTTACTCCTCTTTATCAATTTTTCTACGTTCTCTTGTTATCATTATTTTGAAAAAGAAGGCATCTAAGCTTTTTTTTGTTTCAGTACTCTGGACACGCACTTTTTTATTGGTGGGATGAATTTATCCACCAATCAGCAAGGACAACCCAGGTTTTTCACCAAAAATGGACCGGCATCTAAACTTACATTCTTGCATTTCAAATAAAGATACCGAAGAGAATGAAGAAAATTTGATAATAGGAGTAAATTAGAAAGTTGCTTAAAATTTCATGCTCAATCTGAATCACGAGAAGAAAATTTTTGGTACAGTGTCCCTTTAAATAGACAGAAATATAAATATATCTGGTCATTGTAAAAAGAGCAAAGATCTAAGTAACTGAAAAGTTCAGTTTTGCTTTAAGATTGTATGTATTATTTTTTATTTATAAATTATGTGAAAAAGACACTTGTAGATAATGTAAAGGCTCTTGAATATTATGTGTATCCATAAAGTGACATGTATGCCGGCTTATGCTTTGTTGAAAAAAAACAAAGGTTTTATTTGAGTTTTTCTTTTGAGAAAAAGACAAAAATCTAAATGTGAAGGAATGTAATAAAGTTATATGAATTCAAAGTTGCATTTTATAATCTTTATCGTTCTCCCACAGACACAATTTTATTAAAGGAACATGAAAATTGAAATTAATCTTTTATGATTCATACATGTTTGCAACTATGTTATACATTGTCAAACACTGCTGCCATATTACCATTTAACACACATGCACATTTTCTGAGCATATCTAGATATGCTGTTCAACAAGGATGCCAAGAGAACAAGTACATTTGATACTACAAGTAAACTAGATTATTTTTTTATTGCATGCTCTATAAGTATCATGAAAGTTTACTTCATGTCCCTTTAAATTATAATTTGTAATGGTGGCATATTATAAAAGAAACTTTGACCTGGGAAAATGTATAAAATATTTTTCCCAGGGTTGTTTCAAGACCATAACATTTTAGAGTGCAAAAGTTCATCACAAAACTAAAACGACATAATATACACAAAACCTAATAATATCAGTGAAAAAATGTGCAGCGGGAGGGAGTTGCTTATTGTACACATGAGCTGTAAAAAAATGGTGGTTCATTGGTATTGAAAAAGGGACTCAGGTGGACTTGGATATAAGATGCAAAGTTCTGGAGGGTATGTGCCGCTCTTTACCAACCCCTGGGATACTGGTAGGGGACTTCATCCTCTACTGCCTGCTCTTACCATTGTGCCCCTCTTTACCAACCCCTGGGATACTGGTAGGGGACTTCATCCTCTACTGCCTGCTCTTACCATTGTGCCCCTCTTTACCAACCCCTGGGATACTGGTAGGGGACTTCATCCTCTACTGCCTGCTCTTACCATTGTGCCCCTCTTTACCAACCCCTGGGATACTGGTAGGGGACTTCATCCTCTACTTCCTGCTCTTACCATTGTGCCCCTCTTTACCAACCCCTGGGATACTGGTAGGGGACTTCATCCTCTACTGCCTGCTCTTACCATTGTGCCGCTCTTTACCAACCCCTGGGATACTGGTAGGGGACTTCATCCTCCACTGCCTGCTCTTACCATTGTGCCGCTCTTTACCAACCCCTGGGATACTGGTAGGGGACTTCATCCTCTACTGCCTGCTCTTACCATTGTGCCACTCTTTACCAACCCCTGGGATACTGGTAGGGGACTTCACCCTCTACTGCCTGCTCTTACCATTGTGCCGCTCTTTACCAACCCCTGGGATACTGGTAGGGGACTTCATCCTCTACTGCCTGCTCTTACCATTGTTTCTTTTTTTCTAAATCCCCCCTTTCCCATTCTTTATCTTGGGTCTTGCTCTGCATAGAGAACCAGATCTATACTATAATTGCGTTTGTAATGTCCGTCGCCATCGGCAGTTGCGCACGCATCCTCAATGGAATGTTTGCAGCGCGAGGCAGCAAACAGAATGTTGGCTGCGCGCGCAGCCAAAAGAATTTGCTGCCTCTAGCTTGGCTGCATCCAGGTGGATTCCGAAAATGGCAGGGTGGTTCCACACATCGCAAAATAATAAACTAATTAACCCCTTAACCGTCAACCACCCACATCTCAATAAACCTAATTACCCTATTAACCCCTAAACCACAAACCCCCCATATCGCAATAAAACATAATTAACCTATTAACCCCCTAAACCACAAACCCACACATCGCAATAAACATAATTAACCAATTAACCCCTAAACCTCAAAACCCACACATCGCAATAAACCTAATTAACCTATTAACCCCTAAAACGCAAAACCTACACATCGCAATAAACCTAATTAACCTATTAACCCCTAAACCACAAAACCCACACATCGCAATAAACCTAATTAACCTATTAACCCCTAAACCGCAAAAACACCATTTCGCAATAAACATAATTAACCTATTAACCCCTAAACCTCAAAACCCACACATCGCAATAAACCAATTTACCCCATTAACCCCTAAACCCACAAAAAACCCCACATCGCAATAAACCTTATTAACCTATTAACCCCTTAAACCACCAAAACCCACAACACAAATAACTAATTAAATTTCTAACCCCCTAAACCTAACACCCCCCTAAATTAACACCAAATTAACTAAACTAAAAAATACTAAAGTTACAACAAAAAAAAAGCTAAGATTACAAAAATAAAAAAAGGCTAACATAACAGAAAATAAAAACCAAATTACCAAAGTTTACAACATTAAACCCATGGCCGGATTGGGCAGCCGGGATACCGGGAAAAATCCCGGTGGGCCGGAAGAGGCTGGGCTGGGGCAGCTGCAGAAGTGTGTGGAGAGCAGCAAAGTTGTGACTCACTTGTGAGGGAGCGCAGCGGGCTGCCACTTGGCTATTTCCATAGCTGCATCATTGCTTACATCACCGCCCATCACCTCCTTACAAATCCGCCCATATCCCTCCTTGCAGAACCGCCCACCCAGTAATCCTACTGAGGGCGTTCCAACAGATTCAGTACCCCCATTAGAATCTGTATCCCTGTCTCTCACCACACTTGCTCAGCCCCTCCCCTTTCTTACAATGTAAAGCTACCATTGTCAGTAAAGGTGGATTAGCTTGATCAGACATTAGCTCAGTAACATATACAGAGTACTCTGGCCTGGTCTACACAAATTTCCAGGGCCAGACTGGGAAATCAGATTGGCCCTGGAAATTAAACCTAATCCCTATAAAAATGAAAAAGCCCCCCCCCCCAAATAAAAAACACCCCCTACTCTAAGAATAAACTACCAGTAGCCCTTAAAAGGGCTTTTGCAGGGCATTGCCCCAAGATAAACAGCTCTTTCACATTAAAAATACACAAAGTCCCCCCTTACAGTAAACCCCCCCCACCCACAAAAACCCCCAAAATAAAAGAACCTAACACTAAAAAACCTAAACTACCCATTGCCCTTAAAAGGGCATTTAGCTCTTTTACTTCCCATCCCTAATCTTAATAAAACAAACCCCCCCCAAAAAAACCTTAAAAAAACCTAAGTCTAACCCCCAGGTTGGTACTCACCGTTCCTGAAGTCCGGCGGAGAAGGTCCTGTGCCAGGCTGTGAAGTCTTCTTCCAGAAACAATCCGACACAGAGCGGAGGGCAGAGCTGAAGACCGGAGACCCTGGAGCTGAAGACCGGCAACCCTGGAACTGAAGACCGGCGATCCTGGAACTTAAGACCGGCGACCCTGGAGCTGTTAGGATGGGCTTTGAGTATTTTTAATGTAAAAGAGCTGATTATCTTGTGGCAATGCCCTGCAAAAAGCCCTTTTATAGGCTACTAGTAGTTTATTCTTAGATTAGGTGGTGTTTTTATTTTGGGGGGCTTTTTTATTTTCATAGGGATTAGGTTTAATTTTGTAAACTTTGGTAATTTGTTTTTTTATTTTCTGTAATAGATTTTTTATTTTATTTTCTGTAACTTAAGTTTAATTTTTGGGGGTTAGGCTTAGTTGTTTTTTTTAAAAAAAAATATATATATGGGCAGCAAGAGAGCTGAATGCCCTTTCAAGGGCAATGTCCATACAAATGCCCTTTTCAGGGCAATGGAGAGTTTTGGTTTTTTAGTGTTAGGTTTATTTATTTTGAGGTGTTTGGTGGGTGGTGGGTTTTACAGTTAGGGGGACTTAGAATTTTTGGTAACTGCAAAAGAGCTGTTTAACTTAGGGCAATGCCCTACAAAAGCCCTTTTAAGGGCTATTGGTAGTTTAGCATTAGATTAGGGGGGGTTATTTGGGGGGGCTTTTTTATTTTCATAGGGATTAGGTTTTATTTGTTTATTTTTTTCTGTAGTTCAATTTTTGTTTTATTAACAACAGAGACTGAAAGGGGAGAGAGAGAGCAAAAGAGAAGGGAGAGAGAGCAAAAGAGAGGGGAGAGAGAGCAAAATAGAGGAGAGAGAGAGAGAGAGCAAAAGAGAGGGGGAGAGGGAGAGCAAAAGAGAGGGGAGAGGGAGAGCAAAAGAGAGGGGAGAGAGAGAGCAAAAGAGAAGGGGGAGAGAGAGCAAAAGAGAGGGGGGAGAAAGAGCAAAAGAGAGGGGAAGAGATCAAAAGAGAAGGGAGAGAGACAGCAAAAGAGAAGGGGAGAGATAGCAAAAGAGACGGGGAGAGAGAGCAAAAAGAGAGGGGGGGAGAGAGTGCAAAAGAGGAGGGAGAGAGTAAAAGAGAGGGGGAGAGAGAGCAAAAGGGGTGGTGAAAGAATCCACCTGGATGGATTCTTTCACCACCCTGCTTTTTTCAGAATCCACCAGGGTGGTGAAAGCCCAGTCATTTTCGGAATCCACCTGGATGGCAGGGTGGTGAAAGAATCCACCTGGACTGCAGCATAAGCTGCATCCAGGAGGACTCTTTCACCACCCTGCCATTTTCCCACCCGCTGCATCCAGGTGGATTCAAAAAATGGCATGGTAGTTCCATCACCACTATAGACTGCCCTTCCGGAAATGGCAGGGTGGTTCAGTGTTTCCGTCACCATAATAGACTGCCCTCTGGGCAGGCTTTCCCACTAGTATGTAATAATGTAAATTAAGGGCAACCGGCACTATCACTTTCATGCACTTATATTGTAGATTTTTTTTCTTTTTTGGTGGGAAAATATTTATGCACCTTGCTAAGAAGGCTTGAGATAGGAATTCATGTGGGTGGAATTTCAGGTGTCGCATGGGTAGGGTGAAGGTGGGTGTAGGCAGAGTTGCAGGATTTCTGTGGGCATTCTGGGAATTCCATAGATAAAAATGTAAAGCCTAGGTCATGGTTGGTAATCTGAAGGCATTGATAGGCAAGAAGATGGCAGAGGATAGAGAGCAATATTTACCCTACCCTTCAACCAAATGAGCACATTGAGGAATGCAGTCAAAAAGACTAGTGTGATTTGCATTCCTGTACACCACTGTAGAACTCTTCTCTCTTTTCTTTCTTTCTTTCTTTCTTTCTTTCTTTCTTTCTTTTTTTCTTTCTTTCTTTCTTTCTTTCTTTCTTTCTTTCTTTCTTTCTTTCTCTTTTTCTTTCTTTCTTTCTTTCTTTCTATCTTTCTATCTCCACTCTCACTCTCTCTCTTAAAGTGAATGAACAGAAAAAAAAATTTAAAAAAATTTGGCGTGACAAAACAGCATAAATTCTTCTAAGTACACTTGGGCACAGTTTAAGGAACTTGACGAGTTGCTCCAAAAATCTTTGGGAACTAATCACAGTTCTTCTGTGTATTTAGGCAGCCTTAGTTGTTTCTATCTCTTCATGTAAACAAGACAGACTCAATGATCTTGAGATCAGGGCTCTGTGGGAGCCATACCATCACTTCCAGAACCTCGTTCTTCTTTATGCTCAATATAGTTCTTAATGACTTTGGCTGTATGTTTGGGGTCATTGTCATGTTGCAGAATAAATTTGGGCCAATCAGATGTCACCCTGATGGTATTGCATTAATGATAAGTATTTGCCTGTACTTCTCAGCATTGAGGAGACCATTATTTCTTAAAATCCCCAACTCCATTTGCAAAGATTCTGCACCAAACTTGCAAGGAACCTCCACCATGCTTCATTGTTGCCTGCAGACACTCGTTCTTGTACCAGGCTCCAGTCCTTTGGCGAACAAGCTGCCTTCTGCTATAGCCACTCCAGAGCACCTCCAATTTTTTTTACTGCACCCCAGTTCCTGTGTTTTCATGCATAGTTGAGTCGATTGGCCTTGTTTTCACGTTGGAGGTATGGCTTTTTGGCTGCAAGTCTTCCATGAACACCACTTCTTACCAGACTTCTCCGAACAGTAGATGGGTGTACCAGGGTCCCACTGGTTTCTGCCAATTCTGAGTTGATGGCACTGCTGTTCATCTTCCAGTTGCAAAGGAAAGCACATAGAAACATGCAACAATGAGGACCTTAGACGCAGTGGTCGGCCCGCCCACTGCGTCTAAGGTCCTCATTGTTGCATGTTTCTGTGTGTTCTTCTAAAGAGCTTAGACAGTAATTCAGAAAATCACTGTTTTGTCTTGAAATTTCTGCCTAGGAGAGACCTTGCTGATGCAGTATAACTACCTTATGTCAAATTTTGACAGCAAACTGTCTTCAGCAACCTCCCCTTGTTAGCAGAATTTGGCTGTTCCTAACCCCCCCCCCCCCCCCGTTTTATTCCTCCTACACAGCTGTTTCTTATTCAGTTAATGATTGCATTTCAACCTACATTTTTGCATTGATGATCATTAGCATTGATACTGTTTTGAAGGCAGTGTGGTGACAGCAAAACATTTATTTGATTTAGATTTTTTCTTCTGTTCACTCACTTTGCATTTTATTAATTGATAAAAATAAACTATTAACATATATATATATATATATATATATATATATATATATATATATATATATATATATATATATATATATATTATGAGATGTGCATTCATTTCGTAACGAATGCTAATTCGTTATCAAAACATGGATATTAATTTTGTTTCCAAGAAATTAATATCCGAAAGAATGCACCCGAAAATGTAAAGAAAATAAATAAATACTACTGAAATTCATCAGTATTCATATGCTTCCTTTAAATGGTTAAATACTTACCTTTAGCGTGCTGGAGAGCCGTGCTAACCCATTCCTCTTCTTCCCAGAGCCTCGGCTGCGCTAATAGGAGGACCTGCTCTAAAGGAGAAGGTCTCTCCAGCACTCTAAAGGTAAGTAAAACGCTACTGGTAAACTTTTACATTTGTTTAACCTTTACATTTGTTTAACAAAAATGATTGTAATTGTTTAGCGAATATTCAGTATTTGTTTTGTTTAAAACTAAACGATTACTGAATAGCATGGGCAACAAATATTCAGGGAAACTAATTCCCCTGAATATTTGTTCGGAAAAATGAATCCGAAATGAATTTTTCGCCCGTGCACACCTCTTATACAATTTTATAATCCACAAAAAAGAGGAAGCCAATGGGTCTGTATGTTACTAATGCAAAAACGATACAAAAGGAAATATATATTTCATGGCAATTCCCACAAACTTTATAAGAAATGTGATGTAGTTTGAAGGAAATGTCTCCTGGAAAGCACAAGTGTTATATATTTGGTTTGACCTAGATTCAATTTTCCAAGGGGTTAAAAAGGAGCATGTACGTATTATTGGCATGCCTCATGGGAAGAACATGTGCAAACATCTATTGATGGACTTTACACTGAGAGAATACAATATACACTCATAACTGAAATAAGCACAGATACCCCCTGGCAAAAAGGCTTATTAAACTGAACAGTGTCTAATTTCACCTCTCCTTCATCTTGACAAAGGTCATGTAGGTTGTTCAAACTTTGGCCTGTGGTCAGCCCATTAAAAAAAACACTTGGACTCACACTAAGCAGAATTTATTATTATTCTTTATTTATTAAGCACCAACAGATTCCACAGCGCTGCCCATGGGTATGAAGATAAAAGTACAACAGAGAAACAATACAATAAAAGACAACATTTTACAGACAGATACAGGGGGAATTGAGGGCCCTATTCCTGTGGGAACTTACAAACTAGATGGGTAGGAGGATGAGAAACAGGAGGTGGGGACTGCAGAGGTGAAAATGATATTAGTGAGGAGATAGATGAGGGCAACTGTTAGTTAAGTGAAATTAATTTGTTAATGAGTCGGGTGATAAGCTTCCCTGAACAAAAAGGTCTTTAGGGAACGTTTAGAGGAGGAGAGGTTAGGGGAGAGTCTGACAGCTTGAGGAAGTGCATTCCAGAGGGTTGGTGCCGCACAAGAGAAGTCCTGTAGTCTAGCATGAGAGGAGGTGATGGTAGAGGATGCAAGGAACAGGTCATTGTTGGATCTTAGGGGGCGGGCAGGAGTATATTTGTTGATGAGTGAGGACAGGTAGGGTGGGGCAGCATTGGTGAGGGCTTTGTAGGTCAGGGTGAGAATTTTGAATTTAACTCTGCTGTGAATGGGGAGCCAGTGAAGGCACTCACAGGGAAGTGCAGCAGAAACTATGGAGCCCATTTATCAAGCTCCGAACGGAGCTTGTGGGACCCTGTTTCTGGCGAGTCTTCAGACTCGCCAGAAACACAAATTATGAAGCAGCGGTCTAAAGACTGCTGCTCTATAACCCTGTCCACCTGCTCTGAGCAGGCGGACAGGAATCTCCGGAAATCAACCCGATCAAGTACGATCGGGTTGATTGAGAGTCAGCAGGGGGGCGGCGTTGCACCAGCAGCTCTTGTGAGCTGCTAGTGCAATGTTAAATGCGGAGAGCGTATTGCTCTCCGCATTTAGCGAGGTGTTGCGGACCTGATCCGCATTGTTGGATCAGGTCCGCAACACCTTTGATAAATAGGGGCCAGAGCGTTGAGAGAGGTGGATTAGCCTGGCAGAGGCATTTAGGATGGATTGAAGGGGAGAGAGGCGGGAGAGAGGGAGGCCAGTTAGTAGGTTATTACAGTAGAATTTGACAAGTGTGCAACATTATAGACCTCTCCTTGTCGTAAATTTGTATAGCTAGGTTTAGTTTTAGTTTTAAAGGAACAAACACATCCTGTAATGAGACTTGACTGCTGTCCTGCAATTAATTAACATAGACTTCAGGACCTCACATGTGTCTTCTTCAGATATAGATCTTCTACATCTGAAGAAGAGACCAGTAAAATTTTGAAAGCTTATGGAATAGAAAAGCCTTGATTTTTTTGGTCCATTAGAAGGGATCACAATCTACTAAAGTATTATGCTTTATTATTTTGGTATCCTTTGTTGAAATGTAAACCTAGGTAGGCTGATAGGAGCTCAGGAGTTTTGTAAGAATGTTATCCATTTGGAAGAGCACTATTTCCTGCCATTTAGTTCCAGATGCTACCTAGGTATCTCTTCAACACAGAATATCATGGGAACGAAGGCAAATTTGATAATAGAAGTAAATTAGAAACTTTTTTTTTTAAGGGTATGCTCTGGCTGAACGAGTCCGGGTCGTCATTTGCTCACAGGCAGCAGCTTACATGACAACCCATTCTTTTCATGCACAGGCAAGCAGTTAAAATTGTATGCTCTATCTGAATCATGAAAGTTTAATTTTGATTTGATTTTCCTTTTAACCAAACTCCCCCCACCACTTGCCATACCAGACTTGTTACTGGAGTAGACAAGGCTTAAATTACACAAACCCCCATTGTTTACTAGTTTGTTATCTGATAACCTCTGCTGAGGCCAGTTAGGAACAAATATGTAGCGAGGTTAGGCTTGTAAACCTTGCAGGGTTTAGTTCCAATCCTCACAATAAGAAAATCCTCTGTCTTCAGAGTTAAATTTTATGAAAAGGTGTCAAATTAAACGATGAACATATATTGTAGAGTTGTTTTACTATGAATAATTCAACATTTATCTTATAATCTCAAGGTCTTGACTGTTCGTTTAGGACGATATATATTTGTAGAGCAGTAACATTTTACTGTCTTCTGCTGACAAACAAAATTAGCATAGTGACCAAGAAATATTCACCACAACTGTGAAAACTCTGCTCACCTACATACAAAGCTAGACAGCTTCAGTTACAGTAGCTTGATGGCCTGCAGGGTAGAGATGTGCGTTTCGTTTCGGACAAATTTATCTTTTGGCCAAATTTTGGCTCATTCTGAAATTCAAATGCATCTGAATTTCCGAATCGGAAAATCCCGAAAAATTCCCAAAATGAATAAATCAGTTTCCGAATTTTCGGATTCCATTATTCATATTCATAATTTTTCATTGTCCTAATCTAAACCGCATATCCCCGACATCGCCGACACTAACTAAATCACTAAATAAAGCTATGAACCCCTAAACCGCAGTTCCTCAACATCGCTGTCACTAACTAAACCTATTAACCCCTAAACCGCAGTTCCCAAACATCGCCTACTCTAACTAAACCTATTAACCCCTAAACCGCAGTTCCCAAACATTGCCAACACTAACTAAACCTATTAACCCCTAAACCGCCATTCCCAAACATCGCCGACACTAACTAAACCTATTAACACCTAAACCGCCGTACACCCACATCGCCAACACTAACTAAACCTATTAACCCCTAAACCGCCGGCCCGACATCGCAACAACCTAAATTAAATTATATTAACCCCTAAACCTATTCATCCCCTAACTTTAACATAATTGAAATAGACCTAAATTAAAGTTACAATTATTAACTTACTACCTATTTAAAAATAAATACAAACTAACCTGTGAAATAAAAATAAAACCGACATCACTGACATGAATTAAACCTATTAACCCCTAAACCGCAGTTCCCAAACATCGCCTACTCTAACTAAACCTATTAACCCCTAAACTGCAGTTCCCAAACATCGCCAACACTAACTAAACCTATTAACCCCTAAACCGCCATTCCCAAACATCGCCAACACTATCTAAACCTATTAACCCCTAAACCACAGTTCCCAAACATCGCCAACACCAACTAAACCTATTAACCCCTAAACCGCCGGCTCCGACATCGCAACAACCTAAATTAAACTATATTAACCCTTAAACCTATTCACCCCCTAACTTTAACATAATTAAAATAGACCTAATTAAAGTTACAATTATTAACTAACTACCTATTTAAAATTAAATACAAACTTACCTGTGAAATAAAAATAAAACCTAAGCTAGCTACAATATAACTATTTGCTAACTAACTAGTTAAAATAAATACAAACGTAACTGTGAAATAAAAATAAAACCTAAGCTTACGCTAATAAAACCTACAATTACATAAATAAAAAACCTAACATTACAAAAAAAATTAAAACTACAATTACAAAAAACTAAAAAAAACTACCATAACAAAAAATAAACAAACGAAATGATCCAAAATAATAAAAATTATTCCTATACTAATACCTCTGTTTAAAAAAAAAGAAAAACACCCCAAAATAAAAAAAAAAACCTAATCTATAATAAACTACCAAGGGCCTTTTGTAGGGCATTGCCCTAAAGTTAAACAGCTCTTTTGCAAACAAATAAAAACAAACACCCCGTAACATTACAAACCCAACCCCCCCAAACCCACAAAATAAAAAAACTAACTAAAAAAAAACTAAAAACCTAATCTACCCATTGCCCTGAAAAGGGCATTTGTATGGGCATGAAGAGGACCTCCACTTCGGACCGATGGACCTCCCCCTGGACCTTCTCCTCTGTGCATCAACTGCTCCGCCTCCGCAGTGATGAAGAAGATGTCGGTCCTGCGATAGATGAAGATTGAACCGCCTGAATGAAAATGCTTTGCCGCTGGGATGAAGATCTTTCGCCGGACTTCAGCAACTGTGAGTACCAATTTTGGGGTAAGTGTTAGTTTTTTTTTTTTTTTGTTTTTTTGGGGTGTTTTTTTTTTAGATTAGGCCTTTGGGCCGAAAAAGAGCTGAATGGTCTTTTAAAGACAGTAAAAGAGCTGAATGCCCTTTTAAGGGCAATGCCAATACAACTGCTCTTTTCAGGGCAATGGATAGATTAGGTTTTTTTAGTTAGGTTTTTTTTATTTTGTGGGTTTGGGGAGGATTTATAATGTTAGGGGGTGTTTGTTTTTAGCAAGAGAGCTGTTAACTTTAGGGCAATGCCCTACAAAGGCCCTTTTAAGGGCTATTGGTAGTTTATTATAGAGGAAATTTCAGATTGGAGCGGTGCAAATGATTTAACTGCATCTATGATTTCATCCTTAATTTCCCAAATATTTTTAAGACCTTTATTTTGCCATATCTTAAAGATTATGGATGTAATCCCTACTGGGAATTTTGTATTTTCACAAATTGGCAAAAATTTGGATGATTTACAATTAACATTTAGTTCTTTACAATATTTTTGCCAAGGTAAAATAGGGTATAAAAATACCGTCATATTAACTATCCATTTAGGGATCTCTACTTTAGGGAGATGTATAAGTGCCTTTACGAAAAATGGTGCCACCATCCCAGTTTCCAGCTGTAAATTAGTTACATATTCTTTTTCTGTTAACCAATGTAACCAATATAACCAAGATAAATTTGGTTAGAGAAGCTAGATTATAATACTTTAGATTGGGGAAAGCTAGTCCACCTGCTTCAACATGTAGGCTTAACTTATGGAGAGAAATCCTATTGCTCTTTTGTTTCCATACAAATCTTGTGGATATCCTATTAAAAAGAGTAATATCTTTAGCCTTAACTATAATGGGCAGATTTTGAAGAAGATATAATAGTTGTGGAAAGAAGATGGTTTTAACCATAGAGTGAATGGGTAACGTCATCCAATTATCTAAATCTTTATTGTACTTATCAAAAAAGGCATAAAATTTAGATTGTACCATTTGGACAGATCTCTATTAATTTTAATACCAAGATAATTTATTGTTTCTACTGTTTTAAAATGACAAGTGAATCTTGCACAACTATGTTTTACAATCCATAGGATTTCTGACTTATCCGGATTAATTTTGTATCCTGAAAAGGAACCAAATTGTACTGCACATACTAAAAATTGCTGTATAGAGTTATCAGTGTCACTTAAGAATAATAGTAGATCATTCGTAAAAAGCGTAAGAACGAATTTAACTTGCCCAATCAAAATCCCTGGCAACTCTTGCAGTAATTTGATTTCAAAGGGTTCTAGTGATAGGTTAAAGGACCAGTCAACACATTAGATTTGCATAATCAACAAATGCAAGATAAACAAGACAATGCAATAGCACTTAGTCTGAACTTCAAATGAGTAGTAGATTTTTTTATAACAAATTTCAAAGTTATGTATATTTCCACTCCCCTTGTACCATGTGATAGCAATCAGGGCCAATCACAAAATGCATATACGTATAGTCTGTGAATTCTTGCACATGCTCAGTAGGATCTGGTGACTCAAAAATTGTAAATATAAAAGACTGTGCACATTTTTTTTAATAGAAGTAAATTGGAAAGTTGTTCAAAATGACATGCTGTATCAGAATCATGAAAATTTAATTTAACCTGAGTGTCCCTTTAAACAGAAGGGGGGATAAGGGACATCCCTGTCTAGTACCTTTCTCAAGTGTAATATCATTTGTAATTTCTTAATTAATTAAGAGATTAGAAATTGGATTATGATACACTAATTGAATTAAATTTACAAAGTTCCCACTAAACCCTAATTGGGAAGAGAGGTAAACAAAATGGTCCCAGTTTATAAGGTCAAAAGCTTTTTCAGCATCAACCGATAATAATGCTAAGTCTAATTTGTTTGTTTTTTCCTTATCTTTGGCTTACTTTCCCAAGATGTTTTTTTAATCTGTTTGGTACAATCGACATAGGAATTTTATAATCACAATTGAGCAGTGATAGCAGTCTATAAGATGAGACATTTTCTGTGTCTTTATCTTTCTTGGGTATCAAAGTGATCGTAGATGCCTAAAAATATTTTGAAGGCTTCTTATTTTCCAAAAAGTATGAATTAAAAAGTTTAACTAAAGCAGCTGATCTTTTAAAATTTTGTACATTTCAATTGGAAGTTGGTCTGGACCAGGTGATTTATTTGCTTTACTTGCTTTGATCTGGGCTATCACTTCTTCAATTGAGATGGGGAGATTTAATTCCTCTAGGTCTTGCTCCGTAATTCTGGGGACCCTACATTTATGCCAAAAACTTTGTTTATTCTGTAAATTTACATTATCCTTCGCATAAATACTTTTATAATGTTAAAAAAAAACTTTTTCTAATTTCACTGGAATTGGTAAAAACTTTACCTTAATTTTTAAATTTTTTAATCGTTTTACTACTTTGTCTATTTTTAATTAAGGCTGAGAGGTATTTGGCTGACTTTACATAGTTGCCACAGAATTTTGCTTTTTGTTTTAAATCCTCTTGTACAGATTTTCGTTTAAGGAATAGATCTCTTTCCTGTTTTTTCTCTGCATACTTATCCCAAAATTTTTTAGAGGGAGTAAAGATATATGCTTCATAGCTATTTCTTACTTAATTAGCCAATTGGGTTTCTCTTTTTTTAAATTTCTTCTTCCATTTACACAAGTATGCCCTTATCTCACCCCTTAAAAAAACTTTAAAAGCTTCCCAGAAAACCTCTGGTTTAGTTGTATATTCCCTGTTATTATTAAGATATTCATTCCACTTGGCTATCAACCAGTTGTTAAAATGTTGATTATTACTTAAATATGTGGGGGGGGGAGAAAGCCTAACAAAGTTTAACCCAAAGTCTGGTCCGACTTTTATATGGAGTGAGACAACCGCATGATCCGAGATAGAAATATCTTTTCTATCTGTTTTGATACAGAGAACATTTTTAGGATATATATATATATATAGATATACAGTATATCTATCTATCTATCTATCTATCTATCTATCTATCTATATATATATATATATATATATATACTGTATATATACAGTATATCCTAAAAATGTTCTCTGTGAAAGGCGCCTCCTAGTGTGATAAAGTTGATACAAAATGGACTATGTAGATGACAAATGAATACTCACAAATGGAGCAGCACCCAATTGTGCTGATTCAAACAGTCTGGGAACTTGCAGTGTCCCAGCTCACTGGCCCAACGTGAGTACCAGTTCTCCTAGGTGTCCTCAATGGGTGAAATAAGCTCAGACTCTCAAAGATAGTTAAAAATTTCCACAATTTAATGGTACACATAAAAACAAATGTCAAACAAATGACTCTGATATTTAAAATCACAGCTAGCAACGCGTTTCTCAGACCTCTGTCTGTTTCGTCAGGTTTCTGTTCACTAAATGAGAGTTCTGTTTTATATACAACAAATAACCAATCCTAATCCTCTAACCCTGACACACCTCCTCAGGTGTGGTTATGTATAATTAATCCAATTAATGATTATGTGGATGTAACAAACCCTGAGTGTCTAACATAATTTCATAAAACATAAAAACATTTACAATCACAAATACCTAAATACCTTAATGTGTATATCATATCAGCACAGCTTTGTCTCTTTTCATTAATTTTGAGTCACTAAATTTGTATAAATCCAATCCTATTTATTGATTATTGATAGTTATTCTGTTATTATTAACCCTAATATATACATATATATACTTTATAACAGATCACTAAATGTATTGATAACAGACCAAGATGATACATGTACTGACATTCTATATATATATATATATATATATATATATATATATATATATATATATATATATATATATATATATATATATATATAGCGAATGTCAGTACATGTATCATCTGTTATCAATACATTTAGTGATCTGTTATAAAGTGTTTTCACGCCGGATCCCATATATGTTCTGCCCTTGCCCAATAGCTGTATATAGGAGACCCTATCAAATTATAAATCCGGAGATTAAACGGATATAATTAGAATCCGGGTTATAAAAGGTTAGAATCCATCACTATGTATATATTTAGATGTTAGTGGTGAATCTTATATATTTCTGCATTAACCGATATACTGGTAATATACAGATTAAAGAAACAGCATATTTAGGTATGTGTTTTTTTTATATATACGTATGTATACATATATATATATATATATATATACAGTTTTTTCTCCTTATTGGAGCCAGTGTCGGAATGGGTTGATTCAATCCTTCAGCCACTAGTTCTAGAGCTTCCTAGTTATCTTAGGGATTCTAAGCAATTGATACAAATATTGAGTGACCAGAAATGGACACAAGCTCACAAGTGGATTACCCTTGACGTGGTGTCGCTTTATAGCTGTATACCTCATGACAAAGGATTACAAGCAGTCAGGTTCTTCCTCTCACACAGGAGCAGTCTCAGTTACAATTTTCAAGAATATTTAATAAAAATAATTGAATATTTACTAACTCATAATTATTTTTGTTTTGAGGGGAGTTTCTATCTCCAGAGATGCGGCACAGCTATGGGGGCCAAGTTTGCCCCCTCCTATGCCAACCTTTTTTATGGGTTGGTGGGAGCTGTGCCGCATCTATGGAGATGGGAACCCCTTCCGACAAAATATATCTCTATATAAGAGATACATTGATGATTTGCTAATTGTGTGCGAGGGGGACCTGACCACATTAGAGAAATTTTTGCACTATGTAAAAACATCTGATGAAACAATCACATTTACTAATGAAGTACATGAGACTTCTATTGACTATTTGGACCTCACCTTAATAGGTAATGTCCTAGATTCTGAGACAGAAACCAGAATATATAAGAAGAATGTCTCTAAAAATTCATTACTACACGCCAAAAGTAATCACCCTTCACATACTTTTAAGGCAATAGCAAAAGGACAATATTTAAGGATTAAGAGGAGTTGTACCGATCAGAAAGTATATGAGGAGGAAGCCAAAAAATTAGACAAAGATATTAGAGAAAGAGGTTACAGCAACACAATTATTAAAAAAGCATGTTTATCCATGACAGAATTAGACAGAGACACATTAATAATGGACAAACAGGTGACACAAAGAGCACATTCACAAAGAGAAGATCTGAATGTACAATTTATTACACAATACTCAAATCAGTTTTATGAAGTGTGTGACATAATTAAAAAACACCTACCAATGCTTACAGCGGAAGACTGTTTTAATGTTGATTTACATATAGAGGAGGCAAAACATTGGGGAATATTATTTCCCCTTCCGTACCAAACAAAGTAACTAAACCATCTTCTTGGCTAGAAGTTAAGGGCCTACACAAATGTGGTTTTAAACACTGCAAAGCATGTAAACATGCAAAGACAGGAAACACCTTTACATCAGTGGTTACAGGCAAGAATTATTAAATAGATACATGTGTGAACTGTAGGACCAAGGGAGTAGAGTATCTAGTGGAATGCACACAGTGCAATTTACAATATATTGGAAAAACTTTAAGAGAAGTAAGATCCCGCATACGCGAACATATTTCTAATATAACAGTAGACACTGAATCAAGCAGAAAGAGAGAAGAAAAACTATTGCCCATAACTAAACACTTCATTGAAAAACATACACGCAATACTGAAGCACTGAAATGGACAGTTGTAGAAAAAGTATCTCTGTCAGTTAGAGGAGGAGATTTAGATAAGGCTTTAAAGGGCCATTAAACCCCAAAAATTTATTTCACGATTCAGATAGAGAACACAATTTTAAACAACATTCCAATTTACTTCTATTATCAAATTGGCTGCAATCTTTGTATATACTTTGTTAAAGAAATAACAATGCACATTGTTGAGCCAATCACATGAAGCATCTATGTGCAGCCACCAATCAGAAGCTACTGAGCCTATCTAGATATGCTTTTCAGGAAAGAATATCAAGAGAATGAAGCAAATTAGATAATAGAAGTAAATTAGAGAGTTGTTTAAAATGGTATTCTCTATCTGAATCATGAAATAAAAAATGTGGGTTTAATGTCCCTTTAAGCAAGAGAGAGGTGTTTTGGATATGGTGTTTAAAAACGCGAATGCCTCTAGGTTTCAATTCCAGGTTTGACCTCATTAATTTTTGGCAATAGTATCATAATAAAGAGGGATGTTAACTCTTTAATTCATGCAAAGTTTGAAATAAATCACATAGCTGTGTTGATATGATATACACATTAAGATATTTAGGCTGTTGATAAACAGAGGTCTGAGAAACGCGTTGCTATCTGTGATTTTAAATATAAGAGTCATTTGTTTGACATCTGTTTTTTTGTGTACCATTAAATTGTGGAATTTTTTAACTATCTTTGAGAGTCTGAGCTTATTTCACCCATTGAGGACACCTGGGAGAACCGGTACTCACGTTGGGCCAGTGAGCTGGGACACTGCAAGTTCCCAGACTGTTTGAATCAGCACAATTGGGTGCTGCTCCATTTGTGAGTATTCATTTGTCATCTGCATAGTCCATTTTGTATCAACTTTATCACACTAGTAGGCGCCTTTGTCTTGTGATTGTTGTTCACAGAGAAAGTTTGTATCCAGATCGAATACCTGGCAAGGAGCTGACTCCATATTGGGTGTGAACCAACCTGTGATGTCCCCCCTGAATGATATACCAGGACTATCATTACAAAAAGGACATTCTTACCTTGGGATCTATCTAAGGAGTGATATCCTGAACAGATAAGAGTCCATTGGACTTATTGTTCTCTTACATTTATTTGTTTTAATTAATTGTAACATTGGTATTTTGTAACACTCATACTTTTAGTTATTGTGATATATATCATAATATAACTTACAGTGGGGTTATTATAGGATCTGTATATCCCTCTTATCTTGTTTTGCTCCCCCTAGAGTTGACACATAGTGTGTACAGCAGTATAATTAAGAGTTTTATATCCTAAAAATGACTTTTCTATACATCAGTTAAAAAAACAGCAAAAATAAAACTTGTTTGTAAAATAACTTCAATTGATTTTATTGACATCCATCTTCTTTGTACTCTGGAAAGTCAGAGAGGGTAGCAAAGCAATATGTTGTAGTCATTTATAGCATCCAAGGGGTTAAATTACCATTTCATTGTGGGAATAGAAACATATTTGTTTGCCTTTGTCCCTGATGAAGGTTTATTGTAACACACACAGTATTACATATTCTCTTCTGTTGGAATAAATTACCCTCTCAGAGAAAGCCATTTTCAAGCATTTATTGTGTTATTTCTGAGACCACAATAGCCAACTTTAGAGAGATTTGCTTTTGTAATATGATACTCTCTTAAGCTCACAATAACACCTTAATTTCCTTTTTCTTTGACTATGGCCAGGAATGTTTGTGAACTAAGACAAAAATTGAATTAGCGCACAACAAAGCAGGGATCAGTAATCAGGCAGGAGAAAATTGGTTAAAGATTGTAGTTGGATAACAAATTCACGGTGGTGAAATGAGATTATAACACAGTGTTACCTAAATAATGCTTGTGTGTTTAAAAATAATCTGTAGTAATGGGTTTGGAAATATGGGATAATTCATTAAAAACCTTCAGTGAAAATATCTCTCAATGTTGACTTTAAAGGACATAGAGGAGCAATAACCAATGGCATAATGTGCTACTAAAGCATTTTATTATAGTGCTGTTGCTCCCAGGACTATGAGTTTGACCCCCACAAAGGAATGAAATATTTAATACATAATTTATGTTAGTTCTTGAGCAACAATTCACTACTGGTCCAGAGCTGAACATGGCCACTGAATCAAACAGGGCAGCATATATGCATAGCCACCAATCACCAGGCATGTTTAGCTCAAAATCCAAAGAGTATTGCCACTTCAGAGCGGACTTTAACTATGTGTTTTGCCCCTTTGTGGGAGATTAATGCATAGGGGTTGATTCCAAAATATGGGCCAGTTTGTTTTTAGCAAGTTTTTGGACAAAAGAGGAACTTTTTGTTTCAACGCAATCACAATAGCAGGTTTACGGCTGCATTTTCAGCTCACCAAAAAAGCTCTATTTTTAACATGGAGTCGACAACAGGATTGCGCCTTTGTGACCTAGCTATCAAATGGGATTGTGCTTTTGTAACCAGTCTTTCAAACAGGATTACACCTTTTGTGGGCTGGTTTTGTGGCACAATTCCACTTGAAAGCCAGATCATAAAGGCGCAATTCCGTTATGGGCGGAGTCTAGAGCCGTGTCAAATTCCTATGTGCCGTATCACACTATTAGGGTACTGGAACTCTAGCTTGATGACAATTATATAGTACATTCAATAATCATGTGCAAGCTAGTAGAAGTGTGCATATATTCAATAAATGATCAAAACAAATAATTTAAAAAAAATCCTAAGCTAGTATAGTGTTGAATAATGCATATAGGTGATACCTAAGTAATAAATAAATCCTGGGAGCTGGCTTGTATGAAGCTAGACTAATATGTAAACTAAATATAACATTTATAAGTGCAAAGTGTGTACTGAGCATATGAATATTAGGTATGTGACCCTTAGGTGATATCATCTCAAGCATTTTAATGAGTAAATACAAAATCTAGACAATGTCATTACATCGATCGTTTGATCGTATGCAAACTAATATTAAAATTAAATAGGGGTGTGAAGAGGAGTGAAGTAAGAATGTAACGAGTGCTAATGTGATCTGGTCTGAAGTGATTGAATGAAGACTAATATCGCCCCTTTGGTTAGTAAGATAAAGTGTGTGATAGAAAGAACAACATAATATAAATTAGTGTGTGTGTACAAGAATCATGAGATGTGATCATATCAATCTCATTAGTGAAATGACTGTACTCTGTGATATATAACCTCAAAAATATTAATTAATGTGTGTGGACTAAAAAAGTGTGTAAATCATAGTAGTTATATTGAAAGGTGTGTGAATAGTAGAAATTGTATTGAATAGTGTAAGGGAGTATTCAAGCATTGAGTTTTGTTACTTTAGGAACATCTCCTCTATTTAGAAGACTTGAGAAATGATAAACACATGAATTAATCACTGAATAAAAACAGTGTGGTGGTAAATTCTCAACGTTATTAATTATATATATGTGTGCATATTTAATTTTTTGTTGTTATCACCGTTAGGCATGTAAATGAGCACTATGGACTACCAGGTGATATATACAATTTTAAATAGTTGTTTGTACATTGAAGGAATATTACAGTATAGTAATATAGTTGGTGTCCCAAAAAATTACATTACTTCAAACAATAGAGAGGAAAAATAACAGTTGGAATATGTACCCCTATTGTCTGCCCCCCCCCTCCCAATGACAAAAATAGTGAGGAATCAATCAGAATATTATCATGTCAGAAGACCCTAGTGTGGAAAATCAGAAAGACGCCATGTACAAATTTTCATTGAGCCCATCAGGCCGGAGGGTTCTTAGTTTTTTAATCCAGTAGGACTCCCTCCTCCTAAGGGTCATAAAAGCGTCACTACAGGATCTGGAAATCACTTCTATGGGTGATATCCTCATTGGATTTTTCTGTTTTTTGTGGTGAATAAGACAATGTCTAGATACACTGTGAGATTTAGAAAGATTTTTAATGTTGTGAGCATGTTCCCCCCATCTTTTCTTGATCTTGCGACAGGTGCGGCCTACAAATTGAACCCCACATTTGCAACTCAGAAGATAAATCACAAAAGAGGTTTTGCATGTCATCAATCCTTTGATCATGAAAGTTTCACCTGTACTAAAAGAAGTAAAAGTGGAAGCTCTGTGGGATATGAAACTACACATCCCACAACGCTTCCTATGACACTTAGATATCAGATTCCTTGGGTTACTATTACCCATAAGGTTATATGATAGATTATTTTTATTTTTGGTGGTGTATTTGTCCCTAACGATTTTGCTCGGAGCTAGAGCAGTTTTTAAGGTGGGCGCTCTTCTATATACCACTTTTCATTCATTCATTTTCCAACACTTGTAGTGATTGCTCTCGAAGTGGAGAAAACTGTTGCAATCAACAGTCTTGAAAAAGTTTTTGATGACACTTTGCCATCAATGGTCCTCCCTAGAAAAAGGTCGAGAAATTCAATTTCATCTCGTTTGATGTTATAGGTAAAGGAAAACCCAAAATTGTTGTTATTCAAATGGTCTATAAAATTAAGAATGTTGTCTTCAGTTCCCCTAAAAATAAAATAAAGGTCATCAATATAACGGCCATAGAACACCAGGTTCGCTGCGTACTGGGTGTTGTAAATATATGTATGTTCAAAGCTACCCATAAACAGGTTGGCGAAGCTCGGAGCGAACCTGGTGCCCATGGCCATTCCCTTGATTTGAAGATAATATTTGCTTTGATAAAGGAAATAATTATGTTTCAAGATAAAACTTATCAATTGGATGAGAATATCCAGTTGTTTTTCAGGCATATATAAATCTTGTTCAAGATAGGACTGTACAGCTCTGGTCCCTATCTCATGTTGTATGTTGGAGTAAAGTGCTCCTACATCGCAAGTCACCCACCAACAATGTTCGTCTAGAGTACAGTCTTGTAATTTCAGTATTAAATCAATGGAGTCTCTTATATATGATGGAAGGGAAATCACACATTTCTGCAGGAAATGATCAATATAGGCTGATAAGGAGTCGGTAAGGCTTCCTATCCCTGCAATAATGGGTCTCCCTTGGGGTTTAAGGGGGTCCATATGGACTTTCGATAAATGATAATAGAAGGCAGTACATGGATATTTGGGAAGACAATAATCCCTTTCATGTTTGTTCATAATACCCATGTCACAAACTTTTTGTAAAACCGCCTGTAACTGGTTATAAAACCTAGATGTTGGATCCCTACACAAGACTTTATAATATTCCCTGTTATTCAGAATACAATATGCTTCTATAAGGTAGTCCTGCATGTCTTGCAGGACTATCCCCCCACCCTTATCTGCCTGTCTGATGACAAGATCTGATCTCTTGATGAGATTAGCCTTATTTTTATATCTCAATTTTTTCTGTTTTTTAGCCAATTTCTCTAAGTCTTCTAAGACGAGATTGGCATAGATATCAATATGGTTTCCATTGCTCTTGGGTGGAACAAAAGAAGATTTGGGCCTAAGGTTATTATGAATATACTCATCAAATAGATCTTCCATAAGCGTACAGGGTTCATAGGTGAAACACCCCTCGCTTAAATGAGAATCCATCAGAGCAGTGGTGATAGGTCTCAAATTGTCATTTTTAAGTTTCTTATCTGGAAAATATTTTTGTAACGGAAGTTTCCTAACGTAAGTATGTGTGACGAGAGATTAAAAATACCTTTCTTGAGCTTCTCTTGAGCCTCTGGCTCCTCGTTTCTGATGGGTCTTTTTTGTCTTTGGGACAGGGGAAGTCCTAAAGGTCCTTGCCAGACCGGGGGTTCCTGGTGTTGGTGACTCGCCCCTAAAAAAGGTACTCAAATTCTCAAATTGGGGTGATGATTTATGTACATCTATCTCCTTTTGCAAATTGTCAATTTCTAATCCTACTTCATCAACCAAAACTTGTCTTTGTTTGATAAGAATGTCCATAAGGGTCATAGAACAAGTATTTAATGCATTCTCCCATTCTTTAAGTACTTCTTCACTATTTTTAAAAGAACAATTTTTGAACATCCTAAGACCCCTAGGAATTTGGTTTTTATTTTTATATTTTTTAAGGGTGTCCAAATCCCACCAGTGTCTATGTTCAGTCTTGAGTAAGGACTCAAGTTTGTTGAAAGATGACAAAGACAAAGGTGGGTTGGATATACCATATCCTGATTGTTCAACACAGGCCCTCTTGTTTGCTCTTTCAGATGATGATAACATTATTGAGCAATGTGCAAGAGAGAAGAGAATATATATAAAGAGCAACTGTACTGTGAATAAACTTGTATAATATAGTTATATACAAATAACAAAAAAAAAAAAAAACTGAAATAAAAAAAGCAGAATGCAGCTAACCCCTACTGGCGACCTAATATATAAGTATAACAAATTAATATGAGTGTGGTATACACCAACATGTACCACACCCCTAGGGGCGCCTCCTTATACTAAAATAATAATGACCAATCAAAATTGGTCAATAGTACCAAAAAATCAATGTCCGTTTGACCAATGGTAGATGTAAATTCGAAGACGTTGTGGCAGCACTCTGTCATAGGACGGTCATCCTGAAGTGTTCTCTTGGTATCAGGAAGGTAGGCTCAGGAGCAGGCATGTGTCCATATCACTTTGTGGCAGCAGTGTTTGTTGCTATGTAGTGCTCCAGGCACATGCAATCTACTTACCTAGGAATGTTTGTCAACAAAGAATACCAGGAGAATGAAGCTAATTTGATAATAGAAATACATTTGAAATTTTATATTTAAATTATGTTTTGTCACAATCATTAAAGAAAAAATGTGGGTTTCATTTACCTTTAAGGATGAACAAAATGGCATTTTCAGGACAGTATTTTGGGGGGCATTTGGGGAAGATTTATAAAATTAACCAGAGATCTAGGGGCATATGTATCAAGCTTCGTATCATGTCCGCTCGCACATTGATACATATGCCCCTTTATCTCTGATTAATTTTATATGCGCTAATTGCTACCCCGAGTATAGGCTATATAAGCATGTACAGACTGTAAAAGCATGTATAGACTATATAAGCACGTATATACTATACAAGCATGTATATACTATATAAGCACGTATAGACTATATAAGCATGTATATACTATATAAGCATGTATAGACTATATAAGCACGTATAGACTAGATAAGCATGTATAGACTATATAAGCACATATATACTATATAAGCATGTATAGACTATATAAGCATGTATATACTATATAAGCACGTATAGACTATATAAGCACATATAGACTATATAAGCATGTATAGACTATATAAGCACATATATACTATATAAGCACGTATACACTATATAAGCATGTATAGACTATAAAAGCACATATAGACTATATAAGCATGTATATACTATATTAGCACGTATAAACTATATAAGCATGAATAGACTATATAAGCACGTATAGACTATATAAGCATGTATAGATTTTATAAGCACGTATAGACTATATAAACATGGATAGACTAAATAAGTGTGTATAGACTATATAAGCACATACATACTATATAAGCACGTATAGACTATATAAGCACGTATAGACTATATAAGCATGTATAGACTATATAAGCATGTATAGATTTTATAAGCACGTATAGACTATATAAGCATTTAAAGACTAAATGAGCATGTATAGATTATATAAGCATGTATATACTATATAAGTACTTATAGGCTATATAAGCACATATAGATTATATAAGCACATATAGACTATGGGGTCTATTTATATATGGGCGGACAGGTGAACGGCTGGTGCAATACCGCCCCCTGCAGATTCGTGGCCAATCGGTCACTAGCAGGGGGTGTCAATCAGCCCGATCGTACATGAGCGGGTGGATTGCTATATGTCACCTCAGAGGTGGCATATGAGTTTAGGAGCTGCTTCTTAACTCCTGTTTCCGGCGAGCCTGAAAACAAGGGAACAGGGACTATTTGGCCCTTGTTAAAAAGACCCCTATATAAGCATGTATAGACAAAATAAGCACTTATAGACTTTATAAAAATGTATAGACTAAATAAGCACATATAGACAACACAAGCACATATAGACTATATACACATGTATAGACTATATAAGCACATATATACTATATAAGCATGTATAGACTATATAAGCACATATAGATTATATAAACATGTATAGACTAAATGAGCATGTATAGACTAAATAAGCATGTATAGACTATATAAGCACGTATAGACTATATAAGCATGTATAGACTATATAAGCATGTATATAGTATTTAAGCACGTATAGACTATATAAGCACATATAGATTATATAAGCATGTATAGACTAAATGAGCATGTATAGACTAAATAAGCATGTATATAAGTAAATAAGCATGTATATAAGCGCATATATAAGCGCATATAGAAATAAGCATGTATATAAGTAAATAAGCATGTATATAAGCGCATATAGAAAATCAATCCGATTGGCTGATTGGATCAGCCAATAGAATGCGAGGTCCATTCTATTGGCTGATCCAATCAGCCAATCGGATTGAACTTCAATCTTATGCTTATATCAGCCAATCGGATTTTTCCTACCTTAATTCCGATTGGCTAATAGAATCCTATCAGCCAATCGGAATTCGAGGGATGCCATCTTGGATGACGTCATTTAAAGGAACCTTCCTTCGTCGTTAGTCGTCGGGAAGAAGAGGATGCTCCGCGTCAGATGTCTTGAAGATTGACCTGCTCCGCGCCGGATGGATGAAGATAGAAGATGCCGCTTGGATGAAGACTTCTGCTGGATGGAGGACCTCTTCTGCCCCAATCGGAAGAAGACTTCTGCCGCTCCGGATGTCCTCCTCTGGACCATCGGTGCCCGGCTGGGTGAACACGGCTCAAGGTAGGGTGATCTTCAATGGGGTAGTGTTAGGTTTTTTTAAGGGGGGATCGGGTGGGTTTTAGAGTAGGGGTGTGTGGGTGGTGGTTTGTAATGTTGGGGGGGTCTTGTATTTTATTTTACAGGTAAAAGAGCTGATTACTTTGGGCAATGCCCCGCAAAAAGCCCTTTTAAGGGCTGGTAAAAGAGCTGATTACTTTTGTAATTTAGTATAGGGTAGGGAATTTTATTATTTTGGGGGGCTTTTTTATTTTATTAGGGGGCTTAGATTAGGTGTAATTAGATTAAAATTCTTGTAATATTTTTTTTTTTGTAATTTAGTGGGGGGGGGGTTTGTAATATAGTTTAGTTTATTTAATTGTATTTTATTTTAGAAAATTGTATTTAATTTATTTAATTAATTTATTGATAGTGTAGTGTTAGGTGTATTTGTAACTTAGGTTAAGATTTATTTTACAGGTAATTTTGTAATTATTTTAACTAGGTAGCTATTAAATAGTTATTAACTATTTAATAGCTATTGTACCTAGTTAAAATAAATACAAAATTGCCTGTAAAATAAATATAAATCCTAAAATAGCTACAATGTAACTATTAGTTATATTGTATCTATCTTATGGTTTATTTTATAGGTAAGTATTTAGTTTTAAATAGGAATAATTTATTTAATTATAGTAAATGTATTTCTTTTTATTTAAATTATATTTAACTTAAGGGGGTGTTAGGGTTAGGGTTAGACTTAGGTTTAGGGGTTAATAACTTTATTATAGTAGCGGCGACGTTGGGGGTGGGAGATTAGGGGTTAATAATTGTAGGTAGGTTGCAGCGATGTTAGGGAGGGCAGATTAGGGGTTAATAAAATGTATTATAGTGTTTGCAAGGCGAGAGTGCGGCGGTTTATGGGTTAATACATTTATTATAGTGGCAGCAATGTCCGGTCAGCAGATTAGGGGTTAATAAGTGTAGGTAGGTGGGGGCGATGTTGGGGGGGCAGATTAGGGGTTAATACATTTAATATAGGTGTCGGCGATGTTAGGGACAGCAGATTAGGGGTTCATAGCTATAATGTAGGTGGCGGCGGTGTCCGGTCACCAGATTAGAGGTTAAATAATTTTATTATAGTGTTTGTGATGTGGGGGGGGGGGGGGCTCGGTTTAGGGGTTAATAGGTAGTTTATGTGTGTTAGTGTACTTTGTAGCACTATAGTTAAGAGCTTTATGTTCCGGCGTTAGCCCATAAAACTCTTAACTACTGACTTTTAAATGCGGTAGGAGTCTTGGAGGTAGAGGCTCTACCGCTCACATTTTGTCCAAGACTTGTAATACCAGCGTTAGGCAAATCCCATTAAAAAGATAGGATACGTAATTGACGTAAGGGGATTTGCGGAAGCCTCGAGTCACGGAAGAAAAGTGAACAGTGAGCCTCTACCTGTCAGACTCGTAATACCAGCGGGCGTTAAAAAGCAGTGTTGGGACCTCTCAGCGCTGCTTTTTAAGGCTAACGCAAAACTTGTAATCTCGCCGTATATAAACACATATATACTATATAAGCACGTATAGACTATATAAGCACATATAGATTATGTAAGAACATATAGACTATATAAGCATGCATATAGTATATAAGCACGTATAGACTAAATAAGCATGTTTAGACTATATAAGCATGTATAGACTATATAAGCATGTATAGACTACATAAGCACGTATAGACTAAATAAGCATGTATAGACTATATAAGCATGTATAGACTATATAAGCATGTATATAGTATATAAGCACGTGTAGACTAAATAAGCATGTATAGACTATATAAGCACGTATAGACTATACAAGCACAGATAGACTATATACACATGTATAGACTATATAAGCACATTTATACTATAAGCATGTATAGACTATATAAGCATGTATATACTATATAAGCATGTATAGACTATATAAGCACATATAGATTATATAAGCATGTATAGACTAAATGAGCATGTATAGACTAAATAAGCATGTATAGACTATATAAGCACGTATATACTATATAAGCATGTATAGACTATATAAGCACGTATAGATTATTTAAGCACGTATAGACTATATAAGCATGTATATAATATATAAGTATGTATAGACTACATAAGCATGTATAGACTATATAAGCACGTATAGACTTTATAAGCATGTATAGACTAAATAAGCATGTATAGACTAAATAAGCAGGTATAGACTACATACACATGTATAGACTATAAGTACCTATAGCCTATATAAGCAGGTATAGACTAAATAAGCGTGTATAGACTATATAAGCACATATAGACTATATAAGCACGTATAGACTAAATAAGCATGTATAGACTATATAAGCACATATAGACTAAATAAGCACATATAGACTAAACATGTGTAGACTATATAAGCACGTATAGACTATATAAGCACGTATAGACTAAATAAGCATGTATAGACTATATAAGTATGTATAGACTATATAAGCATGTATAGACTACATAAGCACAGACTATATAAGCACATATAGACTATATAAGCATGTATAGACTACATAAGCACAGACTATATAAGCACATATAGACTATATAAGCATGTATAGACTACATAAGCACAGACTATATAAGCACATATAGACTATATAAACATGTATAGACTATGGCTATGGGGCCTATTTATCAAAGTGTCAACTATGTTGCATTCACCGGCGTCAATACGCTTGCGAGACATCGCTGCTGCGGTTCTCAATACAATCTAATTATTTATCAAAAAAGTCATCAAAAACATGTGTGTCAAGTACTGGTGTTTACTAACAGTCATCAATGTCACGGTTATTCTAGTTTTTCCCAACTTTATTTATACCATTTTATTACTGTCCATGAACAAGCACATTTCTCTAAAGCTGATCTTTTATTTTTCATCTGTTAATTTCCAAGAAATAGATTGATTTATACCTCAACAAACAATATCTCATAGAAAGTTATTTTTATATTTATTTATTTATACTTTCACAGAAATAAATGTGTATTTGTATTTCTAGGAGTCATATATATATATATATATATATTTTTTATTATTAATGCTAGAATTTGTACATATATCCTTGCACATAGTTGTATGTATATATTTTCGGGGGGATTAGCCCCTTCCTCAGACATACAAAAATACAATGTGATACATTGTACAAATAAAATACATTGTATTTTTGTATGTCTGAGGAAGGGGCTAATCCCCCGAAAACTTTACATATTTGGAATACATTTCTGAAAAAGTCCTGGCGAGTGCACTCTCTCTTTTGTTTATATATATATATGTGTGTGTATATGTTATGTCAGAAACCTTTTGCAAACATTTACATGTCCCTAAGTTACTTTTTTTGTTCTAAACAATGTTGTCTGTCATTTCTGTGTTCATTTATACCACTATATGTATATATTGTAAATATATTATTATTCTGAGCAGGAATAAATGCGAATATAACATGTAATCAGAGTATCATATGTATTTATTTCCAACCATTGGATATTTTAAAGGGATAGGAAAATAAACATTTAAGTTGCATGATTCAGATAGAGCAGGTAATTTTAAAATACTTTAAAATTCACTTCTATTTTCAAATGTGCTTTGTTCTCTTGGTATCCCTTGTTGGAAAAGAATACGCACATATCTTACACTAGTATGAGCTAGCTGCTAATTGGTGCCTGCACACATTTGTCTCTTGTGATTGGCTAAATAGATGTGTTCAGCTAGCTGCCAGTAGTGCAATGCTGTTCCTTCAGCAAAGGATAACAAGAGAATGAAGCAAATTTGATAATAGAAGTAAATTTGAAAGTTGTTTAAAATTGTATGTTCTATCCAAATCATGAAAGAATATTTTGGGGTTTCCTGTCCCTTTAAAAGCTGGGCCAGGTTTCTCTCTGCACCTGTGTAACCCCTCCTGATTGCAATCTATTTTTAAAAAACACCCCTACACAGGTGTTATAAAATGGGCTGGCATATAAAATGACATTTCTTACTGAAAAAGAAATTCAAGAGAAGGAAGAAATACACTGAAAATAGCATGACAGTAAAGATGTGATTTTAATTTCTGATGTATCTGAATCATGACAGTTTAAAGTTAGGTGGGCTATCCCTTTGAATTATCAGTTTAAGATTATATTGAATCAAACATCAATTCAAATTTTAAAATCCTTGTCTAAAATATTACAGTGTGTTCTAATGTCAGCATCAATGTTAATCTATAATACTAATTTCACATATACATACTTTCAAAATATAATACACAATGTAACAATACACAATGTAACAAATGGCACTTACAAGTTCTGATGAGTGATCAATGACACAAGTATCAAGCAATTTGATGCGTTAGTGATAGTTTATAATGTGTATTTGAATCAGATTGGCTGATTTCATAAATCATGTGATTATGCATATTCCAATCAAAAGTGTAGGAAAAGTTCACTAGTGTGTGGGATATTTAGGAGTTTGCGTCATAATTGGTGTGAAAAGTGTTGAGTCAAATATGGCGCAAAGTGGAGAGTGGCACTTGTATTACATGGCTTAAACATGGTGCACATAGATTGTTCCAAAAAATAAAAATGAAGTTAGCGATATTATGTTGTGTATTTATTTCATTTTTATCTCTATATCTATTAGTGCAACAAGCTTGGGGCAAAACTTTGCACCAAATTTGTAGAAATATTGTCCTCTTGCTTTGTAATGAGAGACAAAGTTGTAACATAATCCAAGTAGTAATGTATTTTTCATTTTTATCCCTAGATCTACTAGTGCACCAAATGTAGAGCTATAATATTGTTTGATTTAGAAAGGGTATACAAATGTAATAAAGTTTCTAATTTACTTTTATTATGTAATATGCTTCATTCACTTGCGGCATCGAACATAAGCTTTCTGTGTTTTCAGACTCCCATTGACTTCTATGGCATCCGCGACTTCAAGGGTGGCGGATTGAAAACTAGGTACGCTGAGTCGAAAAAGGCACAAGCGTAAATGTAGATTTTTTTATAACTTTGTGAGAGCTTCAAATAGTGTCGAATAGGAGGGCGAATGAACACAATTCCGCTCGAATACCATGGTTTTCAACTCGCATCGATCTGCGTCAGATTGAGATTGCGGGATCGTATTTTACGTCACAAATTTCAACATTTGCCGATCTAGACGCTTTGATAACTACGGCGGATCAATCTTGCGACAAATATGACGTGGTATTCCAGCGTATTTTCAGTTGACGCTTTGATAAATAGGCCCCTATATGAGCATGTATAGACTATATGAGCACATACAAACAGATTGTGCGGCTTTGTAGGGAACTGATATTAGCGTTTAGATGGAAAATAACTCACATTAATTAGAGCTGATATGAGCTCTATAATGTTAAAGTTTGTAGTATGATTTTTTTGGTTCATAATCTACCACAATATAATCTTCTCCAAATATGTGTTGATCCTCATAATAAGAGAACAGTAATAGCGCAACACTTAACAGACAAAGGGAATAGTGTGATCCTTCATATTCACATGAGAGAGCGCAGTGATAAGCTCTATAGTTTAAGCGCTATGACAAGAACAAATTTATTCAAAAAACATATAAATAGAAATATCTCAGTGTTTTTGTCCCTTTAAAGAGACATGAAAGTTGAAAGAAACTTTTATGGTTCAGATAGCACCTGCAGTTTTACATAACTTTTCAATTGACCCCCATGATCGGATTTATTTTTTTTCTCTTTCTATGCCCTTCTGAAAATCATATCTGGGTAAGCTCAGGAGCAGAAATGCACTATTGAAAGCTAGCAGCTGATTGGTGGCTACAGACATAAGCTTGCTGTCATTGGCTCAGATATGTTCAGCTAGTTCCCACTAGGCATTGCTGCTCTCGTATTGACATTTCATACTTATTACTCAGCCCTCTTCAGTGTTTTCTGCTTTCACTCCTTATTGTATGTCCTAGAAAGGGTTAACCTTAGAGAAACAGTAATATCGGCCATACTTAGCGCATACTTAATTGGTTATACACACAGACGATGCCCATCACATACCCCTAGCACAGCCCAGACTGACAGAATGCCTTGCATTATTACGCTGTGTTTCCTCAGCTTGAGGCTTACCCATCTCAGTTTTCATGTTAAGCTAACAATTCCTTGTGCAATGTCAATAACTGCAGAGATCGTTATCATCTTTTGCCAATTTAATGTCAAGAACAATAAAGACACAAAAGAGCTGAACAGCTCTGAGTGCGAAAATGAAAGCTTCACACTCCCAGTAATTGATTTCCGTCAGTATCACCTACTCTCGAAGAGACAGAAATAAAGCTAATCTGATGAAATGAAAGCAAAGGAAAGACTTGTACCTGATTTAGATGAATAAGTCTCTTATTATTGAGAAGAATCTTAGCCTGGGGCAGAGATTAGACCCCTATTATATTCGAGATATCAAAGTTTGTCAAACAGGAAAAAACTTAGCAAAATACGACATGTCCTATTAACACATAGCACACAATGCCTTATTATACTACAAGGAACAGTTGCATTTGATTATTAAAGGGATATGAAACCCAATTTATTTATTTCATGATCCATATAGAGCATGCAATGTTAAGCAACTTTCTAATTTACTCCTATTATCAATTTTCTTCATTCTCTTGGTATCTTTATTGGAAAAAACTGGAATGTAAGCTTAGGAGACGGCCCATTTTTGGTTCAGCACCATGAGTATCGCTTGCTGATTGGTGGCTAGATTCAAATATAATATTTTATTATTTAATCTCTCCTAACCCCCACTGGAATTGTAATTCCTTCTGCTGGCTATGTTTAAATAGCTTTTCTGGATCCTATACATAAGTATAGAAACTTTCAGTATAGGTTAGGACACCTCAAAAAGAACATGGGAATTTCAAATATTTCTATAAAAACACATAAAAGCATATTAAAATTAATTTAAAATGATATTGCATATTTCCAGATATTTGACTGTGACGGCTCAAAAGTGCATATATACGTCTATATATGTGTTTTTATACATCTATGTATGCACATTCATATTTACACATATAAAAAGATATGTAAACACGAACGGGCGAACCGGGCGAACCGCCATAGACTTCAATAGGCAGGCAAATTTTAAAACCCACAGGGACTCTTTCTGGCCACAATAGTGATGGAAAAGTTGTTTCAAGGGGACTAACACCTGGACTGTGGCATGTCGGAGGGGGATCCATGGCAAAACTCCCATGGAAAATTACATAGTTGATGCAGAGTCTGGTTTTAATCCATAAAGGGCATAAATCACCTAACATTCCTAAATTGTTTGGAATAACGTGCTTTAAAACACAGGTTGGGGATTGCCTTTTGTGCAAAGAAATTTCGTCCGGGTACCTTCCACTGTGGTGTCCCAATAGCTACAAATTTTTGGAACGCCTCAGACTCCACCAGCTTGTATGGTAAAAGCTGGCGGGCTAAGAGTTTAGACAAGCCAGCTGTCAGATGCCGGGCAAGGGGGTGACTTTGTGACATTGGCTTCTTACGCTCAAACATGTCCTTGACAGACACCTGACTGTGGGCAGATGAGCAGGAACTGCTCAAGGCGAGAGACAGAGTGGCGGATGGTTGAGAGGGGGCAAGGAGGACAGCAGTGGTTGACGTTGCTGAAGATGCTGGACCAGGAGGAGGATGGCGGCTTTAAGTTTGTGTGCTGCTTGTACTCATGTGTTGATCCCATAGGCGTTTGTGATGTCCGATCATGTGCCTTCGCAAAGCAGTTGTACCTACTTGGGTGTTGGACTTCCCACGACTCAGTTTCTTTAGGCACAGGTTGCAAATGGCATCACTGTTGTCAGAGGCAGACACACAAAAAAAATGCCACACTGCTGAGCTCTGCAATTACGGTATTCTGGTGGTGGCAACAGCATGTGTTGATTGGCGTGCTGTCTGGCTGACCCCGGGTGCCGATGCATGCTGTCTGACTGTGCCACTAGCTCCTTGCAACGACCTCCCCCTGCTTCCAACTCGTCTCCTCCTCCTCTCTGTCTCCCCATCTGAACTTTCCCCCTGTTCTTCTTCTCTTCTAGCGGGCACCCACGTGACATCCACGGATGCATCGTCATCATCAACCGCTTCACTTGTATCTGACAACTCAGCAAAGGAAGCAGCAGCGGGTACAACATCATCATCATCACACCGTACATCCATGTGTGTAATGCTGCCTGACTGAGACATATCCCTGTTATCTACATCCTCTGGCAATAATGGTTGCGCATCACTCATTTCTTCCAACTGATGTGTAAATAACTCCTCTGACAGATCAAGTGAAGCGGCTGTGGTGCTAGTGTTGATGGTGGAGGCAGGCGGGCGAGTGGTAACTTGAGAGGTACCCAAAGCCAAGCTGGAGGAGGATGGTGCGTCAAGGTTCCGAGCGGAAGCTGTAGAAGATTGGGTGTCCTGTGTTAGCCAGTCAACTATGTCCTCAGAACTTTTCGAGTTCAGGGTACGTGGCCTCTGAACACTGGGCATTATTCTAGGGCCAAAGGGAATCACAGCACCACGACCACAACGGCCCCTGCGGGGTGGCCTGCCTCTGCCTGTCATTTTTTTTCCGATTAGTGGTACTATGCGTGCAAGCTACTGTGACAACAGATATAAGTGGCACTGTGCACTGGCAGAAGTTGGCAGAGTAGACGCTGTAGGCCTGACACACAAGCTTGCAGACAACTAACTGCTATTCAATCTATTACAGTCAAAAAAAATTTTTTTTTAAATGTACACTACTGTTACACCAGATATGAGTTGCACTGGTGTGACACTGTGCCCTGGCAGCCCTGAAACGCACACGTGTGAAGGAAACTGACTGCTATTATTTCACAGTCAAATTTCTATTATTTTTTTTAATGTGCACTACTGTTACACCAGATATGAGTCGTACTGGTGTGACACTGTGCCCTGGCAGGCCCTGAAACGCACACGCGTGAAGGATACTGACTGCTATTATTTCACAGTCAAATTTCTAGTTTTTTTTTTAATGTACACTACTGTTACACCAGACATGAGTTACACTGGTGTGACACTGTGCCCTGGCAGGCCCTGAAACGCACACGTGTGAAGGAAACTGACTGCTATTATTTCACAGTCAAATTTCGAGTTTTTTTTTTAATGTACACTACTGTTACACCAGATATGAGTTGCACTGGTGTGACACTGTGCCCTGGCAGGCCATGAAACGCACACGTGTGAAGGAAACTGACTGCTATTATTTCACAGTCAAAAAAGTTTTGTTTTTTTTAAATGTACACTACTGTTACACCAGATATGAGTGGTGGCACTGGGCAAGTGGGCACAGTATACACTGTGAGCCTGACACACATGCTGGCAGGCAGGCAACTGCAATTAGATTACACAGGGAAAAAAAAAAGCAGACTGATGTTCTAGCCCTAAAAAGGGCTTTTTGGGGTGCTGTCCTTACAGCAGAGATTAGAGGACTGTAGTGGACACTGAATACACTAACCTAGCTATCAATTTCCCTATTAAATCAGCAGCAGCTACACTGTCCCTCCTCTCACTAAGAATGCAGCTTCCGAATGAATCTAAAATGGATGCTGTCCAGGAGGTGGGAGGGTCTGGGAGGGAGGGTCTGCTGCTGATTGGCTGGAATGTGTCTACTGACTGTGAGGTACAGGGTCAAAGTTTACTCAATGATGGGGGCGGACCGAACATCGCATATGTTCGCCCGCCGCGGCGAACACGAACAAGCTATGTTCGCCGGAAACTATTCGCCGGCGAACTATTCAGGACATCTCTATAGATAGATAGATAGATAGATAGATAGATAGATAGATAGATAGATAGATAGATAGATAGATAGATAGATAGATAGATAGATAGATAGATAAATAGGCAGACACACAGAAACATAGATTGATAGATAGATAGATAGATAAATAGATAGATACATAGATAGATAGACATAGATAGATAGATAGATAGATAGATAGATAGATAGATAGATAGATAGATGGACTGGCAACCTGCATTAATAAAATGCTCCCAAAAGGTGCACATTCTGCACACACCTATTTTATAGACTGGTTTCTATGGGGCCCCCCAAGCAATTGGGACCTGGTGCAATTGCACCTACTGCACTAATGGTAGTCCCACTGCCTCCTCTGCAAAACAACTTCTGCAACTCACTTCCTCTTTTGGCCTGTCACAATGGACTGACTCTCCCACTCACAAAGATGGTCACTCCCTTGATCTTATTTTCAGCTATCGATGCACTATCTCAAATTCCACAAACTCCCCTTTTCCTCTTTCTGACCATCTTCTCCTAACTTGCAAAATCACTTCCCTCCCTACAACCCCCCCTTCCTCTACCCCTCACACCAAACTTCACAGAAGCACTAAGTCATTAGATCAGCAACAGCTCTCTAGCTCTCTCGAACCTCTCCTCACTTCCATCACCTCCAATCTATCTGCCACTATAACTCCACCCTTACATCCATCATTGACACTCTGGCCCCTCCTACCATAGCTCAGAAACCACACTCTCATCCTCAGCCATGGCATACTCCTCTGACATGGTACCTACGCAGATGTTCCCGTACTGCTGAGCGACACTGGAGGAAATCTCGGAGTTCAGCTGACTTTCTTCACTACAAGTTTATCCTGAACTCCTACTATTTTGCCCTTAATCTTTATAAGCAACAATACTTCTCTAATCTCATCTCTACTCTTTCCTCTAACCCAAAATGTCTGTTTTCCACGATCAATACTCTTCTCTGCCCACCCCCACCTCCTAATACAACTTCTCTCTCAGCTCAAGATTTTGCCAACCACTTCAATAACAAAATTGACTCCATCAGAAATGAAATCAGCTCTCAACATACTACCAATCTCCCACCCCCTCAAAAGCTAATAATCATCCAAAACCCAAATACCCATACATTTAGATCTTTTGCCCCAGTTACAGAGGAAGTTTCTGCCCTTATACTGTCCTCCCACCTCACTACCTGTCCCCTTGACCCCATCCCCTCACAGGTACTCCCCCTCACTTCTACCCTCACCCCCATACTCACACACATTTTCAACCTCTCCCTCAGCACTGGTATATTTCCCTCATCTCTAAAACTTGCACTGGTCACACCTATCCTCAAAAAACCTTACCTCGATCCAACCTCCCCATCCAACTACCGTCCTATTTCCCTACTCCCTCTTGCCTCAAAGCTCCTTGAAAAGCTAGTATATGCATGTCTATCCCATTTCCTTACACTAAACTCTCTTCTTGACCCACTGCAATCTGGATTTTGTCCTCATCCCTCCACAGAGACAGCAATTGTCAAGGTTATCAACGACCTACTTACAGCAAAATCCAAAGGCCACTTCTCTCTGCTTATCCTCCTTGATCTGTCTGGAGCCTTTGACACTGTTGACCACCCTCTTTTGCTCCAAACCCTCCAATCCTTCAGCATCTTCGACACAGCTCTCTTGTGGTTCTCTTCCTATCTATCTAACTGTACCTTTAGTGTAGCCTTCTTCGGAGCATCCTCTGCCCCGTTACCACTTTATGTTGGGGTACCTCAAGGCTCTGTCCTCGGTTCCCTTCTCTTTTCAATCTACATGTCATCATTAGGTTCCTTAATGAAGTCCCACAGGTTTCAATATAATTTGTATGCTGATGACACCCAAATCTACCTCTCTGCACCAGACCTACCTCCTTCCTTACTGACCTGTGTCACTAACTGTCTTTCTCATATCTCATCTTGGATGTCCTCTCACTACCTTAAGCTAAATATCTCCAAAACTGAACTCCTTATTTTTCCCCCTTCTTCCAAAATCTCCACCCCCCAATTTCCTATAACTGTTGATAATTCCATCATTACCACTACTCCGCATGCCCCATGTCTTGGGGTCACACTTGACTCAGACCTTTCCTTCACTCCTCACATTCAGTCCTTGGCTAAAGCCTGCCGCTTCCACCTTAAAAACATCTCTAAAATTAGACATTTACTTAAACAAGACACAACTAAGATTTTATTCCACTCTCTCATCCTTTCCCATCTCGACTACTGCAACTCTGTCCTCTCTGGTCTACTTAGCTGCCGCCTAGCTCCTTTACAATCCATAATGAATGCCTTTGCCAGGCTCATCTTCCTTATATGTTGCTCTTCATCTGCTGCACCTCTCTGCCAATCCCTTCACAGGCTTCCTCTTGCCTCCAGGATTAAACACAAAATCCTCACTCTGACATACAAAGCCCTCAACTGCACTGCTCCCCCTATATCTCAGACCTTGGGGCCCATTTATCAAAGCGTCAACTGTGCTGCATTCACCGGCACCAATACGCTCACCTAACACCGCCTAACATCGCTGCCGTGGACCTGAATACGCTCTCCATAGTTACCAAAAAAAGCTGTCAAAAAGACGCTCTCCAAGTACGGGGCGATGAGCAGCGAACTGTTGTTAACTAACAGTCATTGATTTCGCTGCTCTTCAGATTTTTGACAGCTTTATATGTATACTGTCACTAAACACCCACACTATACTAAACTGTTTAACCCCTATACCGTCGCTCCCAGACCCCGCCACAACTAAATAAAGTTATTAACTCCTAAACCGCCACTCCCGGAGCACACCGCCACTCTAATAAACTTATTAACCCCTATTCCTCCACTCCCGGAGCCCACCGTCACCTACATTATACTTATTAACCCCTAATCTGCCACCCCCTATATCGCCGCCACCTACATAAAGTTATTAACCCCTAAACCGCCAGCCCCCCACATCGCCATAAACTAAATTAAGCTATTAACCCCTAAACCTAACAACCCGCTAACTTTATATTAAATATTAACTCATCCCTATCTTATAATAAATTTAAACTTACCTTTAGATTTAAATTAAACTATATTAAACTATTAATTAACCTACCCTAACTTTTAAACTAAAATTACATTAAACTATATTAAAATAAAAATTAATCTAACCTAACTTTTATACTAAAATTACATTAAACTACAAATTAAATTAACTATATTATATATTTAAACACCTAACCCTACTCAAATAATTTAAATCTACACTAAAAAATTACTAAGTTACCAAAACCTAACAACTAAGTTACAAAAAATAACAAACACTAAGTTATACAAAAAAATAAACACTATATTACAAAAAATAAAAAAGAAATTATCAAAGCTTTAAACTAATTACACCTAATCTAAGGGCCCTATGAAAATAAAAAAGCCCCCCCCCCCAAATAAAAAAAAACCCTAACCTACAATAAACTACAAATAGCCCTTAAAAGGGCCTTTTGCAGGGCATTGCCCCAAAGAAATCAGCTCTTTTACCTGTAAAAAAAAAAATACAAATGCCGCCCCCCCCCCCCAGTAAAACCCACCACCCACACAACCAAACCCCCAAATAAAACGTTAACTAAAAAAAAACCTAAGATCCCCATTGCCCTGAAAAGGGCATTTGGATGGGCATTGCCCTTAAAAGGGCATTTAGCTCTAATGCAGTCCAAGTCCTAATCTAAAACTAAAACCCACCCAATAAACCCTTAAAAAATCCTAACACTAACCCCAGAAGATTTACTTACAGTTTTGAAGATCCGACATCCATCCTCCAACGAAGCGGCCGAAGTCTTCATCCAAGCCCGCAGAATTCTATCAGCCAATCGGAATTAAGGTTGAAAAAATCCTAATGGCCGTTGCAATCAGCCAATAGGATTGAGCTTTGATCCTATTGGCTGATCCAATCAGCCAATAGAATGCGAGCTCAATAATTGTTTTTTTACAAACCTGCAATCTCCCAACTCCACTACCAGTCACCCCCTCTGCCACTCTCTGCACCCTCCTCCCAACCACTGAGAGTGAAGTGGCTTCCCTTTTGTCTTCCCCACACCTCACTACCTGCCCACTTGAACCTATTCCTTCACATCTAATTCCTCCTCTGTCTCCCACCCTCACTCCGGCTCTTACTCACATATTCAACTTATCCCTTTCTAACGGCTTATTCCCTGCCTCTTTCAAACATGCAAAGGTCACCCCCATCCTCAAAAAACCCTCCCTTGACCCTAACTCCCCTGCAAACTACCGCCCCATATCACTGCTCCCGCTAGCTTCAAAATTACTTGAAAAACTAGTCTTAAATTGCCTAACCCTCTTCCTGTCCTCCAACTCATTGCTTGACCCCCTTCAATCTGGCTTCCATCCCCAACACTCAACTGAGACTGCCCTCACCAAGGTTACTAACGATCTTTCTGCTAAAAACAAAGGCTACTACTCCATAGTCATCTTACTTGACCTTTCTGCTGCCTTTGACACTGTTGACCACCCCCTTCTCCAACAGTCTCTCAGCTCTCTTGGTCTCTGTGACACTGCCCTCTCCTGGATTCACTCTTATCTCTCTAACAGATCCTTCTCCGTCTCTTTTGCTGTTGACTCCTCCTCTCTATTGCCTCTGTCTGTTGGAGTACCCCAAGGCTCTGTCCTGGGTCCTCTACTCTTCTCTATTTACACTTCTTCACTGGGTAAACTTATCAACAACTATGGCTTCAGCTATCATCTCTATGCTGATGACACCCAGATCTACCTTTCCACCCCTGCACTCTCTCCTTCTGTCAATTCTCACATTCCTCCTGGATGGCCTCTCACCACCTAAAAATAAATATGTCCAAGACCGAACTACTTCTAATTCCCCCCTCTAACTCCACTCCAGTTTCCAATTTTTCTATCACTGTTGGTGGCACCACTATCTCCCCATCACCCCAAGTCCGCTGCCTCAGAGTCACGCTTCACTCAAATCTGTCCTTCATTCCCCACATCCAACTGCTCTCTTCATCTTGCCGCAACCACCTTCTCAATATCTCCAAAATGCATCCGTTTCTGAATGCTGAAACTACTAAACAGCTAATCCACTCCTTGGCAATTTCCCAACTTGACTACTGTAACAACTTACTAACTGGCCTCCCTCTCTCCCGCCTCTCTCCCCTCCAATCCATCCTAAATGCATCTGCCAGGCTAATCCACCTCTCTCAACGCTCTGTTTCTGCTGCACCTCTCTGTGAGTCCCTCCACTGGCTTCCCATTCACAACAGAGTTAAATTCAAAATTCTCACCCTGACCTACAAAGCCCTCACCAATGCTGCCCCACCCTACCTGTCCTCACTCATCAACAAATATACTCCTGTCCATCCCCTAAAATCCAACAATGACCTGCTTCATGCATCCTCTACCATCACCTCCTCTCATGCTAGACTACAGGACTTCTCTCGTGCGGCCCCAACCCTCTAGAATGCACTTCCTCAAGCTGTCAGACTCTCCCCTAACCTCTCCTCCTTTAAACGTTCCCTAAAGACCTTTCTGTTCAGGGAATCCTATCATCCGACTTATTAACAAACTAACTTCACTTAACTAACAGTTGCCCTCTATCTCCTCACTACTATCATTCTCACCTTTGCAGTTCCCACCTCCTGTTTCCCATCCTCCTACCCATCTAGATTGTAAGTTCCCACGGGAATAGGGCCCTCAATTCTCCCTGTATTTGTCTTATCGTATTGTTTCTCCATTGTACTGTTATCCTTGTACCCATGGGCAGCGCTGCAGAATCTGTCGGCACTTTATAAATAAAGAATAATAATATTAATACAGGTAAAAGAGCTGATTTCTTTGGGGCAATGCCCTGCAAAAGGCCCTTTTAATGGCTATTTGTAGTTTATTGTAGGTTAGGTTTTTTTTTATTTTGGGGGGGCTTTTTTATTTTCATAGGGCCCTTAGATTAGATGTAATTAGTTTAAAGCTTTGATAATTTCATTTTTATTTTTTGTAACTTAGTGTTTATTTTTTTGTGTAACTTAGTGTTTGTTATTTTTTGTAACTTAGTTGTTAGTTTTTGGTAACTTACGGCTAGATTTAGAGTTTTGTCGGTAACGACCCGCGTATCTAACGCTGGCTTTTTTCTGGCCGCACCTTTAAAATAACTCTGGTATTGAGAGTCCACAGAATGGCTGCGTTAGGCTCCAAAAAAGGAGCGTAGAGCATATTTAACGCAGCTTCAACTCTCGATACCAGAGTTGCTTACGGACGCGGCCAGCCTCAAAAACGTGCTCGTGCACGATTCCCCCATAGGAAACAATGGGGCTGTTTGAGCTGAAAAAAAACCTAACACCTGCAAAAAAGCCGCGTTCAGCTCCTAACGCAGCCCCATTGTTTGCTATGGGGAAACACTTCCTACGTCTGCACCTAACACTCTAACATGTACCCCGAGTCTAAACACCCCTAACCTTACACTTATTAACCCCTATTCTGCCGCCCCCGCTATCGCTGACTCCTGCATATTATTATTAACCCCTAATCTGCCGCTCCGTAAACCGCCGCTACTTACATTATCCCTATGTACCCCTAATCTGGTGCCCCTAACACCGCCGACCCCTATATTATATTTATTAACCCCTAATCTGCCCCCCACAACGTCGCCTCCACCTGCCTACACTTATTAACCCCTAATCTGCCGACCAAACCGCACCGCTATTATTATAAAGTTATTAACCCCTAATCCGCCTCACTAACCCTATAATAAATAGTATTAACCCCTAATCTGCCCTCCCTAACATCGCCGACACCTAACTTCAATTATTAACCCCTAATCTGCCGACTGGAGCTCACCGCTATTGTAATAAATGTATTAACCCCTAAAGCTAAGTCTAACCCTCACACTAACACCCCCCTAAGTTAAATATAATTTTAATCTAACGAAATTAATTAACTCTTATTAAATAAATTATTCCTATTTAAAGCTAAATACTTACCTGTAAAATAAATCCTAATATAGCTACAATATAAATTATATTTATATTATAGCTATTTTAGGATTAATATTTATTTTACAGGTAACTTTGTATTTATTTTAACCAGGTACAATAGCTATTAAATAGTTAAAAACTATTTAATAGCTAAAATAGTTAAAATAATTACAAATTTACCTGTAAAATAAATCCTAACCTAAGTTACAATTAAACCTAACACTACACTATCAATAAATAAATTAAATAAAATACCTATAATTATCTACAATTAAACCTAACACTACACTATCAATAAATAAATTAAATACAATTCCTACAAATAAATACAATGAAATAAACTAACTAAAGTACAAAAAATAAAAAAGAACTAAGTTACAAAAAATAAAAAAATATTTACAAACATTAGAAATATATTACAACAATTTTAAACTAATTACACCTACTCTAAGCCCCCTAATAAAATAACAAAGCCCCCCAAAATAAAAAAATGCCCTACCCTATTCTAAATTACTGTTCCGATCAGCCAATAGAATGCGAGCTCAATCTGATTGGCTGATTGGATCAGCCAATCGGATTGAACTTGATTCTGATTGGCTGACTCCATCAGCCAATCAGAATATTCCTACCTTAATTCCGATTGGCTGATAGAATCCTATCAGCCAATCGGAATTTGAGGGAGGCCATCTTGGATGACGTCATTTAAAGGAACCGTCATTCGTCGTTCAGTCGTCGGCCAGGATGGATGTTCCGCGTCGGAGGTCTTCAGGGTGCTGCCGCTCCGCTCCGGATGGATGACAATAGAAGATGCCGCTTGGATGAACACTTCAATCGGATGGAAGACCTCTTCTGCCCCGCTTGGATGAAGACTTCTACCGGATGGAGGACCTCTTCTTTCTCCGCTTGGATGAAGAATTTGGCTCGGCTGGGTGAAGACGACTCAAGGTAGGGAGATCTTCAGGGGCTTAGTGTTAGGTTTATTTAAGGGGGGTTTGGGTTAGATTAAGGGTATGTGGGTGGTGGGTTGTAATGTTGGGGGGGGTATTGTATGTTTTTTTTTACAGGCAAAAGAGCTGAACTTCTTGGGGCATGCCCCGCAAAGTGCCCTGTTCAGGGCTGGTAAGGTAAAAGAGCTTTGAACTTTAGTAATTTAGAATAGGGTAGGGCATTTTTTTATTTTGGGGGGCTTTGTTATTTTATTAGGGGGCTTAGAGTAGGTGTAATTAGTTTAAAATTGTTGTAATATATTTCTAATGTTTGTAAATATTTTTTTATTTTTTGTAACTTAGTTCTTTTTTATTTTTGTACTTTAGTTAGTTTATTTCATTGTATTTATTTGTAGGAATTGTATTTAATTTATTTATTAATAGTGTAGTGTTAGGTTTAATTGTAGGTAATTATAAGTATTTAATTTAATTTATTTATTGATAGTGTAGTGTTAGGTTTAATTGTAACTTAGGTTAGGATTTATTTTACAGGTAATTTTGTAATTATTTTAACTATTTTAGCTATTAAATAGTTTTTAACTATTTAATAGCTATTGTACCTGGTTAAAATAAATACAAAGTTACCTGTAAAATAAATATTAATCCTAAAATAGCTATAATATAAATATAATTTATATTGTAGCTATATTAGGATTTATTTTACAGGTAAGTATTTAGCTTTAAATAGGAATAATTTATTTAATAAGAGTTAATTAATTTCGTTAGATTAAAATTATATTTAATTTAGGGGGGTGTTAGTGTTAGGGTTAGACTTAGCTTTAGGGGTTAATACATTTATTACAATAGCGGTGAGCTCCAGTCGGCAGATTAGGGGTTAATAATTGAAGTTAGGTGTCGGCGATGTTAGGGAGGGCAGATTAGGGGTTAATACTATTTATTATAGGGTTAGTGAGGCGGATTAGGGGTTAATAACTTTATTATAGTAGCGGTGCGGTCCGCTCGGCAGATTAGGGGTTAATAAGTGTAGGCAGGTGGAGGCGACGTTGAGGGGGGCAGATTAGGGGTTAATAAATATAATATAGGGGTCGGCGGTGTTAGGGGCAGCAGATTAGGGGTACATAAGGATAACGTAGGTGGCGGCTCTTTGCGGTCGGCAGATTAGGGGTTAATTATTGTAGGTAGCTGGCTGCGACGTTGTGGGGGGCAGGTTAGGGGTTAATAAATATAATATAGGGGTCGGCGGTGTTAGGGGCAGCAGATTAGGGGTACATAAGTATAACGTAGGTGGCGGTTGGCAGATTAGGGGTTAAAAAATTTAATCGAGTGGCGGCGATGTGGGGGGGGGCTCGGTGTAGGGGTACATAGGTAGTTTATGGGTGTTAGTGTACTTTAGAGCACAGTAGTTAAGAGCTTTATGAACCGGCGTTAGCCCAGAAAGCTCTTAACTACTGACTTTTTTCTGCGGCTGGAGTTTTGTCGTTAGAATTCTAACGCTCACTTCAACCACGACTCTAAATACCGGAGTTAGAAAGATCCCATTGAAAAGATAGGATACGCAATTGACGTAAGGGGATCTGCGGTATGGAAAAGTCGCGGCTGAAAAGTGAGCGTTAGACTCTTTTTTGACTGACTCCAAATACCGGCGGTAGCCTAAAACCAGCGTTAGGAGCCTCTAACGCTGGTTTTCACGGCTACCGCCAAACTCCAAATCTAGGCCTTTGTAATTTTTTAGTGTAGATTTAAATTATTTGAGTAGGGTTAGGTTAGATTAATTTTTATTTTAATATAGTTTAAATGTAATTTTAGTTTAAAAGTTAGGTTAGATTAATTATTAATTTAATATAGTTTAATGTAATTTTATTATAATAGTTAGGGTAGGTTAATGAATATTTTAATATAGTTTAATGTAATTTTAGTATAATAGTTAGGGTAGGTTAATGAATATTTTAATATAGTTTAATGTAATTTTAGTATAACAGTTAGGGTAGATTAATTAATAGTTTAATATAGTTTAATTTAATTTTAAAGGTAAGTTTAAATTTATTATAAGATAGGGATGAGTTACTATTTAATATAAAGTTAGCAGGTTGTTAGGTTTAGGGGTTAATAGGTTAATTTAGTTTATGGCGATGTGGGGGGCTGGTGGTTTAGGGGTTAATAACTTTATTTAGTTGCGGTGGGCTCCGGGAGCGGGGGGATAGGGGTTAATAACTTTATGTAGGTGACGGCGGTGTAGGGGCAGCAGATTAGGGGTTAATAAGTATAATGTAGATGGCGGCAGTGTAGGGGGCAGCAGATTAGGGGTGTTTAGACTTGGGGGTTATGTTAGGGTGTTAGGTGTAAACAAAACTTTTATTCTCCCATAGGAATCAATAGGATATCGGGCAGCAGCGAACATAAAACTTTTTTCTGCTTTCAGACTCCCATTGATTCCTATGGCATCCGCCGCATCCAGGGCGGCAGATTAAAAAGCAGGTACGCTGGGCCGGAATAGTGGCGAGCGTACCTGCTAGAAATTTGTTAACTAGCAAAAGTAGTCAGATAGTGCCGAATTTGCATTCGGAACATCTGTAGTGACATAAGCATCGATCTGTGTCGGACTGAGACCGGCGGATCGTATGTTACGTTACAAAATTCTACTTTTGCCAGTCTGTAGGGTTTGATAACTAAGGCGAATCAAGCTCTCCACAATTATGTTGCGGAATTCCTGCATATTTGCGGTTGACGGCTTGATAAATAGGCCCCTCTGTCTCCAGATACTCCCTCCTGTCCCCTTCACTCTGCTCATGATCTCCTACTCTCCTCCTCTCTTGCTACTTCCTCATATTCCCAATTACAAGACTTCTCCTCACTGGCCCCCATCTTGTGGAACTCTCTGCCTCGCTCCACAAGACTCTTCCTTAGTTTTAACAGCTTCAAGCGCTCCCTAAAGACTCTACTGTTCAGGGATGCATACAATCAACACTAACCTTTCCTAACTCCATTGCTTTCCCCTTGAACCCCCTAGCATGTAAGCCTATGAGCCCAGCTGTTTGTAGATCGCCTTCATAAGAGCAGACTTCAAAAGTGCAACTCTCGGTAGGGCTCTCTACCCATTTGATCCCTATAAATGTTATCTTGTATACCGCCTATGCTTATAGCGCTGAGGAATCTGTTGGCGCTCTACAAATACCTGATAATAATAATAATAATAATAATAGTTCTGCCCCTGTTTACGTATGTGAAGGCAAATCTTACAATTGGGCTACTAAAAAAACTGTAATTTAGAAATCAAATAAAACAAATTAAATATTGAAATAAAAATATCCCTCTGTGTTGCAAACTAAAAGGTGGCAAGATTGTGTCAAAATACAGATGTATTGCCCTAATAGAAAAACATATGTATAGGAACATAGAGGTGATGGCAAAACACTCTACACTAAAAGCTGAGCAATCTGTGTTGGATGCAGGATTCAGTTTTTAAAGGCTGCTCATTGCGAACTTCGCTCTCCCCAGCCAAATTTGTCTTTTTAGCAAGTTCCATTACTGTTTCTCAGGCAGAGGTAGAGGGAGATCTGGCTTTGACCTGTCATCATAATTGTACCTTTATTACCAGCTAAAATACATTCACCTAGATTACGAGTTTTGCGCTATACCAGGTGCGTAAAGAACGCAATAAAATCAGCGGTACCGCACTTTCAAATAGAGCTGCCATTAAAAGTTACTGAAAAACTTCCTTGTGCTGTGCGTTATTGTGCATTAATCTCCATACCGCACAAAAGCCAAGGACTGAGTTTACGTGCTCGTGCACGCTTTCCCCCATAGACATCATTGGGGAGATGGGGGAATCGCCGTAATGCAACCCCATTGATGTCTATGGGGGAAAGAAAGTTACGTTTAAACCTAATACCCTAACATAAACCCCTAGTCTAAATACCCCTAATCTGCCGCCCCCCGACATTGCTGATGCTAAATAAAGTTATTTACCCCTAATCCTCCGCTCCCAACATCGCCGACACTAAAAAAACCTATAAACCCCTAAACCGCCAGCCCCCCACATCATAACTAATATACTAAACCTATTAACCCATAAACCGCCTCCGCCCCCCTCATCGCAAAACACTAAAGTAATCTATTAACCCTTAAACCTAACACCCCCTAACTTTAAATTAAAAGTTAAAATATAACTTTCTTAAAATAAATAAAAACTTACCTGTGAAATTTAAAAAAAACCTAACATTAAACTAACATTTCGGTAGCTCTCATCCTATTGGCTGATTCGAATTTAAAGAATCAAATCAGCCAATTGGAATGCAAGGTACGCCATTTTTAAACGGGTACCTTGCATTCAACTTTAGTGTATGACGGTGATCATATGAAGAGGACTCTCCTTGCAGGATGTCATCAACGATCCTGGATAGCTACGCTCCGTGCCGACGGGATGAAGATAGAAGACGCCCCTGCGATGGATGAAGATGTCACCACCTGGATAAAGTCTTCTCGCCGCCTGGATGAAGACTTTTCGCCGCCTGGATGAAGACTTCTCGCCGCCTGGATGGACATGGATGTCCGGACTTCAGGAACCGTGAGTATATATTCTGGGGTTAGTGTTAGGGCTATTGGTAGTTTATTGTAGGTTAGTGGGTGTTTTTTATTTTGAGGGGGCTTTTTATTTTTTATAGGGCTATTAGATTAGGTGTAATTATTTTTATTTTTTATAATTTCATTTATTATTTTTTGTAATCTTAGAGTTCTTTATTTTTCGTATTATTAGTGTTTATTATTTTTTGTAATATTAGAGTTTTTACATTTTTTTGGTAGTGTTAGGATTTTTTAAATTTGTAATTTAGGTTTTTTATTTTTTCATAGTATTAGTTTTTTTTAAATGTGTAATTTAGGTTTTATTAATTGGTATTTTTAAAATGTTATCATAGTTAGAATAGTTATGTTAGGTTAATTTATAGTTTAATCTTAGCTTTTTTTTTATTTCCAAGGTAAGTTTCTATTTATTTTAAGATAGTTATATTGTAACTTTTAATTTTAAGTTAGGGGGTGTTAGGTTTAGGAGTTAATAGTTTTATTTAGTGTTTCGCAATGTGCAGGGCCGGCGGTTTAGGTGTTAATAAGTGTATTATAGTAGTGGTGATGTGGGGTTCCGGTAGTTTAGGGGTTAATAGGTTTATTTATTAGTTGCAATGTGGGGGGCTGGCGGTTTAGGGGTTAATAGCTTTATTTAGTGTCAGTGATGTCGGCGAGCGGTGGATTAGGGGTTAATCACTTTATTTAGGTGTCAGCGATGTTGGGGGCGGTAGATTAGGGGTTAATAATTTAATTTAGTGTCTGGGAGTGGCGGATTAGGGGTTACTAGATTTATTTAGTGTTAGCGATGTAGGTGGGCGGCATATTAGGAGTTAATAGGTTTATTTAATAGTCGTGATGTGGGTGGGCAGCAGATTAGGGGTTAATAGGTGTAATATAGTATTTGCGATGCGGGAGGATGGTGGTTTAGGGGTTAATAGGTAGTTTATGGGTGTTAGTGTACTTTGTAACATTCTAGTTATGAGTTTTGTGAAACATTTTTGTTTCGCAAAATCCATAACTACTGGTCTCAGATGGCGGAATGGATCGTGTCGGTATAGGCTGTAACGCAAGCATTTTAGCCAGACCGCACAACCTGTTATATGGCGCTATGGAAAATCCCACACTACAACCTTTTTTTTTTTTTAATTTTGTTTTTATTCAGAATTTTGCAAAACAATAACATAACTATTGGGGACTCGCAGGACCCCTTAATATCAGTAAGAACAGGATATAGAATCGGGTCTTCAGACCCTACACAGCAAGTTATGAACGTTTAGACAAGAAACAAAACAAAAAAAAGAAGTAAGGCACATGAAAATCAATTGGTCTCACTCTGTGCGAAATGAAATTGCAAATTATTTCCTGGGAGGATGAGTGGATCAATGGTTGTACAGTAGAGCACTTTGTCTTAGTTATATTAAGAACAGGAGAGAAGAAGAGGAAGGGGATGGGGGGGCTCATATATGTGAGATGGGGGGGAGGGAAGGCATGTCTCAGCCAATATTTCTAATTAATTGCACATAATGTCAGGAGAGAGAGATAGTCAGGTCGCTAATTGTCAGGGGGGCCGTCATGAGATACCATCTGTAGGTGCCATACAGTATCGTGATTGTCTTTCCAATCGGCCCAAGCCATCTCAAACAGGTCAGATTTATTGAGATCAAAGTATATGGCCTTTTCCATAGTGTACAGATAAACCATTGTGTGAACGATATCTTTCCATTTAGGGGGAGACTCTCAATTCCAGGCCCTGGCTATATTACTTTGGTGCTTGGGAAGGACGTGGAGGCCTAAGTGGAAAAGGGCAAGCGCTTGTCCGGCAGATATTCTAAAGCCATAATCAGTGAGGGTGCGTATTCCTTTTTCCCATAGGGGTCTGATAATGGGGCATTCCCACCAGATATGTAGTAGGCTACCGTGAAGACCACACCCTCTTCAACATAGGGGTGAAGTTCCTGGAAACATTTTAGACTATCGGGTAGGAACCAGGTACCAATGTGAGAGAACTTTGCAATACGTCTCAAACACTGTTACACAATGCAAGGTCTTTTTTGTCAGTTGAATGGCCCTTTGCCAAGAGTCCAAACGTCATTTTTTATAGTGCGGAATGGACGTTGCATTACAAGCTTTGGTTGTGTTTAAATAATGAGTGCACAACGAAAATGAAAGAAAATGAAAAAATACTGACAAAAATTGTCAGTATTTGTTTGTTTACTTTTAAAATAATGAAGGGGTTAATACTTACCTTAGCGCACTCTCCATGCTCTGGGGCACACACACATTAAGGTAAGTATTGTAGCTACAGGTGAAATTGTCACTTGTACCTTTGAAACATTAACATTTGTTTAATGAAAACAAATGTACAGGTGTCCCTCGTTTTACAGCGGTTCAATTTACACCATTTCAGAATAACAACCTTTTTTTCCAGTCATGTGACTGCTATTGAAAAGCATTGAGAAGCAGTGCATTTATTAAAATAGCCAGTAGGTGTAGCTGTCTGCTTGTGTTGCAGCAAAGCCAAGCAAGCTGAAATTAATCAGTTTAACCAGACCTGAGCTATCGAGCAGATTTCAAAGGAACAAGATCTTCCTGTCTATAAATCAGTCCAGATTGGACTGCATAGAAAGAACTGTTTGCAGAAAAATGCAAGAGAAGTCTGTGTTGTGTGATTATTTTATTAGGTTTATAATGCTGTTTAGCAAATGTTTTTGTTCATTTAACTTAGTTTAATTATATATTCTGTGTTGTGTGATATTTTATTAGGTTTACAATGCCGTTTAGCATTTAAAGTCTTCATTTAAAAGCTTTAAAAATAATGTATTAGGTGTTACTTATGACAATTTTGAGAGGGGCCTGGAACCTCTCTCCCTCACTTCCCATTGACTTACATTATAAACTGGGTTTCAATTTAAAATGGTTTCGATTTACAACCATTCCTTCTGGAACCTAACCCGGGCGTAAACTGAGGGCTACCTGTAAATGGTTAACGAAAATTTCCCAGAATATTGAGAATGAATATTTCGTCCAAAACTACATTTTCTTGGCTGCAGATCTCTACTAATTACCATGTATTTTTCTATACGCCAAAAAATCCCTGATATATCGAGCTCTGAAATCTTTGACTAAAACATACTTTTAAGTAATTTAGTATAATTTAAATGATGTATTAACATATGTCTGTTATGTATATGATTTTGTGCTGGAGCATAGCATTACAGTGAGCCATATTTACTAAACAGTCTATCTATGACATACTGTACATTATCTATAATTTGGGGAGATATTTTGGATTTGGCCATATATGCTTGTGCCTAGGGCAGCAAACTTTTGAGGGTCAGCACATTATGGACTAGATTACAAGTGGAGCTCTAAATTATCGCACTCGGGCAAACGGGAGCACGATGATTAAGCAGCCATTACGATCTCAGGTTAATTTGCTAAAAGTGTATAAAAGTATCATTTTTAATTTTACAAAAATGTATCTTTTTTTTTAATAAAAAATTAGTGCACTTGGCAGTATTTTGGGGGTAAAGTTGGCGGGAGACAGGCGTTAAAAAAAAAAATGCACTGCAAAGTGCCTTTAGATCGCGGTCTATGGAAACTGTGTTTTTATGTGTTACTAGAGTGCACTGGTATTACAAAGTGGAGCACTAACATCACTTGCACGTAATCTAGCCCTATCATGGGTAGTTGTATGGCTTAAAACCTTCCCACTCTGGTGCTTTTTATTTTTTACAGATCAATAATTCCTACTTCCTGGGGGTGCACATCTCCATTATGTATCCCTGGCCTCCATTTGTGACACATAGATTACTTGAGGGTAATATTAGCAAAAACTGTTGGGGGTGGGGGTTTAGGGGGCAGTATATATCCCAGTACCTAAAGCAGCACAAAGCCTAAATGCACAAATGTCCATAATACAGAGGTCCCAACATTTTGCAGGGCATTCCCAGTGCAGTTTGGGATCTGTCCTGCTGCGCATACGGAAATTTACTTTGTCTTAAAAGGACACCGTACACTAGATTTTTCTTTGCATAAATGTTTTGCAGATGATCCATTTATATAGCCTATCTGGGAGTCTTTTTAACAATGTATAGTTCTGCTTATTTTTTTAATGACATTGTGCTGATTTTCAGACTCCTAACCAAGCCCCAAAATGTCCGATATGGACCCAAGTCTACAGATTCCTGCTTGCTCCTGTTTGTGTAATGGGTCTTTTCATATGCAGGGGAAGGGGGAGTGTCTGCTCTTCCTGCTTTCTAAGCCCCTTTTAGTGGGTGTACCAGCTTAATCTCATCAACAGGGCTAAACTGGAAGTTTTTATTCTTTATAGTAGTGTCTATGCAGTTATATGAAAATTGGTGTATACTGTCCCTTTAATAAGTTCCGGTTTCACAATGTGAAACCAAAGCTCATCTGCACTTTAAACCTCGTCCATAACTGCCCAGCCAGACCCTCGGACTAAGGTCTCATGTTCAAAACATTGTCTATTTTCTATTGTCTTTGGAATAAAATAATACAATAATATTAAAGGGACATAATACTCATATGCTAAATCACTTGAAACTGGTGCAGTATAACTGTAAAAAGCTGACAGGAAAATATCACCTGAGTATCTCTATGTAAAAAAGGAAGATATTTTACCTCACAATTTCCTTAGCTCACCAGAGTAAGTTCTGTGTTATAATTCAGTTGCTGCCCAGCTGCAGGTAAAAAATAAAATAAAATGAAGAAATGAGCAGCAGCCAATCAGCATCAGCAGTGCTAAGGTCATGAACTCTTTTACTGTGATCTCATGAGATTTCACTTAACTCTCATGAGATTTCATAGTAAACTTCCTTTACCTGATTGGTGAAATATGATGAGTGTGCACGAAAGCTCGCTCCTTCCGCTGTCCCGGGACAGACATACTGATTTGCTGCTTAGAAAACCTTTACAATGGGATGTGGCTACTGAGGAATTTTTGAGGTAAAATATCTTTCTTTTTTACATAGAGATGTTCAGGTGATATTTTCTAGTCAGCTTTTTACAGCTATGCTGCAGCACTTTCAAGTGTTTCAACATTTGGGTATCATGGCCCTTTAAGCTGAACTGATATTTAAGTACTGCTACTTTTCTTTAACTTGATATTGAAAATCAGTAGCTCTATTGGGTAATATGGGCACACCACCATAAACATTTACGAGAAAAAGTAGATTTATTCAACAATGGAACATTAAAAAAGAAACCTCTAACAAAGAGAAAGATCAAATTCAACCTCCATTTAATTTCCCTTTAACCACTTCAAAGCACCAGGTGTGCACTGTGCTTTACCTATAAAACAACGTGTACTATAGCAGAGCATACTGCCAGCTTCTAAACCGCAACAAGGAATTCCCAATGTTCCATTATGAATATTCTTTCCTCATCTTGCTGAAAAGATATGGCCAAAAACCCAAAGCAGCACAAAAGGACCTTCCACTGTGGGGCGATAAAGAACTTCAGTCCTTTTCAGCAACAGACATGCCCTGGTACAATATGATCTTAATCCCGTTCCCAACATTCTTTTAACTATCCGGCATCACTGCTGCACGCTGTATTATGTCCTCTGTCACTTTGGCAAATCCCCCAAATAGAATTACCCAGAGATAAACATCAAAGGACAATCACAAATCTACAGTAGGCTCATGAAGAACTGAAAAAAAAGGACTAAATCAGAAAGGGAGGGGAAAGGGCTAAGCGAGGAATCATAAGCAGATAAATGCAATGTCTTCAGTCAAGCATGATAATTAGACACCCTGTATTTTCTTTAGGTTTTGTTAATGTGTCTCATGTTTATTCTTTTGCCTGATCTCATTTTTTTCTATTTAAATGTCTGTGTTTGTAGACTGGCAGTGAAAGTGTTAATGGGAGATGAAACTGACTTTATTGTGTATGATGTATCAGTAAATACCATAAAAAATGTATATATTTCTTTGTGTGTTTAATTATTTACTCTTGCAAAATGTATCTTTTTACTGTATTTTCACATTTTATACTTTTGAATTGACACAATATTTGGAGGCTGAGCTGCAATTCACCAGACATTTAAGCAGACAGGTGTTAATTTTTGTTCTCAAAACTATGAAGTTAAATGTATTTATATGCTTTATTGGCTGATAAAGAACAAGGTTAAAAGTCCTGATAATATTGCTGAATTCCATTCTTTGCACACTCTAGCGACTCTTGCATATCTGTCCATAATTATCCTCAGCAGAAGAGATAGATAAGGGAAGCCTAGGTTACAATACAGCATTGCCCACCACTTTATAGAAACTAAAACCTTGCTACAATGTGCAGTTGGAACGAACCCATTACTTTTGATCTGCACTCATGCTCAAAACCCAGTTTTAAGTTATAGGGAATTCATATTTATTCACTGATTATTGTCCCCTTTCTCAGCACTGAGTATATTTCATGTCCTTTCCTTTATAAACATTGCAGGCAGCACAGTAACCAGCTAATATGGGGCTTTAGCTACCAACAGAGAAATACTTCATAACAAGACCACGCTCTAAAAACAGTTCCGCTCAATACAAAAACTGAGAAATGGTAGCGTAGCACAGATGGCTTACTCGTTTCGGCAGATTTCCGTAATCATAGCCTATTGGAAAAAATCCATTTACTATAGATTGTATAAAAAAATCTAACCTCTGAAAAGGGTGGACAGTTTGTAATTGGATCTCTTTAGGCAGATCACTAATAACCTTAACCCACGTCTGGAAAAACCTCTTAAAGGGACATAATACTTATATGCTAAATCACTTGAAACTGATGCAGTATAACTGTAAAAAGCTGACATCTCTATGTAAAAAAGGAAGATATTTTACCTCACAATCTCCTCAGCTCAGCAGAGTAAGTTCTGTGTAAAAAGTTATACTCGGCTGCAGGTAAAAAACATAAATGAAGAAATGAACAGCAGTCAATCAGCATCAGCAGTGCTGAGGTCATGAACTCTTTTACTGTGATCTCATGAGATTTCACTTAACTCTCATGAGATTTTATTGTAAACTTCCTTACACTGAATAGGGAAATAAGATGAGAGTGCACAAGGCTAAATCCTTCGGCTGTCCCGGGACAGACATACTGATTTGCTGCTTAGAAGTCCTTTACAATGGGATGTGGCTACTGAGGAACTTTAGAGGTAAAATATCTTTCTTTTTTACATAGAGATGTTCAGGTGATATTTTCCTGTCAGCTTCTTACAGCTATGCTGCATCACTTTCAAGTGTTTAAACATTTGGGTATTATGGCCTTTTAATTTGGATATCATTTTGTATATTAATTTATTGCGTTGACTTTGCTAAACGGAGGCTTTTTGCAAACGACGGGTTGCGCTCGTATTACAAGTTGAATGACTTTTTCTCCCATAAACTTCAATATAGCGTGAAGACATAAAAAAAAACAACATACTCGCACGCTAACCCATCTGTGTACATACAAGAACCCTAAAACCAGCAGGAAATGTGTTCTTCACATAGCAGAATATGTCATTTTTATTCTTAAATACATATTTCTATAAATATCTGTATACCTATCCTATTATATAAAAGGCCAAGTGTGTTTGTCCGAAGCTGTCATGCGCAGTACAGACAGCACAAGGACAAACACACCTGGGCTTACCTGACAATCCATGCTGTTTGCAACTTTGCGGTGAAAGTAGGCGTGGCCAGCGGAAGCGTGGGCGTGGCTGGATGGGAGCGTGGACGTGGCCGGACAGGACCTGGATGTGGTCGGGCGGGGCCAGGCACAGCCAGGGGCATGGTCGGGCGTGGTCAGGTGGGGTCGGCGGCAGAGAGGGGAGATAACTAGAAAGAGAGAGGGAGAGAGATAGGAAAGAGCTAAAGAGAGGGGGAAGAGCAGAAGAGAGGGGAACGTGCAGAAGAGAGGGGGAGAGAGAGGGGAGAGAGACAGAGCAAAAGAGAGGGGGAGAGAGGGAGGAGAGAGAGAGCAAAAGAGAGGGGGAGAGAGGGGGGAGAGAGAGAGAGCAAAAGAGAGGGATGGAGAGAAAGAGCAAAAGAGAGAGATGGAGAGAGAGAGAGCAAAAAAAAGGAGAGAGAGACAGAGCAAAAGAGACGGGAGAGAGAAAGTGCAAAAGAGAGGGGGAGAGAGAGTGAAAAAGAGAGGGGGGGAAGAGAGAGCGCAGAAGAGAGGGGGAGAGAGAGAGCGCAAAAGAGGGGGAGAGAGAGAGCCCAAAAGAGAGGGAGAGAGAGAGCACAAAAGAGAGTAGGAGAGAGAGAGAGCACAAAAGAGGGGAGAGAGAGAGAGAGCGCAAAAGAGAGGGGGAGAGAGAGAGTGCAAAAGAGAGGGGGAGAGAGAGTGCGCAAAAGAGGGGAAGAGAGAGAGAGACCTCAAAAGAGAGGGGGAGAGAGAGAGCACAAAAGAGAGGGGGAGAGAGAGCACGCAAAAGATGGGGGAGAGAGAGAGCGTAAAAGAAAGGGGGAGAGAGAGCATAAAAGAGAGGGGGAGATAGAGCGCAAAAGAGAGAGGGAGAGAGAGCAAAAGATGGGGAGAGAAAGCAAAAGAGAGGAGGGAGAGGGAGCAAAGGAAAGGGGGGAGAGAGAGAGCAAAAGAGAGGTGGAGCGAGAGAGAGCGCAAAAGAGAGGGGGAGAGAGCGCAAAAGAGAGGGGGAGAGAGAGCAAAAGAGAGGGAGAGAGAGAGCAAAATAGAAGGGGGAGAGAGAGAGAGCAAAAGAGAGGTGGAGCGATTGAGAGCGCAAAAGAGAGGGGGAGAGAGCGCAAAAGAGAGGAGGAGAGAGCACAAAAGAGAGGGGGAGAGAGAGAGCAAGGGGTGGGACCGCTGTACTGCAAAAAATGGCCCGTGTGAAAGGGCTTTAGGACTAGTAGATATATATTTTACATGAACAGTATCATATATAGAAATATATATTTAATAATAAAAAGTACATTATTTTCTATATGAAAAACATAGGAGTGTAAAATATGCTTTTTGCACATCATGTTTAGCAAATTAGGCTTAACGCCGTCATGTTAGCGCACATGAAAACTTAGTAATCTTCAAGTGCATTATTGAACATAACAAATTAATAAAAATTATTAAAAATCGTTAAACATACTGTAAAATTTTCTAAATAATCCATAGAATAAATCTCTATATTTTACAGTAAAACAAATAGATAAATATGTCAGCAGACAGATAAATACACATATACAAATACATATAAATATTTAGACATGTAAATGTATGTATGTCTATGTTAAAGCCCTTTTCCTGCCTTTTTTTTCTAACACCAGAGACCTCATATATTTGATCCCTTATAACATTTTAATTGCATTTTATTTAATATTTATCAGACAGCGTTATTATTATTGTGACTGTACTTTTAAATGTATTTTTGAAATTTTTTTTGCAACTTTTTTATCTTGTGTAACAGTTAATCAGAACTCTGAAGTTGAGCTTAACCGATGTGAGTTAAATATGATTGTGTTCAAGCAAATGTATTTACTTTCAACTCATAATACATGCGCTATTTCCATAGAGTGCAAATAGTAGCAAAATACCCCTTTCCACTCGCGCGCAACACTTGTAATCTTACTTCGGATTCATATAAAAAATACAAATTAAAGGGACACTGAACCCAAATTTTTTCTTTCGTGATTCAGATTGAGCATGTAATTTTAAGTAAGTTTTTAATTTACTCCTAATATCAAATTTTCTTCATTCTCTTGGTATCTTTATTTGAAATGCAAGAATGTAAGTTTAGATGCCAGCCCATTTTTGGTGAACAATCTGGGTTGTTCTTGCTGATTGCTGGATAAATTCATTCGCCAATAAACAAGTGCTGTCCATGGTTTTGAACCAAAAAAAATAGCTTAGATGCCTTCTTTTTCAAATAAAGACAGCAAGAGAACAAAGAAAAATTGATAATAGGAGTAAATTAGAAAGTTGCTTAAAATTGCATGCTCTATCTGAATCACAAAAGAAAAAATTTGGGTTCAGTGTCCCTTTAAAGTGAAAGTAAAGTTTGCTGTCTTGCTAACCGTTGTAACATATTAGGTTTAAAATTAATAGGACTTTCATTCATGAATTTTTTTCTTACTTATGTGCAAATCAAGTTTTATCCTAAATAAAAGCAGAATTTTACAGACTATCAATTCAACCCGTTTTTTTTTTATTCTTACTTCCTGATCACGTTTCTTTTTTGGCCAACTGAAATTCTGGCTGTTAGGCGGCCGTGAACCGTCATCCGCCTATTCATGGATCTGCGCATGCAGCAAATCTAGAATCTCTACTGTTATGTGGAACGTGCGCTCCCGATTTGTGCATGCGCATAACATCTATAACTGACTGAGCAGAAATGTCATCTGTTTTAGCTCAGTATTGGATACTAGATAGATGCATGCGCTTTGGAGACAGGTTGAACTGAGAATCGCATGCGCATTGAAGTTAAAATCGGCGATTCGCGCATGTGCAATGGAATCGGTCCTTGTGAACGTGCATTTGTGATACGTATAGAGCGGGTGGGACCACTCTTTACGACAACACTGTAAAATATAGGAAGCAAAAGATGGGAGGAGTCAGCAGGAGAACGGTATTACTATAATATAATATAACACAGGAAAAAATCAATACATTTATTAGAAAAAAATATAGCGATTTTAATATTATACCGTTATACATTGCAGTAGTGTGTTCTAATGGGACAAAATTTACTTTCACTTTAAGCTTTTCAACAGAAATCTATAATAACCATTAGCATTCCCTGCAGGTGAACAACTGTATTTTCTATATGAACTTGAACTAAGTAAGACTGTGCCAATATAGGGGTCGTTTCTATTGAGCCATTAAAAATTGAGCCGTAAGCTACCGAAGTTGCCGGCAGCTAAAAGTATTTATGGCTCCATTTTAGTACTAGGTTATGATTCAAAAAGATTGCATTGCGTGCAGTTGCCCTTTTCATGTAGGTGTAATTTAGCGTTGTATTAACGCTTCCACCTGATGCCGGATTTCTTGAAAATAATAGGTTACTATGGTAACCCGACCTTACACTACACTTACACTCAATCACATATACGGCGCCACATACAACTGCGGCATGTATATTTTACCCGGCGCTCGCTGTTATGATAAAAGCAAACACCTAACGCATGCGCAATATCTACCTCTCAACCACCATACTCACACCGCAATAACTAAAAAATGTATTAACCCCTAATCCACCAACCCCCACATCGCAAAGTATCTATTAAAGTTATTAACGCCTAAACTGTCTTCCCCCCATATCGCAACTAACAATGAAATGTGTTAACCTCTAAACCGCCATCCCCCACATCGCAATCTACCTATTTAAACTATTAACCCGTAATCCGCCATCCTCCCACAATTCAAAGTATCTTTTTAAACTATTAACCCCTAATCCGCCATCCTCCCACAATGCAAAGTACCTTTTTAAACTATTAACCCCTAATCCGCCATCCCACCACAACGCAAAGTATTAATGTAATCACTAAGCCCCCTAACCTAACACCCCCTAAATTAACCCTTATTACATAAAATACAAAAAGACTATTAAATTAATAAATTAATTAAACTACCAAAATTAAAAATCCTAATCTAAACTTGAAATAAAAAATCCTAACATAAAAAATAAAACCTAAGATTTAATTTAAATAGAAAATCTAAGATTACATAAAATAAATAAAATCTAAAATCACAAAAAATAAAAAAATCTAAGAATACTTAAAAAAAATAAACAAAATTATCCAAAATTATAAAATTTAAACCTAATCTAATACCCCTATAAAAATAAAAAAGCCACCACAAAATAAAAACACCCTCTAATCTAATACTAAACTACCAATAGCGATCAGCTCTATTATCTGAAAATAAATACAAATTAACCCCTAACTGTAAACCCCCCCACCCACGCAGCCCCCCAAAATAAAAAAGACCTAACTATAAAAATCTAATCTGTCCATTGCCCTTTAAAAACTCCGTAATCTAAACCCCCCCCAAAAAACAAAAAAACCTAACACTAACCCCAAAAAATTTACTCACCATTCCTAAAGTGCGGACATCCATCTTCATTCAGGTGGTGATAAGTCTTCATCCAGGCAGTGACATCTTTATACATCGTGAGGGCATCTTCTATCTTCATCCCAGTGGGGCGGAGCTGTGGCGGCGGGGAGCTGACCAGGACTGGTGGTGATGACAACATCCAGCGCGGAGCCTCCTCTTCATGCGATCTCCGCCGCACACTGAAGCTTGAATGCAAGGTACCCGTTTTATATTTGGGGTACCTTGCATTCCTATTGGCTGAAAATCAGCCAATAGGATGAGAGCTGTTTAAATCCTATTGGCTGATTTGAACATCTGAGATAATATTTATTGGATCGTAAGTTCCTTATACTTTTTTAATATATATCTTAATTTATTCTGTGTCCCTTGGAAAAAAAAAATCCTGCTTAAAGGGACACTAAAGTCAAAATTAAAGTGAATGTCAACTTTCATGATAAAGTGCCCATTTTTTTAAAAAACTATTAAAAACAGGGGCACTTTCATTCATGAAAGTTTACATTGCACCGGATTTTACAAATACTTACCTTCTTCTCCTGAAACAACAGATCGCTGATCCCACGCCTGCCGCTCCTCTGTACTTCGTCAGCAATGACGAAACCAGCTCTCTCCAATCACGGCTTCTCCCCCAGGCGCGTTAATCTGGTGAGGCCACAGCGTGATTGGAGGAAGCCGGTTTCGCCATTGCTCTATTAGTACAGCACGAAGAAGGAGCCTGGGGGATTCGCTATCCAGTGTTTCAGGAGAAGAAGGTATTTGTAAAATCCGGTGCAATGTAAACTTTCATGAATGAAAGTGCCCCTGTTTTTAATAGTTTTTTTAAAAACCAGGCACTTTATCATGAAAGTTGACATTCACTTTAAAGTTACACTCAAGTCAAAATTAAATTTTCTTGATTCAGATACAGCAGCTATTTTAAACAACTTTCTAATTTGCTTCCATTAACAAAATGTGCACAGTCTTTTTATATTTAAATGTTTTGGGTCATCAGCGAATATACGTATATGCATTTGTGATTGGCTGATGGTTGTCACATGATACAGGAGGAGTAAAAATAGACTTAACGAAAATTTGTCAGACCTAGGGGTAAATTTACCAAGCAGCGGATACTGCAATCTACCCTCGTAGTTTCCGCCAGAAACTAAGAAGCAGCAGTCATAAGACCGCTGCTCCTTATCTCATCCGCCACCTGTGAGGTGGCGGACTGCAATAATCCCAATCAGATATGATCGGGATGATTGACACCCCCTGCTAGTGGCCGATTGGTCCAGAATGTGCACAAGCATTTCACCATTTAGTGATGTCCGCCCGCCATTTAATAAATCGGCCCCTAAAGTGCTATTGCATTGTCTTGTTATCATGCATTTGTTGATTATGCAAATCTATATTTACTGGCCCTTTATGTGCACATTTTCTAAGGCTTCAGCTCCTACTGAGCATGTGCAGAAGTGAACAGTATATACGTATATGCATTTTGTGATTGGCGGATGGCTGTCACATGATACAGGGGAGGAAAAATTTGATTCATTTTAAAATTTGCCAGAAAATATTCTACTGCTCATTTCAAATTCAATGTAAGTGCTATTGTGTTGCCTCTTTATTGTGTGTTTGTCAATTATTACATTCCACTGTATTTAGTGGTCCTTCAATTTCAAAATAAAATTTGAATTTTTCAGTAAAGCTATTTTTTCAGAACTATTTAGTTATGAATTTAAATGCAATTCATCAATACTGTTTTTAACTGTGTGTTTTCATTTCAATATTTAATGTATTTGTTTAATATATATTTTTGTGATGTATTCAACACTACACTTTTCTCAAGGTAAAAACTGCCTTTAAAATTCCAGCACTTGTTTCATAGCACTGACGAGATTTCTTACAGAATCTTGTAAGCTCAGAGACCTTTAAATTAGGACCTAGATGTTACAGAGACGGTTATTAATCTGTAGAACAGTAGCAGAATGCTGTGCCATCAAGTAGATCCCTTGGACAGCTGGGGGTCAGTTTAATGAATCAAAGACAAGGATTTACATCCAAACCTGTTAGGGGATGGCAGTGAAATGAAGGATTCTGGAAGAATTCTCTTTACCTTTCAAGTTACCATGTAATCTAAGACCCAATATAATTAAACAAAATACAAAACAAGCTCTGAAAAGAATTTAATTAGCCCCTTCTCCTGTGGCGGCTCAAATGCTAATTTTACTAAATCTTTACAGCATTTACGTGATTATAATACAGTGCGGGACAATTTGGCTGGCAGCAATAAAAAAAATGAAAACATACATGGAAATTTAATTTATCCCAGAAAAAAGCGTTTAACCAGAGCTCAGCAGTACTGCTATTTTATACATGTATTTGCAACTCTACATTATACTGAGATATACAGTATGTATCGTATAACGTTTAAAGGGACATTAAACTCAAAATTATATCCCCCCCCCTCGTAAAGCATAGTAAAAAATACTTTGCAAATCATAAATTTATTTTGACTACTTTTCCTCTAATTCACATCTGAAAATTGTAGTTTCTCCACTGTCCCCAGAAAGGCTGTAGAGAATCATGATTCTCCAACATGCTGCACAGTGATTGTCTGATATGTGCAGGATCTTGTTCATATCTGTCTCTAATTGGCCACAGCAAAGTAAGATGAGCAAGGGGTGTGTCCTGAGCCTACAAAACAATGCATATATTTCTAACAAACTGACAGTTTTTGATGCATAAATATAAAAAAAAATACTGTAATGTCCCTTTAAAGGGCTATTACATACTTTTATCCGTTAGAGATGAGACTAACTCAGCAAAGGGGTTGAACATAGAGTTAAAGTTATAGCTGGTCCCAAGCGGAAACTACCAGTGAGCCAATCACCAAGGGTTAAACATAGAGTTAAAATTATAGTTGGTCCCAAGCAGAAACTGCCAGTGAGCCAATCACCAAGGGTTTAACATAGAGTTAAAGTTATAGCTGGTCCCAAGCAGAAACTGCCAGTGAGCCAATCACCAAGGGTTTAACATAGAGTTAAAGTTATAGCTTGTCCCAAGCAGAAACTGCCAGTGAGCCAATCACCAACTGTATAATGGCCCTTTATGTTTGCTCTGAGACTCTATTATCAGACATATTTTTTACATTTTTCTGCAATAACAAATTTTTCTAAAATAATTTCCATCACCTGTCAGGATTCAGCTCGTTTCATTCTGGCTCAGCCATTTTAATTTATCTTCTGCTAATCAGTCTATACATTTGCTTCTTATATTCTCCTGAAGGCCATTAACAAACCTGACATTGACCTACAAATCCTTCAGTCTTGTCTCTCCTCTGTATTGTTTCTATATAATCAACCAACTATTCCTTTAAAATAATATTACATTTCATAAATAGGCACAGTATGTATGTACAATTAAGTACATTAATACAGTTTTGCAAAATACATATAACATTCGCGTAGATTACGAGTTTTGCGTTAACAGGGGTGCGGTGCTAACCAGCAGTTTATGCTCACCGCTCACTTACAGACAGCGCTGGTATTACGGGGTTTTACAAACCCGGCGTTAACCGCAAAAAAGTGAGCGAAGAGCAAAATTTAGCTCCACATCTCACCTCAATACCAGCGCTGCTTACGTTAGCGGTGAGCTGCTAAAACATGCTCGTGCACGATTTCCCCATAGGAATAAATGGGGGAGAGCCGGCTGAAAAAAAACCTAACATCTGCAAAACAGCAGTGTAAAGCTCCTAATGCAGCCCCATTGATTCCTATGGAGAAACACATTTTATGGCCTCTATTTAACAAAGTCTGGCAGACCTGATCCGACAGTGTGGATCAGGTCCGCCAGACCTCGCTGAATACGGAGAGCAATACGCTCTCCGTATTCAGCATTGCACCAGCAGCTCACAAGAGCTGCTGGTGCAACGCCGCCCCCTGCAGACTCGCGGTCAATGGGCCGCCAGCAGGGAGGTGTCAATCATCCCGATCGTACTCGATCGGGTTGAATTCCGGCGATGTCTGTCCACTTGCTCAGAGCAGGCGGACATGGTTTGGAGCAGCGGTCTTTGTGACCGCTGCTTCATAACTGCTGTTTCTGGCAAGCCTGTAGGCTCGCCAGAAACACGGGGCATCAAGCTCCATTTAGAGCTTGATAGATAGGCCCCTATGTCTACACCTAACACCCTAACATGAACCCCGAGTCTAAACACCCCTAATCTTACACTTATTAACCCCTAATCTGCTGCCCCCGACATCGCTGACACCTGCATTATATTATTAACCCCTAATCTGCCGCCCCCAATGTCTCCGCAACCCAACTACATTTATTAACCCCTAATCTGCTGCCCCCAACGTCGCCGCCACTATAATAAAGTTATTAACCCTAAACCTAAGTACAACCCTAACCCCCCTTAACGTAAATATAATTTAAATAAATCTAAATAAAATTACTACGATTAACTAAATAATTCCTATTTAAAACTAAATACTTACCTATAAAATAAACCCTAAGCTAGCTACAATATAACTAATAGTTACATTGTAGCTAGCTTAGGGTTTATTTTTATTTTACAGACAAGTTTGTATTTATTTTAACTAGGTACAATAGTTATTAAATAGCTATTAACTATTTAATAACTACCTAGTTAAAATAAAGACAAATTTACCTGTAAAATAAAACCTAAACTAAGTTACAATTAACCTAACACTACACAATAATTTAATTAATTACCTAAATTAAATATAATTAATTACAATTAAATAAAATTATCTAAAGTACAAAAAACCCCCCATTAAATTACAGAAAATAATAAAATAATTACAAGATTTTTAAACTAATTACACCTAATCTAATACCCTAACAAAATAAAAAAAAGCCCCCCAAAATTAAAAAAGCGCTACCTTACACTAAATTACAAATAGCCCTTAAAAGGGTCTTTTGCGGGGCATTGCCCCAAAGTAATCAGCTCATTTACCTGTAAAATAAATACAAATACCCCCCCCAACATTAAAACCCACCACCCACACAACCAACCCTACTCTAAAACCCATCCAATTCTCCTCTTGAAAACACCTAACACCATGAAGATCACCTTACTGGGAGATGTCTTCACCCAACCAGGCAGAAGTGGTCCTCCAGACAGGCAGAAGTCTTCATCCAACTGGGCAGAAGTGGTCCTCCAGATGGGCAGAAGTCTTGATCCAGACGGCATCTTCTATCTTCATCCATCTGGCGCGGAGCGGGTCCATCTTCAAAACATCTGACGCGGAGTATCCTCTTCATCCGACGGCCGACGACTGAATGAAGGTTCCTTTAAATGACGTCATCCAAGATGGCGTCCCTTCAATTCTGATTGGCTGATAGAATTCTATCAGCCATTCGGAATTAAGGTAGAAAAAATCCTATTGGCTGATGCAATCAGCCAATAGGATTGAATACCGCCCCCTGCAGATTTGCGGCCAATCAGCCGCTAGCAGGGGGTGTCAATCAACCCGATCCTATTCGATCTGGTTGATTTCTGTCTGCCGCCTCAGAGCAGGTGAACAGGTTATCGAGCGCTGCTTCATAACTTCTGTTTCCGGCGAGGCCTGATAAATTGACCCCTAATTCTGTTTCTGGTGCTCAACACTCTCTGTACTCACAAGCCGCCAACTGATGATAAAAATATCACTGCGTATGCATTGCACATACTGTATATAATAAAAAATTTAAAATTAAGTAAACAGTCATGATAAACAAAATGTGACATTCCTTCAAAAAGTTCTGGGAACAGTGTGTTAAAAAAACGGGACAACCCCATTAAATCGTGACATCTGGTCACCCTTCCCTAAAATTGCCACTTAAAAATAGTGATATTCTAAGAGATTTCTTTATGCCCCTCCTCAAAGCAGTGAGTGTACCGATCAGCTCTATATATTTATAGCAGAAATGTCGACTGGTGATTGGCTAGAAAAGAAAGGTAAAATAAGCCTCAGTTTATTTCGAACATAATTTTTCAAAAATAAACTCTGAAAATGTCATGCATATTATAGAACACTAATTAAACATAAATATACTCTCATTATTTATTACATGATAACTTTTAGAATTTCCCTTTTTTGCACAAGAAATAACGCATTTATATATACCTGTCCATAGCTGTCCTCAGCAGAGGAGATAAGAGGCTTTTAAAAGTATGTGTTCCAGGACTGCAACATGCTAACAAAATGACAGTTTAAAAGCTTTTGAAACATTTTGTATTTAGAACATTTGCAGATATAGACTAGTTGTACTTTAATAAAACAGATTTATGTCCCTTTAATGCTTTGGCACTAAAATCCCTTTAATTCTAGCCTATTACCAGGGTTCTATGTATTTTTGGTGTTTTGCGTACATCTAATATAGCTAAAGACTTCTTTCTTTTTTTCATTAGTACTAGTGAGGCTCTGATTTATTTCTATTATTTGGACAACATATGTCAGTGTAGCAGGGGCGGAGCTACCGTTAGTGCAGTGGGTGCAGTGGCACCAGGGCGCAAGTACTGGGGGGCCCATAGCAGTCAGTCTATACATAGATGTGTGCAATCCTAATGCAGGGGAATCTTTTATTATTGCAGATTGTCTATACATCTTCAAAATCATTATAAAGAGTAGCATGTATATTATTTCTATTGCTTACTACCGAGTTACCTTTGGGGGACCCAAAAACATAAATAAATTGCACCATCTGTTGAGTAGGTCTGCTACTGATAAATGATTGTTTTATTTTCATAAATATATCCCATATGTTTCAGGGAGGGGCGGAGGTTCTATTACATTTGAAGTAGTGTAGCAGAACATGTTGGCACTCTACAAATAATAGTAATAATGATAAATAATAAAAATAATTCATAAAAAATAAACAAATATGGTTTTACACTTTAACCGTGTGGGTCATTGGTTACTTAAAGACCTTCTAAAATAAATCAGTGTATATTTTTTACTTATGCAAGTAGGTGACAGAGAGTTTGATCACCAATTGTATTATATGTGCTAACAAAACACACGCCTCTTAAGGTTTGCTTAATGCATAAACTAAATCTCCAGCTTTGAAATTTGTTGTGAAAATGCTATTTGCTCGTACAAGAGTTTATCCTTTCTTGCCATCTAGTGGTATTGTTGTATATTGCAGTAAGATAATCTGGTGATTCCAAGACATTGTAGTCAGCCTGTTTCTTTATTTTGTCTAAAAGATTATCAGAATGTATTTTATTAATTTATTTAAAGTCATGTTCCTGTGCTGAATAAACCAGGTATTGTGACACACAAGCATAGGTGTGCCCAACCTTGTAAAACAGAGGCAGTTGTCTTTCTTAGCCAGTTAGCAGTAATACAAATAATACTTCATCATTTACTTACCATTTCGCGCTCTTTCAGATGGATTATAGAATGTGTGTTAAGTACAAATATTTTTTTTTTACTTGCTGTAGTGAATTCAATTATTTACAAATAGTTTTTTTTTTACCTTGATTTTGTCATTTGAAATGGTGTTTTTTTTTTTTTTTTACTGTGGTATCTTCCCATATTCAAAAAATTTCAATACCTAAGTACTGGTTATAAAAGAAAACTAATGTAGGCAAAAAGGATTAGGCAAAATCACACTCCCAATAGTGGGGGTTGGACAGAGAGATACTAAAATGTTAATTTTGTATTGTCCCTATAAGGACCTGATGATCAAAATATCCCCAGCATGGAAATAAATCACACAAAATATTTGGGGGCTTTTTTTTTAGCATTATATTGCACTGTAGGTGTCTCTCCACTTCCAGAACTCTTCATAGTGAGAAAAACAGCTTTCAAGATAAAAATGTATCTTGAGTTCTGACAAGACTGCTTAGAAAATCTCACAAGAGCAGAAAGGTTCATGTCTTGGTCTCACTGTGTGTATTGAGATAAGATAAGGATTTGGTGTAAATATTGATAGATAAGCTAATGACGCTTGTTCTTCCTGTACGTTCAGCCCCTTTTATTGGGTTGTAGTTTCCATTAGCAGAAACTGTTTTTTTTACTGTATGAAAATAAACATAAAGGAGCCATTTGTCAAACTTGTTATACTCTGCAGCTGGTGTAGCAAGTGATTGGAAACACCTTGAGGGCAAACCAATTTTACAGTATACTGTCCCTTTAAAGGGACATTGAAGTACTTTTTCTTCATTGTTGTATCAAAAGAGAACACTTTTAAAATGTATTTTATTATACGTTTTTTTTCTGAAAAATAGATGTTCCTATAATCAGAAAAAAAGTTAGAAACTTTAAAATCAATCTGTTTAAATGTTTATATTGAGTTCTTTCATATGCAGGATATGTTTTTATTGTTTTAAGGAACAGGAAAGACATAATTAAACTTCCCTGATTTACATAGTGCATGCACTGTATATTTAAACAACTCTCCAATGTACCTCTTCTACCAAATTTGATTTACCCTCTCTTGGTATCCTTTGTTGAAGAGTAAACCTAGATATACTTAGCAGCATACATGTGTGGTTATAATTCAGACAGTAGTCTTTTAATCCCAATTAGAAAGCTTTAGTTCACAATCTCCCCTCTCAACTGGTGCCCCATTACACTTGTGGCGGTTTTTACGTTTTGGTATCCAATGTACAGCGCCGCATATAAATGCGGCACATATATTTCACCAGTCACCCTCAATTTTTACTTCCATAAGCTAACATGTGACCGCGTCGCAAATCTGTATCCAATATTCAGCGCAAGGACTTACGTGGCGAAAATTGAGAAATTTTACTCCATTTTCACCTCGCCACACAAAGGCAGCCGAAGAAAGCCTTGCGCTGAGTATGGGAGCACCGTAACTCCCGAAACTGCCTGAAAATATAAACTAACACCTAACGCATGCAGAATATCTAGCTACCTGTCAACCGCAATCCCCCACCGCAATAACTAATAAAATATATTAACCCCTATATCCGCCATCAAACCCACATCGCAACTAAAAATAAAGTATTAACCCCTAAATCCGCCAACCCCAACATCGCAAACTACCTAATAAAACTATTAACCCCTAATCCCCCATTAACCCACAACGCAAACTACCTATTAAAGTATTAACCCCTAAACTGCCAAGGAACACAACTCAATAAACCTATGAAAGTATTAACCCCTAAACCGCGCAGCCCACAATGCAAATAAATTATTAAATTACTAGGCCCCTAACCTAACACCCCCTAACCTAACACCCCCTAACCTAACACCCCCTAAATTAACCCAAATTACCTAAATTACAAAATACTAAAGTTACTCACAATCTCCCCTCTCATCTGATTAACACATAACTGTAGTACTAAAAACTCACAATCAACCCTCTCATCTGATTAGCACAGAACTGAAGTACTAAATACTCAAAATCACCCCTCTCATTTGATTAACACAGAACTGTAGTACTAAATACTCACAATCTCCCCTCTCATCTAATTAGCACATAACTGTAGTACTAAATACTCACAATCTCCCCTCTCATCTGATTAACACAGAACTGTAGTACTAAATACTCACAATCTCCCCTCTCATCTGATTAACACAGAACTGTAGTACTAAATACTCACAATCTCCCCTCTCATATGATTAACACATAACTGTAGTACTAAATGCTCACAATCACTCCTCTCATCTGATTAACACATAACTGTAATACTAAATAATCACAATCACCCCTCTCATCTGATTAGCACAGAACTGTAGTACACTACTAAATACTCACAATCGCCCCTCTTATCTCATTAACACATAACTGTATTCCTAAATACTAACAATCTCCCCTCTAATCTGATTAACACATAACTGTAGTACTAAATACTAACAATCTACCCTCTAATCTGATTAACACATAACTGTAGTACTAAATACTCACAATCTCCCCTCTCATCTCATTATCACATAACTGTAGTACTAAATACTCACAATCTCCCCTCTCCTCTGATTATCACATAACTATAGTACTAAATACTCACAATTTATTTATTTATTATTTATTTGTTTATAAAATATTTTACCAGGAAGGATACATTGAGATTTATCTCATTTTCAAGTATGTCCTGTCACAATCTCCCCTCTCATCTCATTATCACATAACTGTAGTACTAAATACTTACAATCACCCCTCTCCTCTGATTATCACATAACTATAATACTAAATACTCACAATCTCCACACTCATCTGATAAACACATAACTGTAGTACTAAATACTCACAATCTCCCCTCTCATCTGATAAACACATAACTGTAGTACTAAATACTCATAATCTCCCCTCTCATCTGATTAGCACAGAACTGTAGTACTAAATACTCACAATCACCCCTCTAATCTCATTAGCACAGAACTGTAGAACTAAATACTCACAATCTCCCCTCTCATCTGATTAACACAGAACTGCAGTACTAAATACTCACAATCTCCCCTCTCATCTCATTATCACATAGCTGTAGTACTAAATACTTACAATCACCCCTCTCCTCTGATTATCACATAGCTATAGTACTAAATACTCACAATCTCCCCTCTCATCTGATAAACACATAACTGTACAGTACTAAATACTCAAAATAACCACTCTCATCTGATTAACACATAACTGTAGTACTAAATACTCACAATCTCCCCTCTCATCTGATTAGCACAGAACTGTAGTACTAAATACTCACAATCACCCCTCTCATCTCATTAGCACAGAACTGTAGAACTAAATACTCACAATCTCCCCTCTCATCTGATTAACATAGAACTGTAGTACTAAACACTCACAATCACCCTCTCATCTGATTAGCATAGAACTGTAGTACTAAATACTCACAATCTCCACTCTCATCTGATTAACACAGAACTGTAATACTAAATACTCACAATCTCCCCTCTCATCTGATTAGCCCAGAACTGTAGCACTAAACACTCACAATCACCCTCTCATCTGATTAGCACAGAACTGTGGTACTAAATACTTACAATCACCCCTCTCATCTGATTAAGACAGAACTGTAGTACAAAATACTCAAAATTTCCCCTCTCATCTGACTAACACAGAACTGTAGTACTAAATACTCTCAATCTCCCCTCTCATCTGATTAACACAGAACAGTAGTACTAAATACTCACAATCTCCCCTCTCTTCTGATTAACACAGAACTGTAGTACTAAATACTCACAATCACTCCTTTCCTCTGATTAACACATAACTGTAGTACTAAATACTCACAATCTACCTCTCATCTGATTAACACATAACTGTAGTACTAAATACTCACAATATCCCCTCTCAACTGATTAACACATAACTGTAGTACTAAATACTCACAATTACCCCTCTCATCTGATTAGCACAGAACTGTAGTACTAAATACTAACAATCACCCCTCTCATCTGATTAGCACAGAAATGTAGAACTAAATACTCACAATATCCCCTCTCATCTGATTAACACAAAACTGTATAACTAAATACTTACAATCACCCCTCTCCTCTGATTAACACAGAACTGTAGTACTAAATATTTACAATCATCACTCTCCTCTGATTAATACAGAACTGCAGTACTAAATACTCAAAATCTGTCCTTTCATCTGATTAACACAGAACTGCAGTACTAAATACTCACAATCTCCCCTCTCACCTCATTATCACATAACTGTAGAACTAAATACTCAAAATCACCCCTCTCCTCTGATTAACACATAACTGTAATACTAAATACTCTCAATCTCCCCTCTCATCTGATTAGCACAGAACTGTAGTACTAAATACTCACAATCTCCCCTCTCATCTGATTAACACAGAACTGTAGTACTAAATACTCACAATCTCCCCTCTCATCTGATTAGCACAGAACTGTAGTACTAAATACTCAAAATCTCCCCTCTCATCTGATTAACACATAACTGTAGTACTAAATACTCACAATCTCCCTTCTAATCTTATTAACACAGAACTGTAGTACTAAGTACTCACAATCTCCCCTCTCATCTGATTAACACAGAACTGTAGTACTAAATACTCTCAATCACACTCTCCTCTGATAAACACATAACGGTAGTACTAAATACTCACAATCTCCCCTCTCATCTGATTAACACATAACTGTAGTACTAAATACTCATAATCTCCCCTCTCATCTGATTAGCACAGAACTGTAGTACTAAATACTCACAATCTCCCCTCTCATCTGATTAGCACAAAACTGTAGTACTAAATACTCACAATCACCCCTTTCCTCTGATTAACACAGAACTGTAGTACTAAATACTCACAATCACCCCTCTCATCTGATTAACACAGAACTGTAGTACTAAATACTCACAATCACCCCTCTCATCTGATTAACACATACGTGTAGTACATAATACTTACAATCTCCCCTCTCATCTGATTAATGCAGAACTGTAGTACTAAATACTCACAATCACCCCTCTCATCTGATTAACACAGAACTGTAGTAGTAAATACTCACAATAACCCTCTCATCTGATTAGCACAGAACTGTAGTACTAAATACTCACAATCACCCCTTTCCTCTGATTAACACATAACTGTAGTACTAAATACTCACAATCTACCTCTCATCTGATTAACACATAACTGTAGTACTAAATACTCACAATATCCCCTCTCAACTGATTAACACATAACTGTAGTACTAAATACTCACAATTACCCCTCTCATCTGATTAGCACAGAACTGTAGTACTAAATACTAACAATCACCCCTCTCATCTGATTAGCACAGAAATGTAGAACTAAATACTCACAATCACCCTTCTCATCTGATTAACACAGAACAGTAGTACTAAATACTCACAATATCCCCTCTCATCTGATTAACACAAAACTGTATAACTAAATACTTACAATCACCCCTCTCCTCTGATTAACACAGAACTGTAGTACTAAATATTTACAATCATCACTCTCCTCTGATTAATACAGAACTGCAGTACTAAATACTCAAAATCTGTCCTTTCATCTGATTAACACAGAACTGCAGTACTAAATACTCACAATCTCCCCTCTCACCTCATTATCACATAACTGTAGAACTAAATACTCAAAATCACCCCTCTCCTCTGATTAACACATAACTGTAATACTAAATACTCTCAATCTCCCCTCTCATCTGATTAGCACAGAACTGTAGTACTAAATACTCACAATCTCCCCTCTCATCTGATTAACACAGAACTGTAGTACTAAATACTCACAATCTCCCCTCTCATCTGATTAGCACAGAACTGTAGTACTAAATACTCAAAATCTCCCCTCTCATCTGATTAACACATAACTGTAGTACTAAATACTCACAATCTCCCTTCTAATCTTATTAACACAGAACTGTAGTACTAAGTACTCACAATCTCCCCTCTCATCTGATTAACACAGAACTGTAGTACTAAATACTCTCAATCACACTCTCCTCTGATAAACACATAACGGTAGTACTAAATACTCACAATCTCCCCTCTCATCTGATTAACACATAACTGTAGTACTAAATACTCATAATCTCCCCTCTCATCTGATTAGCACAGAACTGTAGTACTAAATACTCACAATCTCCCCTCGCATCTGATTAGCACAAAACTGTAGTACTAAATACTCACAATCACCCCTTTCCTCTGATTAACACAGAACTGTAGTACTAAATACTCACAATCACCCCTCTCATCTGATTAACACAGAACTGTAGTACTAAATACTCACAATCACCCCTCTCATCTGATTAACACATACGTGTAGTACATAATACTTACAATCTCCCCTCTCATCTGATTAATGCAGAACTGTAGTACTAAATACTCACAATCACCCCTCTCATCTGATTAACACAGAACTGTAGTACTAAATACTCACAATCTCCCCTCGCATCTGATTAGCACAAAACTGTAGTACTAAATACTCACAATCACCCCTTTCCTCTGATTAACACAGAACTGTAGTACTAAATACTCACAATCACCCCTCTCATCTGATTAACACAGAACTGTAGTACTAAATACTCACAATCACCCCTCTCATCTGATTAACACATACGTGTAGTACATAATACTTACAATCTCCCCTCTCATCTGATTAATGCAGAACTGTAGTACTAAATACTCACAATCACCCCTCTCATCTGATTAACACAGAACTGTAGTAGTAAATACTCACAATAACCCTCTCATCTGATTAGCACAGAACTGTAGTACTAAATACTCACAATCACCCCTCTCATCTGATTAACACATAACTGTAGTACTAAATACTCATAATCTCCCTCTCTTCTGATTAACACATAACTGTAGTACTAAATACTCACAATCTCCCTCTCTTCTGATTAGCACATAACTGGAGTACTAAATACTCACAATCTCCCTCTCATAGGGGGCCCGATCCGATATACAGCGTCGCCCGCAGAAGCCGGCGACGTCATAATTTGTGCGGGTTTGGTATCCTATATACGGCATAACCTAGAAGTTACGCTCGTATATTTCTGCCTTTGGACGTAGTTTTTTGGCCCATAGGCAGGTATACCAAACCCGCGCAGTTTGGTATCCAATATACAGCGTAAGGACTTACGTGGCGAAAATGGAGAAATCTTACTCCATTTTCACCTTGCCACAAAATGTAGCCGTAGTAAGCCTTACGCTGTCTATTGGAGCCCCGTAACTCCCTAAACTACCTGCCAAATAAAACCTAACACCTAACGCATGCGCAATGTCTATCTACCTGTCAACCGCAATCTGCTAAATAAAACCTAACACCTAACGCATGCGCAATGTCTATCTACCTGTCAACCGCGATCCCCCGCCGCAATCCCTAATAAAGTATTTAACCCCTAAACCGCCTCTCCCGGACCCCGCCGCCACCTGCATTAAAAGTATAACCCCCTACACCGCCGCCAGCTACTTTAATACCCCCTAATGTGAGCCCCTTACACCGCCGCCAGCTACATTACATACCCCCTAATGTGAGCCAATTACACTGCCGCCATCTACATTACCTACCCCCTAATGTGAGCCCCTTACACCACCGCCATCGATATTACCTACCCCCTAATGTGAGCTCCTACCCCGCCGCCAGCTATATTATATTTTATTAACCCCTAATTTAATCCCCCTACACCGCCGCCAGCTATATTAATTACATTAGCCTCTAATTTAATCCCCCTACCCCGCCGCCAGCTATATTAATTACATTAACCCCTAATTTAAACCCCCTACCCCGCCGCCAGCTATATTAATTACATTAACCCCTAATTTAATCCACCTATACCGCCGCCAGCTATATTAATTACATTAACGCCTAATTTAATCCCCCTATACCGCCGCCAGCTATATTAAATTAATTAACCCCTAATCTAATCCCCCTACACCGCCGCCAGCTACATTAACTATACTAACCCTAATTATATTAGGGTTAATATAGTTAATATAGTTAGGGTTAATATAGTTAATATATATAATATAATAACTATATTAACCCTAATTATATTAGGGTTAATATAGTTAATATCGTTATTATATTATATATATATTAAGTATAATAACCCTATCTAACTCTAACATCCCTAACTAAATTCTTATTAAAATAAATCTAATAATATTAATATTATTGATTAAAATATTCCTATTTAAATCTAAATACTTACCTATAAAATAAACCCTAAGATAGCTACAATGTAATTAATAATTACATTGTAGCTATTTTAGGGTTTATATTTATTTTACAGGTATCTTGGTATTTATTTTAACTAGGTACAATAGCTATTAATTAAATAAACTAAACTAAATTACAAAAAAAACAAACACTAAATTACAAAAAATAAAAAAAGATTACAAGATTTTTAAGCTAATTACACCTATTCTAAGCCACCTAATAAAATAATAAAGCCCCCCAAAATAAAAAATTTCCCTATCCTATTCTAAATTAAAAAAGTTAACAGCTCTATTACCTTACCAGCGGCAAAGAAGAAGTCTTCCATCCGGCGATGTCTTCAACAAGCGGCAGAGAAGAGGTCCTCCATCGGGGCGAAGTTTTCTTCCAAGCGGCATCTTCAATCTTCTTTCTTCGCTCCTCCGACGCGGAACATCCATCCGGCACGAAGACTTCCCGACGAATGAGGTTCTTTTAAATGACGTCATCCAAGATGGCGTCCGTCGAATTCCGATTGGCTGATAGGATTCTATCAGCCAATCAGAATTAAGGTAGAAAAATCTGATTGGCTGATTGAATCAGCCAATCAGATTCAAGTTCAATTTCCTATTTTGGGGGCTTTATTATTTTATTAGGGGGCTTAGAATAGGTGTAATTAGCTTAAAAATCTTGTAATCTTTTTTTATTTTTTGTAATTTAGTTTAGTTTATTTAATTGTATTTTAGTTTAGATATTTCTAGTTTATTTAATTTATTGATAGTGTAGGTGTATTTCTAACTTAGGTTAGGATTTATTTTACAGCTAAATTGGTAATTATTTTAACTAGGTAGCTATTAAATAGTTATTAACTATTTAATAGCTATTGTACCTAGTTAAAATAAATACCAAGTTACCTGTAAAATAAATATAAACCCTAAAATAGCTACAATGTAATTATTAATTACATTGTAGCTATCTTAGGGTTTATTTTATAGGTAAGTATTTAGATTTAAATAGGAATATTTTAATTAATAATATTAATATTAATTAGATTTATTTTAATAAGATTTTAGCTAGGGATGTTAGAGTTAGATAGGGTTATTATACTTAATTTATATATAATATAATAACGTTATTAACTATATTAACGCTAATATAATTAGGGTTAATATAGTTAATATATATAATATAATAACTATATTAACTATATTAACCCTAATATAATTAGGGTTAATATAGTTAATATAGCTGGCGGCGGTGTAGGGGGATTAGATTAGGGGTTAATGTATTTAATATAGCTGGCGGCGGTATAGGGGGATTAGATTAGGGGTTAATGTATTTAATATAGCTGGCGGCGGTGTAGGGGGGATTAGATTAGGAGTTAATTAATTTAATATAGCTGGCGGCGGTATAGGGGGATTAAATTAGGGGTTAATGTAATTAATATAGCTGGCTGCGGTATAGGGGGATTAAATTGGGGTTAATGTAATTAATATAGCTGGCGGCGGGGTAGGGAGATTAAATTAGGGGTTAATGTAATTAATATAGCTGGCGGTGTTATAGGGGGATTAAATTAGGGGTTAATGTAATTAATATAGCTGGCGGCAGTGTAGGGGGATTAAATTAGGGTTTAATAATTTTAATATAGCTGGCGGCGGGGTAGGAGCTCACATTAGGGGGTAGGTAATATAGATGGCGGCGGTGTAAGGGGCTCACATTAGGGGGTAGGTAATGTAGATGGCGGCGGTGTAAGGGGCTCACATTAGGGGGTATGTAATGTAGCTGGCAGCGGTGTAAGGGGCTCACATTAGGGGGTATGTAAAGTAGCTGGCGACGGTGTAGGGGGATCACATTAGGGGGTTATATTAGTGGTTAATTAATTTAATATAGCTGGCGGCGGGGTAGGGGGATTAAATTAGGGGTTAATAATTTTAATATAGCTGGTGGCGGGGTAGGGGGATTAGATTAGGGGTTAATAATTTTAATATAGCTGGTGGCGTTGTAAGGGGGTCACATTAGGGGGTAGTTAATGTAGGTGGCGGCGGGGTAGGAACTCACATTAGGGGGTAATATAGATAATGTATGTGGCAGCGGGGTCCGGGAGCAGCGGTTTAGGGGTTAATAACTTTATTAGGTGGCGGCGGGGTCCGGGAGCGGCGGTTTAGGGGTTAATACATTTTTTATTGTTAGGATAGTGAGGGGGGATAGCGGATAGAGGGTTAGACGTGTCGGGCTATGTTTGGAAGGCATGTTAGACAGTATGGGAGATTTAATAATTTAGTCAGGTTTTGTAGGCGCCGGCAGTTTCTAAAGTGCCGTAAGTCACTGGCGACTCCAGAAATTTGTACTTACGCAGATTTCTGGACATCGCTGGTTTATCCAATTTACGGCACTTTAGCATCTGACGGCGCCGTATATAGGATAGCTCGAGTTGCGAGCTGAAACTACGGGTGGCGGGGTTCCCTCGCTTGCGCCGCAAACTACGATCTTTATCGGATCGCGCCCCTGATTAGCACATAACTGTAGTACTAAATACTCACAATCTCCCTCTCATCTGATTAACACATAACTGTAGTACTAAATACTCACAATCTCCCTCTCTTCTGATTAGCACATAACTGTAGTACTAAATACTCACAATCTCCCTCTCTTCTGATTAGCACATAACTGTAGTAATAAATACTCAGCACTAGATTTTTAAAATATTAGAGGGTACCATATAGCTACTGTTCTCACCTGTTCACCACTCCAGAGGGTTCTTGTGAGTTGCAGCCACTTAATTTGCCCATCCACCAGTCCCCAAAGTGCACATTCTTAGTCCCCTTTTCCCAGGAACCACCAAATCTAGTCACAAGGGACAGCCACCAGTTAGCCATCCTTGCTAAAACAAATAGATCCCAGAATCAGTCCGGCTCTTCCTTTCTCTGAATCCTAAAAGTTAAATTCCTTTTTTCCCTTGCAAAGCTAGTATTTGTTAACGTTGTACTATTGTAACTATTTGCCTTGAATTACTTACTGGATTTTCAGTTTCCACCTATGATAATAAGCTACATAAAAAGAAATAAAGATTACTTTAGAAGCCCCTCTTATTCACTCTAATGAATTCTGTGCTGGACCACCTACTTGGTTTTATTACCCACGTATTTTAGTCTACCACTTTACAACCATTAAAAAAAATCATGTTTAAAAAAAATACAGTCCTCCCCTTGCTGCTATATCTCAGGCCTGACCTGCTCAAAAAAGGCAGCTTTGCAACCATAACGGGATAAAAGGAAGAAAAAGAAGCACATTTGCTTTGTTCTGTTAGTATCCTTTGTTGAAGAGAATACCTAGGTACAACAGTGCACTGCTGTTAGCTAGCTGATGATTGGTAGCTGCACGCAAATGCCTCTTGTCTTTGTCTCACCAGATGTGTCCTGAGCCTACTATTCAACAAACAATACCAAGTAAACAAAAGAAGAATTGGAAGGTTGCTTAAAACTGAATGCTCTATCTGAGTTATGAATGAAAATTTGGGGGTTCATGTCCCTTTAAATGAATGTGTATCTTTTTTACTTAGTGAATCAAGTCAAATGTATTTATTTCAAAAGACATTTGAAGACTTGTATGACACGCAATATGCCTTTGTCCACATAAACTGTGTATGATAAAGCTATGAAAAGATAAAATATATATTGGTTATTTCCAAAAAAAAAAAAATGGTACACCTCAGAATATACTATCTGTAAATAGAATATGCTTAGCAATCTTTAGACATTTATAAATGATGAAATGTTGGTTTATTTCAGAATAGAAATTAAACATCATTGTAAAAATAGCCCAATATAAATCCCAGGCCCTAGACTAGGAACGATTTTCTAGCAGATCGATATTTCATGTATGTGATGCAAAAACAATCCACCTGATTAAAATGCTAATTTTTATTTAAACAACTAAAGCTTAGTGCTATTAACAAAAGCCACTTAATTCAATTATTCTGTTGCTGCTATAAAATCGCCGTTGCAGGACATGTTATCATCTCCCAGTGTCAGAGGGAGGAATTCTAATGTATAAAGGAAATGATGTCTGTCCTCATTGACAGGTTTATGAGAATTTAATAAAGCATATCACGGATAAAATGAGTTATTACAGCCTTGTAAAAAGGCTGAAAAGTCTCCCCTCGTCAGCGTTTTTAGATAAATGATATTTTTATGTCTTTTCACCCTGAACTATCTGAACAATTCTAGAATAATTAGGTTATTGTTAAAGGGACATAAAAGGGAATAGTTTGCACAGACTTTACTGCACATGGATAATGTTATAATAAACTCTGCAATATAAACAGAAAATACAACTAATTTAGCTTTTTTTAACTAAATAATGCCCCCAACTGCCAGAGTATTCTTAGCCTTTGACTGGTGCATACACTCTCGTGCACAAGCTCAACTGACCAGCAGGCTCGTGCACAGTGCATGTATATCAGTTAGTGCCTGTCTAGGCTTCAAGATTGACACAATGTACACAGAGTATCAATCTTATTGTTAAAGGGACGTGAAACTAAATATATTTATTTTATATTATGATTCAGATAAAGCATTCAACTTTACACAAATCAAATTAGCTTTGTTCTCTTGTAATCCTTTGTTGAAAAGAGAAGCAATTCACTGCTGGGAGCTATCTGAAAACATCTGGTGAGCAAATAACAAGAAAAAAAATGTGAGTAGCCACCAATCAGCCACAGCATTGCTGTTGCTGAGCATATGTACATATGCTCTTCAGCAAAGGATACCAATAGAAAAAAGAAAATGTAAAAATACAAGTACATTGGAAAGTTGTTTAAAATTGCATGCTCTATCTGAATCGTAATACACACACACACACTCACACACACACACATATATATATATATATATATACACACACACACACACACACACACATACACACACACACACACATACACACACACACACACACATATATACATATACATTTTTAGACATGTATGTATCTATAACTTGCAAGTTATTCTCACCGCTCACTTCCCTACAGCGCTGGTATTACGAGTTTTTACAAGCCCGACGTTAAAAGACAAAAAGTGGACGTAAAATTTAGCTCCATATCTCACTCCAATACCAGCGCTGCTTAAGTCAGCGGTGAGCTGGTCGTACGTGCTCGTGCACGATTTCCCAAAAGGAATCAACGGGGAGAGCCGGCTGAGAAAAAGTCTAACACCTGCAAAAAAGAAGCGTATAACTCAGTAACGCAGCCCCATTGATTCCTATGGGGAAACTAAATTTATGATTACACCTAACACCCTAACATGAACCCCGAGTCTAAACACCTCTAATTTTACACTTATTAACCCCTAATCTGCCATCCCCGACATCGCAGACACCTACATTATACTTCTTAACCCCTAATCTGCCGCTCCGGACACCGCCACCACCTACATTATACTTATTAACCCCTAATCTGCTGCCCCCAACATCGCCGACAACTACATTATATTTATTAACTCCTTATCTGCCGCCCCCAAAGTCGCCACCACTATAATAAACATATTAACCCCTAAACCGACGCACTCCCGCATTGCAAACACTAGTTTAATATTATTAACCCCTAATCTGCCATCCCTAACATCGCTGCCACCTACCTAGATTTATTAACCCTTAATCTGCCGCCCCAACGTTGCCGCCACTATATTAAATGTATTAACCCCTAAACCTAAGTCTAACCCTAACACCCCCTAACTTAAATATAATTACAACAAAGCTAAAAGAAATAATATTATTACCTAAATAATTCCTATTTAAAATTAAATACTTACCTGTAAAATAAACCCTAAGATAGCTACAATATAACTAATAGTTACATTGTAGCTATTTTAGGGTTTATTTTTATTTTACAGGCAAGTTTGTATTTATTTTAACTAGGTAGAATAGTTACTAAATAGTTATTAACTATTTAATAACTACCTAGCTAAAATACATACAAACTTACCTGTAAAATAAAACATAACCTAAGTTACAATAACACCTAACACTACACTATAATTAAATAAATTCCCTACATTAAATACAATTAAGCAAATTAAATTAAATTAGCTAAAGTATAAAAAAAAAACCCCACTAAATTACAGAAAATAATAAACAAATTACAGATCTTTAAACTAATTACACCTAATCTAAGAGCCCTATCAAAATAACCCCCCCCCCAAAAAAAAATAAAAAAAAACCTAGCCTAAACTAAACTATCAATAGCCCTTAAAAAAAAAAGCTGGGAGAAGTCTTCATCGAAGCCGGGCGAAGTGGTCCTCCATCTTCAAGACATCCGACGCGGAGCAACCTCTTCATCTGGAGTCTTCTTACTGAATGACGGTTCCTTTAAGTGACGTCATCCAAGATGGCGTCCCTTAGATTCCAATTTGTCTGATAGAATTCTATTAGCCAATCGGAATTAAGGTAGAAGAAATCATATTGGCTGATGCAATCAGCCAATAGGATTGAGCTTGCATTCTATTGGCTGATTGGAACAGCCAATAGAATACAAGCTCAATTCTATTGGCTGATTGGATCAGCCAATAGGATTGAAGTTCAATCCTATTGGCTGATTGCATCAGCCAATAGGATTTTTCTTACCTTAATTCCGATTGGCTGATAGAATTCTATCAGCCAATCAGAATATAAGGAACGCCATCTTGGATGACGTCACTTAAAGGAACCGTCATTCAGTAAGAAGACTCCGGATGAAGAGGATGCTCCGCGTCGGATGTCTTGAAGATGGAGCCGCTCTGCGTCGGATGGATAAAGATAGAAGATGCCGTTTGGATGAAGACTTCTGCCCGTCTGGAGGACCACTTCGCCCGGCTTGGATGAAGACTTCTCCCGGCTTCATTGAGGACTTCGGCCCGGTTAGATGAAGACTTCTGCTGCTTCCTTGAGGATGGATGTCCGGTGCTCAGAACAGTAAATCGATCTTCAGGGGGTTAGTGTTAGGTTTTTTTAAGGGTGTATTGGGTGGGTTCTATTTTTTAGATTAGGGTTTGGGCCGCAAAAGAGCTAACTGCCCTTTTAAGGGAAATGCTCATCCAAATGCTCTTTTCAGGGCAATGGGGAGCTTAGTTTTTTTTAGATAGTATTTTATTTGGGGGGTTGGTTGTGTGGGTGGTGGGTTTTACTGTTGGGGGGGTTGTTTGTATTTTTTTTTACAGGTAAAAGTGCTGATTACTCTGGGGCAATGCCCCGCAAAAGGCCCTTTTAAGGGCTATTGGTAGTTTAGTTTAGGCTGTTTTTTTTATTTTGGGGGTGCTTTTTTATTTTGATATGGTCTTAGATTAGGTGTAATTAGTTTAAATATCTTGTAATTTGTTTTTTATTTTCAGTAATTTAGTGGGGATTTTTTGTGATTTAGCTAATTTAATTTAATTTGTTTAATTGTTTTTAATTTAGTTAATTTATTTAATTGTAGTATAGTGTTAGGTGTTAGTGTAACTTAGGTTAGGTTTTATTTTACAGGTACATTTTTATTTATTTTAGCTAGGTAGTTAGTAAATAGTTAATAACTATTTAGCAGCTATTCTACCTAGTTAAAATAAATACAAACTTAGCTGTGAAATAAAAATAAACCCTAAGCTAGATACAATGTAACTATTAGTTATATTGTAGCTATCTTAGGGTTTATTTTATAGGTAAGTATTTAGTTTTAAATAGGAATTATTTAGCTAATGATAGGAATGTTATTTAGATTTATTTAAATTATATTTAAGTTAGGGGGTGTTAGGGTTAGACTTAGGTTTAAGGGTAAATAAATTTAGAATAGTGGCGGTGACGTTGGGGGTGACAGATTAGGGGTTAATAAGTGTAGGAAGGTTGCAGCGACATTGGGGGCGGCAGATTAGGGGTTAATAAAAATAATGTAGGTGTCAGCGATGTTGGGGGTAGCAGATTAGGGGTTCATAAGTATAATGTAGGTGGCGGCGATGTCCGGAGCGGCAGATTAGGGGTTAACAAATGTAGGCCTAGATTTGGAGTTTGGCGGTAGCCGTAAAAAACAGCGTTAGAGGCTCCTAACGCTGGTTTTAAGCTACCGCCGGTATTTGGAGTCACTCAAAAAAGGGTCTAACGCTCACTTTTCAGCCACGACTTTTCCATACCGCAGATCCCCTTACGTCATTTGCGTATCCTATCTTTTCAATGGGATCTTTCTAACTCCGGTATTTAGAGTCGTGTCTGGCGTGAGCGTTAGAATTCTAACGACAAAACTCCAGCCGCAGAAAAAAGTCAGTAGTTAAGAGCTTTCTGGGCTAACGCCGGTTCATAAAGCTCTTAACTACTGTGCTCTAAAGTACACTAACACCCATAAACTACCTATGTACCCCTAAACCGGGGTCCCCCCACATCGCCGCCACTCGATTAAATTTTTTTAACCCCTAATCTGCCGACCGCCACCTACGTTATACTTATGTACACCTAATCTGCTGCCCCTAACACCGCCGACCCCTATATTATATTTATTAACCCCTAACCTGCCCCCCACAACGTCGCCGCCAGCTACCTACAATAATTAACCCCTAATCTGCCGACCGCAAAGCGCCTCCACCTACATTATAGCTATGTACCCCTAATCTGCTGCCCCTAACACCGCCGACCCCTATATTATATTTATTAACCCCTAATCTGCCGCCCTCAACGTCGCCTCCACCTGCCTACACTTATTAACCCCTAATATGCCGACTGGACCGCACCGCTATTATAATAAAGTTATTAACCCCTAATCCGCCTCACTAACCCTATAATAAATAGTATTAACCCCTAATCTGCCCTCCCTAACATCGCCGACACCTAACTTCAAACATTAACCCCTAATCTGCCGACCGGAGCTCACCGCTATTCTAATAAATGTATTAACCCCTAAAGCTAAGTCTAACCCTAACACTAACACCCCCCTAAGTTAAATATAATTTAAATCTAACGAAATTAATTAACTCTTATTAAATAAATTATTCCTATTTAAAGCTAAATACTTACCTGTAAAATAAATCCTAATATAGCTACAATATAAATTATAATTATATTATAGCTATTTTAGGATTAATATTTATTTTAGAGGTAACTTTGTATTTATTTTAACCAGGTACAATAGCTATTAAATAGTTAAGAACTATTTAATAGCTAAAATAGTTAAAATAATTACAAATTTACCTGTAAAATAAATCCTAACCTAAGTTACAATTAAACCTAACACTACACTATCAATAAATTAATTAAATAAAATACCTATAATTATCTACAATTAAACCTAACACTACACTATCAATAAAAAATTAAATACAATTCCTACAAATAAATACAATGAAATAAAGTAACTAAAGTACAAAAAATAAAAAAGAACTAAGTTACAAAAAATAAAAAAATATTTACAAACATTAGAAATATATTACAACAATTTTAAACTAATTACACCTACTCTAAGCCCCCTAATAAAATAACAAAGCCCCCCAAAATAAAAAAATGCCCTACCCTATTCTAAATTACTAAAGTTCAAAGCTCTTTTACCTTACCAGCCCTGAACAGGGCCCTTTGCGGGGCATGCCCCAAGAAGTTCAGCTCTTTTGCCTGTAAAAAAAAACATACAATACCCCCCCCCAACATTACAACCCACCACCCACATACCCCTAATCTAACCCAAACCCCCCTTAAATAAACCTAACACTAAGACCCTGAAGATCTCCCTACCTTGAGTCGTCTTCACCCAGCCGAGCCAAATTCTTCATCCAAGCGGAGCAAGAAGAGGTCCTCCATCCGGTAGAAGTCTTCATCCAAGCGGGGCAGAAGAGGTCTTCCATCCGATTGAAGTCTTCATCCAAGAGGCATCTTCTATCGTCATCCATCCGGAAGGGAGCGGCAGCATCCTGAAGACCTCCGACGCGGAACATCCATCCTGGCCGACGAATGAACGACGAATGACGTTTCCTTTAAATGACGTCATCCAAGATGGCGTCCCTCGAATTCCGATTGGCTGATAGGATTCTATCAGCCAATCGGAATTAAGATAGGAATATTCTGATTGGCTGATGGAATCAGCCAATCAGAATCAAGTTCAATCCGATTGGCTGATTCAATCAGCCAATCAGATTGAGCTCGCATTCTATTGGCTGATCGGAACAGCCAATAGAATGCGAGCTCAATCTGATTGGCTGATTGAATCAGCCAATCGGATTGAACTTGATTCTGATTGGCTGATTCCATCAGCCAATCAGAATATTCCTACCTTAATTCCGATTGGCTGATAGAATCCTATCAGCCAATCGGAATTTGAGGGACGCCATTTTGGATGACGTCATTTAAAGGAACCGTCATTCGGCTAGTAGGCGTCGGGAGAAGAGGATGTTCCGCGTCGGATGGAAGATGATGGCTCCCGAAGAAAGAAGATTGAAGATGCCGTTGATAGAAGACTTCATCCGGATCATGGACCTCTTCAGCTCCTGCTTGGATGAAGACTTCAGCCGGATCATGGACCTCTTCAGCTCCCGCTTGGATGATGACTTCAGCCAGATCATGGACCTCTTCAGCCCCCCGCTTGGGCTTGGATCAGGACATCGGAGGAGCTCTTCTGGATCGATTGGTGAACCTGGTATGGTGAAGATAAGGTAGGAAGATCTTCAGGGGCTTAGTGTTAGGTTTATTTAAGGGGGGTTTGGGTTAGATTAGGGGTATGTGGGTGGTGGGTTGTAATGTTGGGGGGGGTATTGTATGTTTTTTTTTTACAGGCAAAAGAGCTGAACTTCTTGGGGCATGCCCCGCAAAGGGCCCTGTTCAGGGCTGGTAAGGTAAAAGAGCTTTGAACTTTAGTAATTTAGAATAGGGTAGGGCATTTTTTTATTTTGGGGGGCTTTGTTATTTTATTAGGGGGCTTAGAGTAGGTGTAATTAGTTTAAAATTGTTGTAATATATTTCTAATGTTTGTAAATATTTTTTTATTTTTTGTAACTTAGTTCTTTTTTATTTTTTGTACTTTAGTTAGTTTATTTCATTGTATTTATTTGTAGGAATTGTATTTAATTTATTTATTGATAGTGTAGTGTTAGGTTTAATTGTAGATAATTATAGGTATTTTATTTAATTAATTTATTGATAGTGTAGTGTTAGGTTTAATTGTAACTTAGGTTAGGATTTATTTTACAGGTAAATTTGTAATTATTTTAACTATTTTAGCTATTAAATAGTTCTTAACTATTTAATAGCTATTGTACCTGGTTAAAATAAATACAAAGTTACCTGTAAAATAAATATAAATCCTAAAATAGCTATAATATAATTATAATTTATATTGTAGCTATATTAGGATTTATTTTACAGGTAAGTATTTAGCTTTAAATAGGAATAATTTAAGAGTTAATTAATTTCGTTAGATTTAAATTATATTTAACTTAGGGGGGTGTTAGTGTTAGGGTTAGACTTAGCTTTAGGGGTTAATACATTTATTAGAATAGCGGTGAGCTCCAGTCGGCAGATTACGGGTAAATAATTGAAGTTAGGTGTCGGCGATGTTAGGGAGGGCAGATTAGGGGTTAATACTATTTATTATAGGGTTAGTGAGGCGGATTAGGGGTTAATAACTTCATTATAGTAGCGGTGCGGTCCGCTCGGCAGATTAGGGGTTAATAAGTGTAGGCAGGTGGAGGCGACGTTGTGGGGGGCAGATTAGGGGTTAATAAATATAATATAGGGGTCGGCGATGTTAGGGCAGCAGATTAGGGGTACATAGGGATAATGTAAGTAGCGGCGGTTTACGGAGCGGCAGATTAGGGGTTAATAATAATATGCAGGGGTCAGCGATAGCGGGGGCGGCAGATTAGGGGTTAATAAGTGTAAGGTTAGGGGTGTTTAGACTCGGGGTACATGTTAGAGTGTTAGGTGCAGACGTAGGAAGTGTTTCCCCATAGCAAACAATGGGGCTGCGTTAGGAGCTGAACGCGGCTTTTTTGCAGGTGTTAGGTTTTTTTTCAGCTCAAACAGCCCCATTGTTTCCTATGGGGGAATCGTGCACGAGCAAGTTTTTGAGGCTGGCCGCGTCCGTAAGCAACTCTGGTATCGAGAGTTGCAGTGGCGTTAAATATGCTCTACGCTCCTTTTTTGGAGCCTAACGCAGCCATTCTGTGGACTCTCAATACCAGAGTTATTTTAAAGGTGCGGCCAGAAAAAAGCCAGCATTAGATACGCGGGTCGTTACCGATAAAACTCTAAATCTAGCCGGTAGGTAGGTTGCAGTGATGTTAGGGGCGGCAGATTAGACATTTAACTAGTGTTTGCGAGGCGGGAATGCGGCGATTTAGGGGTTAATATGTTTGTTCTAGTGGCGGCGGAAGATTGGGGGTTAAAAATTTTATTTTAGTTTGTGCGATGCGGGAAGGTCTCGGTTTAGGGGTTAATAGGTAGTTTATGGGTGTTAGTGTACTTTTTAGCACTTTAGTTATGAGTTTTATGCTCCCGCCTTGTAACATAAAACTCATAACTTCTGACTTTAAAATGCGTTAGGAATCTTGACAGGATAGGGTGTACCGCTCACTTTTTGGCCTCCCAGGACAGACTCATAATACCAGCGCTATGGAAGTCCCATAGAAGAAAGACTTTACGAAGTTTACATAACTCGTTTTGCGATAAGGCCAAAAAAGTTTGCGGTGCCCCTAAAGTTGTAAGACTCGTAATACCAGAGGGCGTAAAAAAGCAGGGTTAGCACCTGTTAACGCTGCTTTTTAGCTTACCGTAAAACTCGTAATCTACCCGAAAGTCATGTGATTAGGGGGCTGTCAGAAGATGCTTAGATACAAGGTAATCACAGAGGTAAAAAGTATATTAATATAACAGTGTTGGTTATGCAAAACTGGGGAATGGGTAATAATGGGTAATAAAGGGATTATCGATCTTTTAAAACAACAAAAATTCTGGTGTTGACTGTCCCTTTAAATAAAACAACACAAATTTGATGAAGTTAGGAAGCAACTGCACCAAACAGATACAAACACTTCCTGTTCAATGTTAAAAATATAATAATAGAGACTTTTACAATATTAAAAATAACCCAAATCAATAACCTAACATATACACATGCCCACTGCACCCATAATGCCCCTGTTCAAATCCCTTAAAAGGACACATATATAGCTCTATGATTTTGGAGAACAACAGGTTAATGTCACCTATAGCATCACTGTCTACACACTATTTAAATGGTCAATCAACATATTGGGGGATATTAATCAAGCCGTCAACCGCAAATACGCTGGAATTCCGCAGCATAATTGTTGCAAGCTTGATCTGACCTAGTTATCAAAGCCTACAGACCGGCAAAAGTTGAAATCTGTGACGTAACATTCGATCCACCGGTCTCAATCCGACACAGATCAATGCTTACGTCATTACAGATGTTCCGAATACACTATTTGACACTTTTTAAAAGTTATCAAATAGTTAACAGGTACACTTGCGGCTATTTTGGCCCAGCGTACCTGTTTTTCAATCCGCCACCCTGGAGGCTGTGGATGCCATAGGAATCAATGGGAGTCTGAAAGCAGCGAAAGCTTATGTTCGATGCTGCCAGATATCCCATTGATTTCTATGGTTTAAAACTAGTTACGTTTACACCTAGCACCCTAACATAAACCCCGAGTATAAAAACCCCTAATCTGCCGCCCCGACATCGCCACCACCTACATAATGTTATTAACCCCTATTCCGTCGCTCCCTGACCCTGCCGCAACCTAAATAAAAGTATTAACCCCTATCCTGCCGCTCCTGGATCCCGCCACCACTAAATAAACATATTAACCCCTAAACCTCTGGTCTCCACATCACTACCATTAACTAAACCTATTAACCCCTAAACCGCCAGCTGCCCACATCACCATAAACTAAATTAAGCTATTAACCCCTAAACCTAACAAGCCGCTAAATTAAAATTACCACATCCCTATCTTAAAATAAATTTAAACTTACCCATAGAATTAAAATAAACTATTTTTAAATTAACCTACCCTAACAAACGGCCAGATTACGAGTTTTGCGTTATGAGCGGATCGGTAAAAACTTGCAAGTTATTTCCACCGCTCACCTTTAATAACGCTGCTATTACAGGTTTGCAAAAACTCGGCATTAGCGGGCAATATGGCAGCACTGAGCTCCATATTGCACACAAATACCAGCGCTGCTTTGAGCTGGTTTTATGTGCTTGTGCACAATTTCCCCATAGACATCAATGGGGAGAGCCAGCTAAAAAAAGCCTAACACCTGCAAAAAAGGAGCGTAAAGCTCCATAACGCAGCCCCATTGATTGAAAATTTATGTTTACTTCTAACACCCTAACATAAACCCTGAGTCTAAACACCCCTAATCTGCCGCCCCCGACATCGCCGACACCTACATTACACTTATTAACCCCTAATCTGCCACCTCCGACATCGCTGCCACCTACCTACACTTATTAACCCCTAATCTGCCGCCCCACCTACATAAATGTAATAACCCCTAATCTGCCGTCCCCAACGTCGCCGCCACCTACATAAATTTATTAACCCCTAATCTGTCACCCCCAACGTCGCCGCCACTATATTAAAGTTATTAACCACTAAACCTCTGGCCTCCCACATCACTAACACTAAATAAATATATTAACCCCTAAACCTAAGTCTAACCCTAACACCCTTAACTTTAATATAATTTAAAAAAATCTAAATAAAAATTACTATCATTAACTAAATTATTCCTATTTAAAACTAAATACTTACCTATAAAATAAACCCTAAGCTTGCTACAATATAACTAATAGTTATATTGTATCTAGCTTAGGTTTTATTTTTATTTCACAGCTAAGTTTGTATTTATTTTAACTAGGTAGACTAGTTAGTAAATAGTTATTAACTATTTACTAACTATCTAGTTAAAATAAATACAAATTTACCTGTAAAATAAAACCTAACCTGCCTCACACTAACACCTAACATTACACTAAAATTAAATAAATTACATTAATTAAATACAATTAACTAAATTACAAAAAAAATAAACACTAAATTACACAAAATAAAAAAGAAATGATCAAATTACACCTAATCTAATAGCCCTATCAAAATAAAAAGTCCCCCCCCCCCAAAAAAAAACCTAGCCTACACTAAACTGCCAATAGCCCTTAAAAGGGCCTTTTGCAGGGCATTGCCCCAAAGAAATCAGCTCTTTTACCTGTAATAAAAAAATACAAACAACCCCCCAACAGTAAAACCCACCACCCACACAACCAAACCCCCCAAATAAAATCCTATCTAAAAAACCTAAGCTCCCCATTGCCCTGAAAAGGGCATTTGGATGGGCATTGACCTTAATTTAGCTATTTTTCTGTGCCCAAACCCTAATCTAGAAATAAAACCCACCCAATAAACCCTTAATAAAACCTAACACTAACCCCCGAAGAACCACTTACAGTTTTTGAAGACCGGACATCCATCCTCATCAAGCCGGGAGAAGTCTTCATCCAAGCGGCAAGAAGTCCTCAACGAAGCTGGAAGAAGTCTTCATCCAAGTGGCAAGAAGTCACCCTCCAGGCGGACAGAAGTCTTCATCCAGACGGCATCTTCTATCTTCATCCTTCCGACGTGGAGCGGCTCCATCTTCAAGACATCCGGCGCGGAGCATCCTCTTCTTTCGATTCCTCTTGAAGAATGAAGGTTCCTTTTAATGACGTCATCCAAGATGGCGTCCCTTGAATTCCGATTGGGTGATAGAATTCTATCAGCCAATCGGAATTAAAGGGGGAAAAATTCTATTGGCTGATGCAATCAGCCAATAGGATTGAGCTTCAATCCTTTTGGGTGATCCAATCAGTCAATAGGATTGAGCTGGCATTATATTGGCTGATTGGAACAGCCAATAGAATGCAAGCTCAATCCTATTGGCTGATTGCATCAGCTAATAGGATTTTTTACCCTTTGACGTCATTTAAAGGAACCTTCATTCTTCAAGAGGAATTGAAAGAAGAGTATGCTCAGCGCCGGATGTCTTGAAGATGGAGCCGCTCCACGTCGGAAGGATGAAGATAGAAGATGACGTCTGGATGAAGACTTCTGCCTGCCTGGAGGACGACTTCTTGCTGCTTGGATGAAGACTTCTCCTGGCTTCGTTGAGGACTTCTTGCAGCTTGGGTGAAGACTTCTCCCGGCTGGATGAGGATGGATGTCCGGTCTTCAAAAACTGTAAGTGGATCTTCGGGGGTTAGGTTTTTTTAATGGTTTATTGGGTGGGTTTTATTTTTAGATTAGGGACTTTGGGCAATATATAATAGCTAAATGCCCTTTTCAGGGCAATGGGGAGCTTAGGTTTTTTAGGTTGGGGGGGTTGGTTGTGTAGGTGGTGGGTTTTACTGTTGATGGGTTGTTTGTATTTTTTTATTACAGGTAAAAGAGCTGATTTCTTTGGGGCAATGCCCCGCAAAAGGCCCTTTTAAGGGCCATTGGCAGTCTTGTGTAGGCTGGGGTTTTTTTATTTTTGGGGGGATTTTTTATTTTGATAGGGCTATTAGATTAGGTGTAATTAGTTTAAATATTTGATCATTTCTTTTTATTTTGTGTAATTTAGTGTTTATTATTTTTGTAATTTAGATAACTGTATTTTGTTAATTTAATTTATTTAATTTGAGTGTAATGTTAGGTGTTAGTGTAACTCAGATTAGGTTTTATTTTACAGGTAAATTTGTATTTATTTTAACTAGGTAGTTAGTAAATAGTTAATAACTATTTACTAACTAGTCTACCTAGTTAAAATAAATACAAACTTGCCTAAGAAATAAAAATAAAACCTAAGATAGCTACAATGTAACTATTAGTTATATTGTAGCTATCTTAGGGTTTATTTTACAGGTAAGTATTTAGTCTTAAATAGGAATTATTTAGTTATTAATGGTAGGTTTTATTTAGATTTATTTTAATTATATTAAAGTTAGGGGTGTTAGGGTTAGATTTAGGGTTAGGTTTAGGGGTTAATATATTTATTTAGTGTTAGTGATGTGGGAGGCCAGAGGTTTAGGGGTTAATAACTTTAGTATAGTGGCGGTGACATTGGTGGCAGCAGATTAGGGGTTAATAAGTGTAGTTAGGTGGTGGCGATTTTGGGGGCAGCAGATTAGGGGTTAATAACAGTAATGTAGGTTGCGGCGATGTTAGGGACAGCAGATTAGGGGTTAATAAGTGTATGTAGGTTGCGGCGATGTTAGGGACAGCAGATTAGGGGTTAATAATATTTAACTAGTGATTACGATGCGGGAGTGCTGCGGTTTAGGGGTTAATATGTTTATTATAGTGGCAGCGATGTCGGGAGTGGCAGATTGGGGTTAATCATTTTATTTTAGTGTTTGCGATGTGGGAGGGCCTCGGTTTAGGGGTTAATAGGTAGTTTATGTGTGTTAGTGTACTTTGTAACACTTTAGTTATGAGTTTTATGGTACAGCTTTGTAGCGCAAAACCCATAACTACTGACTTTCAGTTTACGGTACAGATCTTGTAGTTATGGGCTGTACCTCTCACTTCCAGGCAAACTCGTAATACCGGCGCTGTGGAAGTCCCATTGAAAAAGAAGCGTTATGAGGTTTTTTTTCTCATAACACAAAACTCGTAATCTAGCCGTATTATACTACACTTAAATTAAACTACCAATTAAATTAACTAAATTACATATTTAAAAAAAAACTACCCTACTCAAATTATTTAAATCTACTATTTAACCTTATTAAAAATTACTAAATTACAAAAAAAAATAAACGCTAAGTTACAAGATTGATTGGAACAGCCAATAGGATTTTAGCACCTCTAATCCTATTGGCTGATTGGAACCTTTCAGCCAATAGGAATGCAAGGGACGCCATCTTGGATGACCTCACTTGCATTCAAGTTCCAGTTTACAGTGGCGACCATATTGAAGAGGAGCTCCGCGCCAGATGTCTTCATGCTGGATGGATGAAGATAGAAGATGCCGTCTGGATGAAGACTTCGCTGCCTGGATGAAGATAGAAGATGCCGTCCGGATGAAGACTTCTTGCCAGCTGGATGGATCCTTCAAACGGAACTTCAAGAACTGTAAATGGATCATCGGGGGTTAGGGTTAGGTTTATTTAAGGTTTTTTGTGTGGGTTTTATTTTTAGAGTAGGGTCTGGGCAGTAAAAGAGCCAAATGCCCTTTTAAGGGCAATGCCTATACAAATGCCCTTTTCAGGGCAATGGGGAGCTTAGGTTTTTTTAGATAGGGTTTTTATTTGGGGGGTTGGTTGTGGGGTGGTGGGTTTTACTGTTGGGGGGTGTTTTTTTTTTACAGGTAAAAGAGCTGATTTCTTTGGGGAAATGGCCCACAAAATGCCCTTTTAAGCGCCATTGGTAGTTTAGTGTAGGCTAGGTTTTTTTTTTTTTTTTGGGGGGGGCTTTTTTATTTTGATAGGGCTATTAGATTAGGTGTAATTCTTTTTTATTTTTGATAATGTGCTTTTTTTCTCGTAATTTTGTATTTTTTTTTTTGTAGTTTAGTAATTTTTAATAAGGTTAAATAGTAAATTTAAATAATTTGAGTAGGGTTAGGTTTTTTTTTAATATGTAATTTAGTTAATTTAATTGGTAATTTTATTTAAGTGTAGTATAATAGTTAGGGTAGGTTAATTAATAGTTTAAAAATTGTTTCTTTTAATTCTACAGGTAAATTTATTTTAAGATAAGGATATGGTAATTTTAATTTAAAGTTAGTGACGTGTTAGGTTTAGGAGTTAATAGCTTCATTTAGTTTATGGCGATGTGGGGGCTGGCGGTTTAGGGGTTAATATGTTAAGTTAGTGGTAGTGATGTGGGAGGCCAGAGGTTTAGGGGTTAATATGTTTATTTAGTGGTCGGGGGTCCGGGAGCGGCGGGATAGGGGTTAATACTTTTATTTAGGTGGCAGCGGGGTCAGAGAGTGGCGGGATATGGGTTAATAACTTTATTTAGGTGGCGGTGGGGTCCGGGAGTGGTGGAATAGGGGTTAAAAAATGTATTTAGGTGCCGGCGGGGTTCGGGAGTGGAGGGATAGGGGTTAATACATTTATTTAGGTGGCGGCATGGTTCGGGAGCGGCGGGATAGGGGTTAATACATTTATTTAGGTGGCAGCGGGGTTCGGGAGGAGCGGGATAGGGGTTAATACATTTATTTAGGTTGCGGCGGGGTCCGGGAGTGGCGGGATAGGGGTTAATAACATTATTTAGGTGGCGGCGGGGCCCGGGAGCGTCGGGATAGGGGTTAAACATTTTAGTATAGTGGCGGCGTTTAGTGACAGGGTATAAAAAGTTGGTAAAAAGCCGAATAGACACGAGATCGATGACTGCTAGTTAACAACAGTCCGATGCTCATCGCCCCGTACTTGGTGTGCGGCTTTTTGCCGGCTTTTTTATAAATATGATCGTATTCAGGTCTGCCGCCGCGATGTTAGGCGAGTGTATTGGTGCTGGCGAATGCAGCATAATTGAGGCTTTGATAAATATCCCCCATAGACCAGTAGCGGCTGGTGACTTTTGAAGATGGGGGAGCACTAGCCCCGCCCCTCAGATGGCTCCGCCCATTTTAATGTGTGTGTGTGTATATATATATATATATATACACACACACATACATACACACACATACATATACACATGCACACACACAAATACATATACACACACAAATACATACATGCACACCAGTGACGTGCGTTGAGCTCAGATGCTGGTGAGGCACCGGCTGTGATACCCCCAAGAAACACACACACACTATATATATATATATATATATATATATATATATATATATATATATACACACATACATACATATGCACATACATACATATATACACAAATGCACACCAACATACACAGATATAAACTCATACAAACATATACACACACATAACAAATACACTCATACATACACACTATGGCAAAGTCTGACAAAGGGGTTAATAGTTATTCTGAAATAGGAATCCCCAACCTCCAGCAACACATTTCCCATGTGTTGCTTTTTTTTCTGATAACCTATTGACATCATCCTCATGACAAGCAGGTTAGAGATAGATAGCAGGAATGGAGATGCCACTTTGCCTTGAGAGGGAATGGAGGAAATGAGAGCAGGGAGGGGGGAGACTACCAACAGAGTCAGACACAGCTACTTTGAGTCTTTGATTAGCATAGATTCATGTAACGGAGTGTGAACAGCTTCAAACATCTAAGGCAGTGTTTTTCAACCAGTGTGCCGTGGCACACTAGTGTGCCGTGAGAGATCCTCAGGTTTGCCACGGCAGATTGACAACAGTGTGACATATTTTTTAAACTTTGCTTGTTTTTTACTCCCAGTGCAGGGGTAGTTTGTAGGAGGCATGGCATAACAGCACAATACATACAGTATGTGTGTGTTTGTGTTTATGTGTATATATATATATATGCTGTATTAGGCTACAATGTGTGATTTTTTTAAAATTTTGGGATGGTGGTGTGCCACAGGATTTTTTAATGTAAAAAAGTGTGCCACAACAAAAAAAAGGTTAAAAATCATTGATCTAAGGCACTACTGACAACATATAATGAATGTTTGTTACTCACGAGTCACGCTGTCTCCAGGGTCCTGTTCTAACTCCACTAACATACTTCCTACAGCAGCGCAGCACGCAGTGTAAAATGATTCTGCTGACTGCTGTGCTGGGGGCGACCAGGTGACCTCTGTCTTAGATGCAATAATAAATTTAGGGTTTTTGAAGGCAAGTGTCAGGGGTTTTTATGAATGAACTAAGGCTATAGTAACTGCCGGGTACCTCCTTGCTGTGCCTCATCCTTTCCCTCAGCGTCCTTTGCTAACAGGGCAGGCCAACCAGTTTAGCTAGAGAAGGAGCCAGTCTCATGGCTCTCTGTAGTCAAACTTATCATAGCGGTAGCGTTTTATTTCAGTAATTCAGTACAGTAATATATAAGCCATAGAAGAACAGGACACAGCAAAACACTGTACTTTTTAACTAGAACCGTGTTTTGCTTTGCCCTGTTCTCTGCCTTATATTTTACTTAACTGGAATAAAAGCCACTTTTTCACTTATGTCATTTCATTGATTCCTTCTAACAGCCGCTAATAAACAGTGTCAGTGGGGGGCGCTTATTTAGAAATAGCTCAGGACAGGAAAAACAATACCAAAGCTGCTTTGGTTTTGTTTTTCCTGTCCTGAGCTATTTCTAAATAAGCAGACAAGTAGTGTTTCTGACAATGGAGGGTGGGGGTCAAACACCACGTGGCACTGGCTCTATTTTAACCCTGATACTAATCAGCCTGCTTTTACACTGCACGGTGCTGGGCAGAGAGAGACTATAGATGAGATGGCTGCACAGGGACTGTGCTGCTAACTCTCACTGTGGGCTGTCATAATGAGCATAGGAGTAGGACATATAAAAAACATGTTGTGACCGGGCTACTTGTTAACACTCACAGTTTCAGCAGCTAGAAGTTCAGTCAGTTCAGGCAACGCATTAAACATCTCTTCTCGTTCTCTGGGCCAGTTCACACAATTCTAACTGCAGCTACACAAGGCATCCTAGCGGCAAACTCCTCCCCCCCCTTTCAAAAGCCCTCTCATAAAATTTAATATTGCTTGGTAGTTACGGCGTAACTGTTACGCCCCTGCCTCCTCTCCTCCCACACACATAGTCAGCTCAGCTCTTAGTGTGCGAGTGTCACGTGACAGCTGGCTCCCGCACACTAAGAGCTGTGCGAACAGGAAGGCTATGGGGCTGGCCTGTAGGTGGCGCTGCAGTCAATGCAGTTTTAAAGTGGAAAGTGCTTTTGCCTATACTTCTATATATCGCACGTGCGATACATAGAAGTATAGGCAAAACAGCCCTTTCCACTTTCAGGTTTCATCAGCCTAATATGCATGATGATGATAGTTACACTGCACAGTCTCACAGTCACAGACACAGACAGCACACAGGAAAATAATATATTTATAAATAATATAATATAAAATAATATAAATAAAAAATAAAAATACAATTTTTCATAAAAATTTTTTTCTTCTGCTCATTTTTCCCCCCTCCTCTGCCCCCTGGGGGTTCACGTGTGACAGTGCACATATGGAGTTGCTTCCACTGCCATAGACCCTTCAAGTTGTGATGTAATTGCTAATCCTGTTTTGTTTGTCCTTAAAGGGACATAATACTCATTTGCTAAATCACTTGAAACTGATGCAGTATATCAATATCACCTGAGAATCACTATGTAAAAAAAGAAGATATTTTACCTCACAATCTCTTCAGCTCAGCAGAGTAAGTTCTGTGTAAAAAGTTATAATTCAGTTGCTGCCCAGCTGCAGGTAAAAAAATTTAAAAAATTAAGAAATGAACAGCAGCCAATCACCATCAACAGTGCTGAGGTCATGAACTCTTTTACTGTGATCTCATGAGATTTGACTTAACTCTCATGAGATTTCATGGTAAACTTCTTTAAACTGAATAGGGAAATAAGATGAGTTTTCACAAAGCTCACTCCCTTAGCTGTCCCAGGACAGACATACTGATTTGCTGCTTAGAAGTCCTTTACAATGGGATGTGGCTACTGAGGAACTTTTGAGGTAAAATATCTTTCTTTTTTAAAAAGAGATGTTCAGGTGATATTTTCTAGTTAGCTTTTTACAGCTATGCTGCATCACTTTCAAGTGTTTCAACATTTGGGTATCATGGCCCTTTAAAGTGATGGTTAATTTCAGACTATAAGAATGTTGCAATGAAAAATATATTAGTTTGCAAGTAAAACCACATAATTATTTATTTTAAAAAGTATATATATATATATATATATATATATATATATATATATATATATATTATAATAAAAGATTTATAGTCCTCTTCTAGCTGGGCTGTGATGTATAGATCAGTCAAATCCACTCATTGCATAAGCTTTCTAAGGCATTTAAAGGGGCTGGACTTCAAGATTGTCAAATGACACACATGCTGATTGGATGTTCACTAAAAAAAAAAAAGATTTGATCCAAGTGGGCCGTCATAACATTGCAATAGAAGTTTTACTATATGCACTTATTTAACCATTTAACAGATGGATTAAAAACAGAAAAGGTACACATATACTTTTTTAATGGCAAAGATTAAATATAAGTTTGATTAGTTAAGATTTACCATCACTTTAATTCTGTGCATTTGGTTTTCGGATTTTGAAATTTGAAAATGAACTACAAAGATAACAATTTTGTGTAGTTTTTAGAAAGTAACAATTTCAATCTTTAAGCTTTAGTTGTATTGCCAGCAGAAGCATTTTAGGATTGTGATCACTGGAAAAATACAGTAACTATAGCATCTGAGAAACCCCAACAAAGGACCAAACAGTTGTAGCAATCCCACATAGCCACCAATAACTGTAATGTCATGTTTAGGCTAAACATGACATTACAGTTAGGAGATGTAATGCTTGCAGCTCCCAAGTGTTAGACACCATATTTTTTATGTGTCAGTATGTCTGTGTGATGTGTTTTATACTTATGTTTAAATGTTTTTATTAAGTTTTTTCCAACATGAATATAACAACAAGTGAACTGTTACATAAGGCAAGTACATCAAAACCCCAGTAATTGGGGGTAACTTGTATCACATGTTCATATGAATGCCTCTCAATATAACGTAGAAAAAGGGAAAGACAAAAAATAAAAAAATAAAATAAAAAGAAGGAATGGGAAAGGGAAGGGAGTTGCCCGGAGGTTTCAAAAAAGGTTAAAATTAAATAACATATGGGCAGGATTGGACACATATCTTTAAAAATAAAGAGATACAGACAAAAAAAAAATAATAAAGAAAATAAAAATAGACTTCAAAAGTAGTAGGGGGGGGAGAACAGGTTTTGTACTCACATCAAAGTAATATGCAACACTATCATGTATCTCATTTTGCAAAAGAAAGAAGCATTTAGAAATTATTCTGTAGAAGCTACTTAGTTCCTCTCAAGCCAACACACGCTGCTATTGTATATATGTTTTCTATCGATCCAACACCCAAATCAGGCCTCCACACTATATAGTGGTTAAGTGGTAGTGGAGTTATTCAGGACCCAATAGAACCACACCTTCTCAAATGACTCTCTGGTATTCATGATACATGAGGCAGATTCGTACATTCTAAACATGTTATTTATTTTATTCCTCACCTCCATCCATGTTGGTACCCCCCGTTTTCCAGTGGTATGCTATTGCTATTCTTGTGGTCATGCATAAAATTCTAATAAAGGCATTAATTTCTTTATTATATTTTTTAAAACCTGTGTGTAATAAAGCTTGAGAAATATCAAGCTCTATCTCTTCCCCTAGGATCGAGCTAAGTAAAGTGGAAAGGGAATGCCATATCTGTTTTACTCCATCACAGTCCCACCACATATGTCTAAAGGTGCCTATATTCCCACATCCCCTGTAGCATAGATTGGATGCCGCCTGTGACATGTGAGAGGTAACATTTGGTGTTAGATACCAGCGAAATGCAATCTTGAGGGTATTTTCACGTAAATCTGCACTGATCAACCCTCTTCCCATAGAGCTAAATATATTCTCCCATGTATGTCTATCATAAGTAATATTAATGTCACCTTCCCACCTGCGCATCAGAGTTGTTTTAGGGGCATTGTGGTCTTTCTGTATAGCAATATATAGTATAGAGATTGTATGTTTAGGTCTAGAGGTTTGTGAGTATATACTTTCCAGTGTTGTGGGGGAAGAGGCCCTAGCACTGCCCATGTATTTACGAATGGAGGTGGACAACTGTAGATATTGAAACCACCTTATCTTCATCGGGGTCAGTTTATCTTGAATCTGAGTGTAGGTTATCAGTGTGTTTATTGGCCCATTTATCTATAGAGGTATGAAGCTCTTGAGGCATAATTTTCCTGAGTGGAATCATCACTGATCTCGGAGGTAGCATGTTGTGGTGGTCTGCTATCCATTTTTTAACTTGTTTGGTGGATGCATAAATTGGTGATCTAAATATATGTGTATTGTTTGTTTGGTCATTCCATAACACGTCGTCTGCATGTGGTAGTCCCTCTATCCCTGCTTCTACTTTGGGCCAGATAATGTCCTCTAGTCTCCTCCCCATTAGAGTTGTTTGTGAAATTCTGGCTGCTTTGTAGTAGTCAATTAGGTTTGGGACACCCACCCCCCCCTAAAGTTTTATGTTGTGTCAAAACCACTGAAGGGATTCTTGCTTTTTTGCTACCCCTAACATAGGCTATTTGTTCCTTTTGTAATGTAGATAGTTCCAGAATCGGAATTGGTATAGGTAGTGTGCGGAATAGGTAAAGTAAACGTGGGAAAACATTCATTTTGACTGCGGAAAGTCGGCCATACCAAGAAAAGGAGTGTCTCTTCCAACTCTGGAGGTCTTTTCTTATAGTTTTAAATAACGGCGTGTAATTATATTTATATAGTTGGTGATATTGAGCTGACAGCTGGATCCCCAGGTATCTAAGTGAGTGTTACACCCATTTAAACTCAAAATTAAGCTCTATGGTTTTCTTTGTATGAGGGGGTAAAGCTATTGGTAATGCCTCACATTTCTCAAGATTGATTTTATATCCCGATATCTGTGAAAATTTATTGAGAAGGTTGTATAAATTCGGGAGAGACAACAGGGGTTTCGTAACTGTAACCAAAATATCATCTGCAAAGAGGGTGAGCTTGTATTCATGGTTAGCTATTGTGGCGCCTGTAATGTCTGGAGACAGTCTTATTCTAGCTGCTAGGGGCTCTATGCAGAGAGCAAATATCAGGGGAGACAGAGGGCATCCCTTTCTTGTCCCATTCCTTATGGGAAAAGGCCTAGACCTATATCCTGCCGATACTACCTGTGCAGTGGGATTAGAATAAATCGCTTGGATTGCTTTAATAAAGGGACCATCAAACCCCATATGCCGCAGTACCATCAACATGTAGCCCCAATCTACTCTATCAAACGCCTTCTCTGCATCCAAAGATAGGAGCAGAGAAGGCGTTTCCTCTCTTCCCAGATGTTCTATGATATTTATCATTCTTCTTATGTTATCCGGGGCCTCTCTATTTGCTACAAAACCCACCTGGTCCAGATGGATAAGTGAGGGTAATATAGTTTTTAAGCGATTGGCCAATATTTTGGTGAATATCTTTAGATCCTGGTTTATGAGCGATATAGGGCGATAACTGGCGCAAAGTTTGGGATTTTTCCCTGCTTTAGGAATGACCACGATTTTAGCCCCTAATAATTCCTGCGGTATTTCCCGGCCCTCTAAAAAATGATTACAAAATTTTGTGAGATGAGCCAATAGTGTTGTAGGAAATAACTTATAATAATCTCCCGGGAAGCCGTCTGGTCCCGCTGCCTTTCCCACTTTCAATTCTTTTATAACCTGTATAACCTCTATTGAAGATACGGGGCATTTAGGATATTTTTATCTTCGTCTGAGATAACTGAGAGATGAGCGTCAATTAAAAAGTTATGTGTGTCTTTTTCAATGGCTGGTGAGTGTTCAGTTTTGTGTCCATCATAAAGTTGGCCATAGTAATTTGCAAACTCATCTACTATCTCTTGGGGAGATGCTGTTGTTTCTCCATTAGCTAACTGTAAAGAGGGAATAGCCATGACCCTATTTCTCTCCTGTAATTTATGCGCCAGATATCTGTCTGGTTTATTGGCAAATATGAAATATTGTACTTTTAGTTTGTGTAGTGTTTTAGTTGCATTGGTAGTCAGTAAGTTAGCTAATGTGGTTCTTTTTGTCTTTAAGGTTCTCAAAGTAGTCTCATTATGTGTAAGTCTGTGTGACTTCTCTAAGGTGGCTATCTCTTGGTGGAGTGTAGATATCTGTTTTCGAAGTTGTCTGATATGTGCCGCTTTCCCTTGCATTAACATTCCCCTTAGATATGCTTTATGAGCCGCCCATGTATATAAAGGGTTGGAGGTGGTATCTACATTTATGTCCCAGTATTCTTTAAGATATTTTAGGATATGGTCCTGTGCCAGGGGCTGCTTAAAGTATTGTGGGTCATAAGACCACGATTTTTCCCGTTTATGATCTTGTACCCCATCTAATGCTAACGTCAGTATAGAGTGGTCAGACCACACGCAGGGGTGAATCTCAGAGGATAGTAGGATCGGGTGAAAGATTTGGCTGGTATAGATATAATCAATTCTTGTATAAGATTTATGCGCAGCAGAATAATAGGTAGTGTCGTTTGTAGTTCCATATAAGGCCTGCCAGGTATCTATAAGAGTGTGGGACGCCAGGTGTTCCTGAATGTGTTTTATGTCTCGATTGTGTTGCTGTTTCTTATGTGACAAAGTCTCTCGGTTGGGTGTCTGTATCGGAGACAAATTAATGTTAAAATCTCCAGCTACTATGATCCTATTTTGGGACCACTGAGTTAGAAGATATGATATATGGGCAAAGAATTCTGTCTGTTTTGTATTAGGTGCATAAAAATTGCAGAATACTATGTCTGTGTTATCAATTTGACCTTTAACTATTAAATATCTTCCTTCCTCATCTGTGATTATAGATTCAAGTTCAAAGTTAAGGGCCGAGTGAATTAAGATGGACACTCCTCTTTTTTTAGTAGAGGCTGTGGCATGGTAGTGTTGTTGAAAGTGTCTGGACCAATATTTAGGAACCTGATTATTAAGAAAGTGAGTCTCCTGTAGGAAGAGAATATTAGCTTTGATATTTATATATTGGTTCATTGCCACTCGTCTCTTCACATCAGTGTTGAGGCCTCTCACATTGTGAGAAATTAATTTAATTTTTGGGGCCATCTAAGTGGGTGTAAGACGTACCATAAATATATTAGAACACAGATTAAGAAGGTGTGTGCATCCAAGCTCTCCCGACCAGAGTAAGCTTCCATCCATTCTATGACTAGTTCATGTGGGCGTGTGTGGTGTGTTACAACAATATGTGGCTCTAAGAGGAGGGTATAGTAAGTAGTGTGAGTACAATAACAAAGAAAGAAGTTAACCACAAAAAAAAAACATGATAATTCCCTCTGACGAGGGCAAGATAATAAGACAAATAACCTTAACATTTTAAATTTAAATAACTGTGCAAGTGCTATATCTATGCGATAGAGAACAAAAACAACGGGCGTAAGCCCTATCTCTTCTACAGGCATATGGTAACTGCAGTTCATCTCTCTCCCAACTCCCTGCTTTACCCCATTACCTGCATATATCTTCATATATAACCTGAAGGTCCATACAGGGAGTCCCGTATCATAACTATTAAACTTACAAAACTTCCATAGCAGGTTTCAAAGTTACCACCTACTCATTAGAGAGTCACATTAAAGGATGGTTCATGGTATATCGCTATGCTCCTCCTGCTTTTGTAACCCTGTGCTTTTCATTTCTTTAACTTCCAGAACAATTTTCCACCTGAAGAGAAACTGTATTTCACTTATTCTTAGAACGGTTTCTACTGACTGTTTTCCATCTAAGAATGGTGTTTGATTTCAGAGATGCCTGGGGTTCCAGTTGTAGGGCCGAGACCGGCAGGTCAGGCATTTTTGGTGTTTCGAGCCCCAGTCTTTGGCATAGGTCAGGGATGTCGGCAGCTTCCTTTATAGTCACAGTCAAGTTATCCTTCAAGATATATAGAGCGAAGGGGAACCCCCATTTGTATTGAATCTGTTGTTTTCTCAATAGCTGAGTTAAGGGACGAAAATAATTGCGTCTTTGGAGAGTTCTAAAGGATAGATCTTGATAGAATTGAACAACTGACCCCTGGAATTTGAAAGTAGGAGCATTTCTAGCTGCCGAGAGTATTAGTTCTTTGTCCTGGAAGAGTAGCATCTTCACTATCACATCTCGCGGTGGAGCCTCCCCCTTAGGTTTAGCCCTCAGAGCTCTGTGAGCTCTTTCCATTGTAAAATCACTGTCTCCTCGATTTCCTGTTATGCTTCTGAAGAGTTGTTGTAGATAAGTGGGTAGTTCCTTACCATCTACTGTCTCCGGAATACCTTTTAGTCTCAGGTTGCTTCTTCTACTCCTGTTCTCTAGGTCTTCAATCTTGTCTTGCATCTCTATGAACAGTTGGTGATGTGAGGCAATGGTTTGTGAAAGTCCATTCACATCCTCAGTAATTGCTTCTGTATGTTCTTCGATTGTATCCATTCTTCCTCCTAGTTCTGCAATGTCAGACCTGATCTCTGTTAGACTAGCTGTAACTGCCGTGTGCATAGAATCAATTTTAGACCATAGTTTATCAAAGCTAGTTGAGATGTCTTGTTTTGAAACTAAGAATTGCAAGTCTGCTTTAGTTACTGGGGTCTGATCTGTGTTTGATACTGCAGACTCTGAATCTGAGTCCATATCTCCTGGGTTTTCAGTATCTGGTTGGTCTGTCTGTTTCATTGTTTTGGAAGACTTGAAGTATGTGTTCAAGGACGTAGATTTACTTCTTTTGTCCATAGAGGGTTTCCTGGCAGACATTTCGGGAGACCTGTGAAAACCCCTAGGTTCCCTCTATGAAGTACTGTCGTGAGTCAGGGAGCAGATGTCAATGGGAGTATGATCCGTTTGGTGCAAAAAAGGAAACTTGTGAGGTTCTTAAAGGTTGGAGGGGAAGGCTCCCACCGCACTGTCGCTATCTAGAGACGCATAAGGATTATAAAGGTGGTCTTGGTGTAATGTTGATGTTCTCTACCCCGCTATGGGTACTATATTCCGGGACACATGTCCCCAGATACTTTCGTATGACTCATGTTAACAGGCTAGCAGGGTATCCGTCCACACTTGCACAGCATAAGGTCAGCAGCTAAGGGTTCAGCATATTATTAGACTTTAGTCACACCGCCTCTGTAAGAATTCACCCCGCTCCCGGCCTATCTCTACTCCCCAGGGGCACTGTCCTCACAGGACGATCACGGAAAAAGGGCTGCAGGATATGACCCACCACCACAAAGGATGGCAGGAAAAGGGAGGGGAGAGAGTAGTACCGTGCTGGTATTAATTTATTGCTGCTCAGATGAGACTTCTAGGGCTCCGGCTGTTCTGTGTCAGATTTAATGTGCAAAACCAGATTGGGGGTCAGCAGTTTCTGCTTCACACAGTTGTGTGTGTTGATAGCTGCAAATTATTTGGAAAAGGAGAAAAATAAACAGCAATATAGGCTCTCAGTTCTCTGCAGCTTGTTTGAAAATCAACTGAGTAAATGAAGGCTGCACTATTTAAAAGAGATTGCTGTTCTATAGCAAAGGCTGCAAGATAAGATGGCCTCCTTTCCCGCCACTGGCCGTCCTGCTAAACTGTAGTGTGAGTCCTTCAAGTGGCCTTATAAACCCCAAAAAAGTTATATTTTAGCAGCAAAGTGTCCCAAAGTGTAAGGTTAGTTATCTGAACGTGTGGAGCTAATGTCCTCCTGTTATGTAATGGGAGATAGGTCCCGGAGTGTTTAAAACTGGTTGCTGTCAATAAATGCGTTCAATCTCACCATTTGTAGTCTCCTGGGGTCCTTCTCTATTGCATCCCTGTAATCGGGTGGGTCACTCACTTCTTGGAGCCCCTTTTCAGGACCCGAGGATCCGGAGTAGGCCGCAGCCGCGGCCTTTCCTAGAAATTTGCTGGTTCTCGTTTGCGGGTATACTGGAAATCGGCAGGGATCCACTCCAAAGTTACATCAGATAATCTCTATGAGTGCATCTATCATCTAGAGGGCTTTTTAGGGTGATATTCCGCCAGAAAAGGCGTAAAACCAGTGTTATTTGTCACTTTCTATGCAGAGCTAAACAGAAGTGCTGCCACTCTCTTTGCTGGCAAGCTCCGCCTCCATGTGTTTTATACTTAAAGGGACAGTCTACTCAAAATTAAACTTTCATGATTCAGATAGGGCATGCAATTGTAAACAACTTTCCAATTCACTTTTATCATCAAATTTGCTTTGTTCTCTTGGTATTCTTAGTTGAAAGCTAAACCTAGGTAGGCTCGTATGCTAATTTCTAAGCCCTTGAAGGCCGCCTCTTATCTCAATGTATTTGACAGTTTTTTTACAGCTAGTGGGTGCTAGTTCATGTGTGCCATGTAGATAAATTTGTGCTCAAAACCATGGAGTTACTTATGAGAGGGCACTTATTGGTTAAAATACAAGTCTGTCAAAAGAAATTAAATAAGAGGGCAGTCTGCAAATGCTTAGATGCAAGGTAATCACAGAGGTAACAAGTATATTAACCCCTTAACGACTAAGGACGTGCAGGGTACGTCCTCTAAAAAAAGTCACTTAACGACCAAGGACGTACCCTGCACGTCTTCAGTCTGGAAAGCAGCTGGAAGCGATCCTGATCACTTCCAGCTGCTTTCCGGTTATTGCAGGATGCCCCGATATCGAGGCATCCTGCAATAACAATTTTTACCCCTCCGGTGCAGAGAGAGCCACTCTGTGGCCCTCTCTGCACCGGACATCGATGGCCGCATTCGTTGGTGGGTGGGAGCTGAAGTGGGAGGAGGGTGGGCGGCCATCAATGGCGTCTAAGTCAGAAAGGGGGGCAGGATCGGGGGTGGGATCACCGGGGAGTGCACGGGCACGCGCACGTGCACGGAAGGCGGCGGGCGGGCATGTGCACGGGGAGGGAGCGGGTGGGAACTGCTACACTACAGAATTTTTTTTTTTATAAGTGGGAGAAAGGGGGGATAAAATCCCTAATAAAAGTAATATAAGGGATCTGAGAGTAGGTGGGGGATTGGTCTTGTGGGGGGGAAGCTACACTACAGAAAAAAGGGAAAAAAAATAAAAAAACATTTTTATTTGCAAACTGGGTACTGGCAGACAGCTTCCAGTACCCAAGATGGCCCCCAATAAAGCAGAGGGGGAGGGTTAGAGAGCTGTTTTGGAGTTTGGGGGCTAAGGGGGGGATCCTACACAGCAGCATATGTAAATATGCTTAAAAAAAAGATTAAAAAAAAAAAATACCTTTTATTTTAGTACTGGCAGACTTTCTGCCAGTACTTAAGATGGTAAGGACAATTGTGGGGTGGGGAGGGAAGAGAGCTCTTTGGGAGGGATCAGGGGGTCTGATGTGTCAGGTGTGAGGCTGATCTCTACACTAAAGCTAAAATTAACCCTGCAAGCTCCCTACAAGCTACCTAATTAACCCCTTCACTGCTGGGCATAATTCACGTGTTGTGCGCAGTGGCATTTATCGGCCATCTAATTACCAAAAAGCAACACCAAAGCCATATATGTCTGCTATTTCTGAACAAAGGGGATCCCAGAGAAGCATTTACAACCATTTGTGCCATAATTGTACAAGCTGTTTGTAAATAATTTCAGTGAGAAACCTAAAGTTTGTGAAAAAGTTGACTATATTTTTTAATTTGATCGCATTTGGCGGTGAAATGGTGGCATGAAATATACGAAAATGGGCCTAGATCAATACTTGGGGTTGTCTACTACACTACACTAAAGCTAAAATTAACCCTACAGCTCCCTAATTAACCCCTGCACTGCTGAGCATAATACACGTGTGGTGCGCAGCGGCATTTAGCGGCCTTCTAATTACCAAAAAGCAATGCCAAAGCCATATATATTTGCTATTTCTGAACAAAGGGGATCCCAGAGAAGCATTTACAACCATTTGTGCCATAATTGCACAAAATGTTTGTAAATGATTTCAGTGAGAAACCTAAAATTTTAAAAAATGTAACGTTTTTGTTTATTCGATTGCATTTGGCGGTAAAATGGTGGCATGAAATATACCAGAATGGGCCTAGTTCAATACTTTGGGTTGTCTACTACACTACACTAAAGCTAAAATTACCCCAAAAAGCTCCCTACATGCTCCCTAATTAACCTCTTCACTGCTGGGCATAATACACGTGTGGTGCGCAGTGGCATTTAGTGGCCTTCTAATTACCAAAAAGCAACGTCAAAGCCATATATGTCTGCTATTTCTGAACAAAGGGGATCTCAAAGAAAAATTTACAACCATTTATGCCATAATTGCACAAGCTGTTTGTAAATAATTTTAGTGAGAAACCTAAAGTTTGTGAAAAAAATTGGGAAAAAGTGAATAATTTTTTTTATTTGATCGCATTTGGTTGTGAAATGGTGGCATGAAATATACCAAAATTGGCCTAGATCAATACTTTGGGATGTCTTCTAAAAAAAATGTATACATGTCAATGGATATTCAGAGATTCCTGACAGATATCAGCGTTCCAATGTAACTAGCGCTCATTTTGAAAAAAGTGGTTTGGAAATAGCAAAGTGCTACTTGTATTTATGGCCCTATTACTTGCAAAAAAAGTAAAGAACATTGGGTATTTCTAAACTCAGGACAAAATTTAGAAACTATTTAGCATGGGTGGTATTTGGTGGTTGTAGATATGTAACATATTTTGGGGGTCAAAGTTAGAAAAAGTGTGTTTTTTTCCATTTTTTCCTAATTTATATATTTTTTATAGTAAATGATAAGAAATGATGAAAATAATGGTATCTTTAGAAAGTCTATTTAATGGCGAGAAAAACGGTATATAATATGTGTGGGTACAGTAAACGAGTAAGAGGAAAATTACAGCTAAACACAAATACCGCAGAAATGTAAAAATAGCCCTGGTCCCAAACGGACAGAAAATGGAAAAGTGATGTGGTCATTAAGGGGTTAAAATAACCGTATTCCCCAAAACTGGGAAATGGGTAATAAAGGCATTATCTATCTTTTTAAACAATAAAAATTCTGGAGTAGACTGTCCCTTTAACTTTCATTAAAATAGTATTGCACAGACCTTCATGAAGATCACTAGGATTTCTTCACCATCAGCTTAGTGCACAGTCATTGTAGTGAACAATCTGCTTAGTGCACAGTCATTGTAGTGAACAATCTGCTTAGTGCACAGTCATTGTAGTGAACAATCTGCTTAGTGCACAGTCATTGTAGTGAACAATCTGCTTAGTGCACAGTCATTGTAGTGAACAATCTGCTTAGTGCACCATCAAGTTAGTGCACCATCAGCTTAGCAATTGAACAATATCTAACATGAATTTTAATGCACGTACTTACAGCATTATATTATGAGGGGGATTTAGCGTATCCAGACTATATGACACAAAGACATTAGTGCTCCATAGACTATTGTTCAAGTGCTAAAAAATAACATGGGACTTGTAATATGAGCACAAAAATAGAAACAATATTGATGACGCTCACTCACTTTTAATGCACAATAACAATAATATTTATGCACTTCAGCAGTAATCTAGCACATAGTAAGCTAAGATCAGTGATATTAAATTGACCAGCTATAACACCTCACAATATTCCCTAGAGGCTTTCCAGGATAAGCAGGTGAAGATGACTTTGTGGGTATTTTGTGGGTGGGTCCACATCTCGAGGGACTTGGCGTGCCTGTTTGTGTGTGTCTTGGTGGTCTGAGGCCATGGTTTGTAGAGTCCCTTAAATCCACAGTCGCCTGCAGGTAGCAGGTCAGACCCCCAACCTGTAATAATCCCAAAGGACACAAGACAGTTGAGTATAGCGCAAATCCACTATTAACCAAACTTGCTGTTTGAGCTCATTGTAATCAACCATCAAACATTTTCCAATGTTTCAGCTTGAATAGTTCTGTGTTTATTTAATTTCATTAATTTGGTAAAGTGTATCTGGGCTTCTACTGTGGATGTGTTTGAATGAATTTTTATACATTATTATCTGCCCCATAGAGCTCATAAATAGCAGGTACAATGTATTCATTAAAGAGACCGAAAACTCTAAAACATTCGGCCTGCATATGAGAAAGCTCTGTTTTTAAACTTTTTAAAATATTTTTTTTATTTATTTATTTTTTGCAAGAAAAAGGTTGTTTTGATTTTGAAGTACCACTTTTTGATTCCTGTTTCTATACATATATAACTTCTTTATATTCATTGAATCTGAGAGCTGCATATCTATCAATAAAATATTGGTTACTGCGCTGGAAAACACTATTAAGCCTAAGGCCCCTATTTAAGAAAGGTCTTGCGGACCTGATCTGACACTGTGGATCAGGTCCGCAAGACCTCGCTGAATGCGGAGAGCAATACGCTCTCCGTATTCAGCATTGCACCAGCAACGCCGCCCCCTACAGACTCACGGCCAATCGGCCGCCAGCAGGGGGTGTCAATCAACCCGATCGTACTCGATCGGGTTGATTTCTGGCGATTCCTGTTCGCCTGCTCAGAGCAGGCGGACAGGGTTATGGAGCAGCGGTCTTTAGACCGCTGCTTCATAACTGCTGTTTCTGGCGAGTCTGAAGACTCGTCAGAAACACGGGCCCACAAGCTCCCTACGGAGCTTGTTAAATGGGCCCCTATGAGAAAAAAGAGGACTCCCCAGCCTCTAGGTAATTGTGTAATGGGGTAAAAGGATTATTTAGCCGAAGCTAGATAACCTTAAAGGGACACTAAACCCCAAAAATGTCTTCATAATTCAGATAGAGAATACAAATTTAAACAACATTAAAATTGACTTCTATTATTTATTTTGCTTCATTTTTAAGATATCCTTAGTTAAAGAAAAAGCAATACACATGGGTGAGCCAATCACACAAGGCTTCTATGTGCAGGAACCAATCAGCCGCTCCTGAGTCTATCTAGATATGCTTTTCAGCAAAGAATATCAAGAAAATAAAACAAAATAGATAATAGAAGTAAATTAGAAAATTGTTTAAAATTGCATGCTCTTTCTAAATCATGAAAGAAAAAATGTGGGTTTTATGTCCCTTTAAATCTAAGCGCTAGCAAAAGCTTAAAATAGTGATATAAGAGAGTCTTTCAATATACACAAGCCAATATTGGCCAACTAAGGTGATCCAAGCTTAATTATGTGAATTATATGAATTTATTAAAATGAATAAATTAATATACACAGATTTATGACATAAAATAAATACGTTGATCAGGCGCAATTAATAAAATGTAGTATACATTGGGTACAATTGACTAGAATAACTACAATAAGTAAATTAACGGCTAGATTACGAGTTTTGCATTATGAGTAAAAAAGCAGCGTTATGGGCTAGCTGCTTTTTCACTACCGCTGCTATTACGAGTCTTGTAGGTACAGCTGTACCGCAAACTTTTTTAGCCTTAACGCAAATTAATGTACCCAATTTGCATAAAGTCTTTTTTCAATGGGACTTCCATAGCGCCGATATTACAAGCTTTTTCTGGGAGGCCAAAAAGTGAGCGGTACAGCCTATCCCGCAAGATTCGTAACGCAATCTAAAGTCAGTAGTTATCAAGAGTTTTACACTACAAAGCCGTAGCATAAAACTCATAACTAAAGTGCTAAAAAGTACACTAATACCCATAAACTACCTATTAACCCCTAAACTGAGGCCCTCCCGCATTGCAAACACTATAATAAAATTATTAACCCATAATCTGCCGCATCGGACATCGCCGCCACTATAATAAACATATTAACCCCTAAACCGCCGCACTCCCGCATCACAAACACTAATTAAATATTATTAATCCCTAATCTGCCGACCCTAACATCGCCGCAACCTACATTACAGTTATTAACCCCTAATCTGCCGCCCCCAACGTCACCGCCACTATACTAAAGTTATTAACCCCTAAACCTAAGTCTAACCCTAACCCTAACACCCTCAACTTAAATATAATTAAAAGAAATCTAAATAAAACCTACTATTAATAACTAAATAATTCCTATTTAAAACTAAATACTTACCTATAAAATAAACCCTTAGCTAGCTACAATATAACTAATAGTTACATTATATCTAGCTTAGGGATAATTTTTATTTTACAGCTAAGTTTGTATTTATTTTAACTAGGTAGAATAGTTACTAAATAGCTTTTAACTATTTACTAACTACCTAGCTTAAATAAATACAAATTTACCTGTAAAATAAAACCTAACCTGAGTTACACTAACACCTAACCTTACACTACAATTAAATAAATTACCTAAATTAAATACAATTACCTAAATTACAAAACCCCCCACTAAATTACACAAAATAAAAAAAGAAATTATCAGATATTTAAACTAATTACACCTAATCTAATAGCCCTATCAAAATAAAAAAGCCCCCCCCCAAAATAAAAAAACCCCTAGCCTACAATAAACCACCAATAGCCCTTAAAAGGGCCTTTTGCGGGGCATTGCCCCAAAGGAATCAGCTCTTTTACCTGTAAAAAAAAATACAAACACCTCCCCAACAGTAAAACCCAACACCCACACAACCAACCCCCCCAAATAAAAACCTAGCTAAAAAAAAAACTAAGCTCCCCATTGCCCTGAAAAGGGAATTTGGATGGGCATTGCCCTTAAAAGGGCATTTAGCACTTTTTCAACTGCCCAAAGCCTAATCTAAAACTAAAACCCACCCAATAAACCCTCAAAAAACTTAACACTAACCCCTGAAGATCCACTTACAGTTTTGAAGAGCCGACATCCATCCTCAACGAAGCCGGGAGAAGTCCTCAGTGAAGCAGCAAGAAGTCCTCAACGAAGCCGGGAGAAGTCTTCATCCAAGCCGGCAGAAGTGGTCCTCCAGACGGGCAGAAGTCTTCACCTAGATGGCATCTTCTATCTTCATCCATCCGGCGCGGAGCGGGTCCATCTTCAAGACATCCTGCGTGGAGCATCCTCTTCTTCCGACGACTAAAGACGAATGAAGGTTTCTTTATATTACGTCATCCAAGATGCCGTCCCTTGAATTCCGATTGGCAGACAGATAGGTGGATTAGTCACTTGATATTGGGTTTTTTTGGGTGACTAATCCACCTATCTGTCTTGTATTGAGTAACATTAGTTATAATCACTAAAAGCACATATACAATAACTTATAATTTATATTTTATATTTGAACACTTTATGTAGATTGTGGCATTTTCATTAGTTATCAATTATCATTATGGATTTATATATTTTATATATTTTTCTATTTATATCCCATGCACATTCACATAAATTATACAATTTTTATATATTATATATTTCTAATTACACTTACATTTCCAAAGGTTTAATATATATCCCTTCAAAGATCAAGGTGCCGTTCAATATATTTCAGGTCTTTCGGTTTGGTTGTTCCTGAATATATATGAATTTATTATATACACTTGATAGAGGTTATAAATCTCTAACCCCACTTTTCAATATCACTTTGTATTTATATTTCGTTGTCCTGAGTATTATTGCTATGACTGACATATATGTGTCAGATTTTTTTCAATTTTGTATCAAGTCTGTTTGCCTCTTTCGCTTTAACTTTTTCTTGTAGTTCCCTAACAGCTGTCATAATTAAGTAGGGCAATTACGCCTACTATTTTTAGCCAATAAGGACGCTTTACTGCCTTGAAATAGGTATTTGTATATTCACTCAGGAGCTTGAGAAAGACCCAGTACGGGTTGAAACGCGTTGCTCCTATTCCAAGAAGTTGTTTGTTCCTTGAAGGCTCCCGTAAACAATCGGCTCAGCTACTCACTATTGGCAGAAGCAGTCCACGTGGAATTCATGCTGAAATTATACCGCCACACTGAAACGCCACACTGAGAATCTGATGCTGTTGCCAGAAAGGTTACCATAGAGAGGAGAAACCTTACACCCCTTGATACCATTCCTGGTGTAAGTAAAAGTGAACACCTTTTTCTGGTATCTCTTTCTTTTGATCTGAATCTTTATGTGTTCCAGCTTCTTCATTTGACATCTGATCTCTGAGGTCTTCGATCAATTCTATCGACTCATCTTTATCCGGAAACCGCTTGGAAACCTCCATTTCCATATATGTTTTTTATTGTGCTTTATCCTAATATCAGTTACATATGTTGGACATGTTGCAAAATCTTTTCAATTTTTAATGTTTTAGTGCAGCTAATGTAGCATTTGTTTTAACTATCTTAATTTGCTTATTGTAGTTATTCTAGTCAATTGTACCCAATGTATATTATTATTATTATCATTTATTTGCAAAGCGCCACCAAATTCTGTAGCGCTGGGTACAATGATAGGGGTATACAATGACAAGGATTTGTGATAAAATACAAAACATAACAAATCTAGTACAGGAGGAAGAGGGCCCTGCTCCGGAGAGCTCACACTCTACAGGTTTAGGGTGCAGAGACATAAGGTTGGAGTAGCTTGTCACATCCGTTGTAGTTGCAGCAGTGAGTCAGGCAGTTCATTTATTAGTTTGGTTAGGATGAGAGATGGAGGAGAGATGGTAAGCCTCTCTGAATAGGTGAGTTTTCAAGGAGCGTCTGAAGCTATACAACGCATTTATTTTATGTCCTAAATCTGTGTATATTCATTTATTCATTTTAATAAATTCATATAATTCACATAATTAAGCTTGGATCACCTTAATATAAGGCTCTCTTATATCACTCTTTTAAGCTTTTGCTAGCGCTTATGATTTAAGGTTATCTAGCTTTGGCTAAATAATCCTTATACCCCATTACACATATTTATCAATATAAACAATGTCATTAAAATTAACAAGAATTAAGATCACTATTTGTCCAAAATGTTTTTGCAATGTTTAAAAATCATAGGATGCAAAAAAAAAAAAGTTTCCTTTTTATAAAAATGTGGTCATTCATTTAGTAAGCCCCATCAGTATGCACTGTGCTGCACTTCATAGCCGAAGCACAGAGACCAGCTTTGTCATGTAAATACACTTTGATTTCTAATTTTCTTCTAAAAAAAAATACCCTTTTCGATGAGGATTGTAGGAAAGCAAATAGCTTCGGGCAACAATCAGTGAGCACTAATGTATGGCGTAACAGAGTGTTTTTCAACACTAAGTACAGTTGGGTTGGAGCCCAAAGCTGGTAAATTAAAAATGCAGATAGTTATTAGACTCTTTTCCAATACCACTGAAAATAATGAAGTACGAAACTCTATGAATCTCCAAGTGTGTGAGTATGTTTGTGGCAATGTTAGCATCAAAACACACAAATGTCAACAATAATATAGCCCGTAGGTGACGATGCGCACTACTTGTGTAGGTCATGTCAAGTCTAACTCAAGACCAATTTTTATTTTAACAAAGATGCAGTCCTCTATATTCATCAAGATCAATCCGTCCAGTTCAAATATATTTTATTAGTTCTTTCAGTAAATTTCATTAATGGGCTTCATTTTGAAGCAGTGAACGCTGCTTCGGAGGCCCATCGTTTAAAGCTCACCTGAAACAGAAGTTAAGAAGCCGCAATCATAAGACCGCTGTTTCTTAACCTAGCTGCCTTTTAGGTGGCAGATTGAAATCATCCCGATCCGCTACAATCAGGATGATTGACAGCCCCTGCTAACGGCCGATTGGCTGCAGTGAGCAGGGGGCAGCATTGCACAAGCATTTCACTAGAAATGCTTGTGCAATGATAAATGTTGACAGCGAATGCTGTCGGCATTTAGCGATGTAGAGCAGACATGATTCGCTATAGTGATTCATGTCTGCTCGACATTTAATAAATTTACCCCTATGGGGCCTATTTGTCAAATGTCTGTCCGACATGATCCGATCAGTGGATCATGTCCGACAGACATCGCTGAATGCAGACAGCATATGCTCTCCGCATTCAGCATTGCACCAGCAGTTCTGATGAACTGCTGGTGCAATGCCGCCCCCTGCAGATTTGCGGCCAATCAGCCGCTAGCAGGGGGTGTCAATCAACCCAATCGTATCTGATCGGGTTGATAGCTGCCCGTGGCCTCAGAGCAGGCGGACAGGTTATGGAGCAGCGGTCTTTAGACCGCTGCTTCATAACTTGGTGTTTCTGGTGAGCCTGAAGGCTCACTAGAAACACAGGGCATCAAGCTCCATACAGAGCTTGATAAATAGGCCCCTATGTCTTAAAGGGACAGTCTACACCAGAATTTTTATTGTTTTAAAATATAGATAATCCCTTTATTATCCATTTCCCAGTTTTGCATAACCAACACAGTTATAATAATATACTTTTAACCTCTGTGATTATCTTGTATCTAAGCCTCTGCAAACTGCCCCTTTTTTCAGTTCTTTTGACAGACTTGCAGTCTAGCCAATCAGTGCCTGCTCCCAGATAACTTCACGTGCATGAGCACAGTGTTATCTATATGAAATATGTGAACTAACACCCTCTAGTGGTGAAAAACTGTTAAAATGCAATCTGAAAGAGGTGGGCTTCAAGGTCTAAGAAATTAGCATATGAACCTCCTAGGTTAAGCTTTCAACTAAGAATACCAAGAGAACAAAGCAAAATTGGTGATAAAAGTAAATTGGAAAATTGTTTAAAATGACATGCCCTATCTGAATCATGAAAGTTTATTTTGGCCTAGACTGTCCCTTTAAGTAAATAGTTACACAGGGTAGGCAAATGTCTCACAACATGCATTAAAATAATGAATAATAATGCATAATTAGACAGCATTTTAAATGAATGTCTAACAATTTACAAATATTATTCATTTTTTGCAAACAAATGTTAAATTTTTCTGGAAAAGTTGCATAGGTGTGCACAGCAGGATTTGGTAAGCACTTGTATATGTGGGTTGAATGTGAGTTTTGAGTCTAGTGTTACCCCAAGGATGCAGACCTGGGGTGAGGTGTTGAGAATAGAGGCTCCAACTGTCAGGGAAAGGTCAGGTGTTGGATGTCTCAAAGAGGGGTGAATAAGAAACAGCTCAGTTTTAGACAGATTGAGTTGCCGGTAGTGCAAGGATGTCCAAGAGGAAATTGCACAGAGACAGTTAGTAATCTGGTTGAGTAAAGAGGGAGAGATATCAGGAGAGGAAAAATAGACAGATTTGGGTCATGCAACAGGACAATGATGCCAAGCACACCAGCAAATCTACAACAGAATGGCTGAAAAAGAAAAGAATCAAGGTGTTGCAATGGCCCAGTCAAAGTCCAGACCTCAACCCAATTGAAATGCTGTGGCAGTACCTTAGAAGAGCTGTGCATGGACTTCGGTGGGTAGCAAACCAAGATGGCCACAAATCTGTGAGGCTCTGAACATAGACTCTCCTTTATATCTATTTTATGTGGTCTAATCTACAGCCATCCATATAATCCTTAACAGTAAACTGTTTGGAAACTGAATGGATCAAGAATTGCACCACTTGGCCCCCGTGAAGTCGGTAAAATCTGAAAATTGTGTGGGGTGTTATGAGGTGGATAATAACCTACTATGCACAGACCCTCTAATAATGCACTAATGAATACCGCTATTCTAACGGAAGATTGCCAGATGCAGGACATACTTTCTGCCTTGAATATTCTACAGGAAACAGCCATGCAGCATCTGCTGACTGAGACGCAGGCTCTTGAGCCTCCATCTTTATTTGTTGAGCAGTGCCATCTGCCAGAAATACCGCACCACAAGGCTGCTAGTACGGCTACGACACAGATACTCCCTGGACAAGAGGAGGAAGGACAAGAAGTGGATTATGCCACAGAGCTCTTTAAGACAACAGGGCCATTTGCCGTTTCCGAAATGCAAGAGGCAGTTATAGAGTATATGAAGAGACCACCCCGGAAAGCTGCGGTTAATCATAGAGGTGTGCTGGACAGGGATCACTATAATCGCTGAAAGAAGGATCACTCTCCTCTGAGACATCAAGATAACCGAATTCTCTCAGGACGGCGTCTCCAGTTGAGTGATGGGGGCCTGCAAGAGACTGATACAGCCTTACCCTTCTCACATGTAAGACTGCCGTATTATCAGCTTACTCCAAATCGTAGTGGAGTTGGTTAACCAGAAAGTAGATTTCTTGCTGTTTGGGGATACTGTTATTAACCCTTTAAGGACACAGCTTTCTGTTTGCTCAATTGTTTTATGACGGAAAAATTCCATCATATGTCCTTAAGAGGTTAAGTATGATACCTCTATGAATAGAGGTAAAGGGGGGGAAGGAGCTAGGTCTCTAATAGTATCCTTAAAGGGTAAACCCACGTATCCCTATAAGGCAGTGCCTGAATACCCAATATATATTTATTCAGGAAATAGAGAGAGGAAAAAAGAGGTATTGTGTGGCACACTTTGGATAAGGAACTAAATTCACTATATATGTATGGGTAAGGAGGACTGATATAAATTAAAATATAACTTTTATTAATAATTCTGTAAAAACATGAGAACAAAATACAAGTAACATGTATTACACAAAGAGACTATTGGAGGTGTAATTTAACACATTGGTATGTAGGAAACAACCGTATCGATGTAAATGTAAATATACTTGAGCTAAAAAATGGCTGAGGTGGTTAAATAATTATAAATCTATATGTGTCTCATTGAGGTAGACAGAACGATTCAGTAATTCCTTGATAGGATAATAATGAATAGATTATCACAAATATCCCACAAGAAGTATGTCAAAGATACGCCTCTCTATAGTGAGAGATAAACAAATGTCATGGCTATCGACCAGACTCCAAACATCCACTTGTGTGTATAAAAATGGATGATACCAGGATCATCCAATAATATTAAGGAAAAGATAAAGTGTAAAATTTGTGTTCAAGAGTTAAACACAAAAAATGTATCGTGCACAAGCTTCTCCTGTACAAAAAAGGTATGAGAATACCCGTATCTATTACTTAAGTAAAGAAAGGAGAGCATATACAGTATGTACTATTATTTAAGTCTCACTGAGTCAAAAACCTGTAACCCAAATTAGAACGGAGGCGGACCGAGTATAGGGTATGAAAAAAATATATAAAGTGTTTTTTCAAAAGTGCTCAGAGGCTATATTTCGCTATACTAAAATCCCCTCACTTGCATATGTGGTAGTTGTAGGCAGAGTATTAACGTTTAACAAAAGTGTACTATTTGCCAATTAAGGCCAACAGAATTAAAGTATAAAAGTATTATGCTCTTTTGTAAAATAATTGGTGTAGGAGAAGCAGTGCGAACGCCTGATGCGCTTTTCGCCAATTGCTTTTTCAAAGGCGCAGATCATCCTCGTTATTGCCCATATTTATGTGGACGCCAGCCAATCCGGGAAGAGATATGACCCGGTCATAATATTTGTAGCTGCCAATCATAGCACAGCTGTGACATCACATACCCATGTCATGTGTATATTTACTGTGGTGAATACCTATGTTATGCATTAGAATAGCGTCTAAGTCGATTAACCATTTATTCTAACATTTGTCTCATTCTTTAGAGATATTAATATTAAAGCTAAATAAGCTAGTCTGCAAATTTACTAAATTATTTGTGTTGCAATGTGCTATTTTTAGTATATTGGATTACATTACTTTTAATATTGATTAAAGGGACAGTCTACACCAGAATTGTTAATGTTTTAAAAGATAGATAATCCCTTTTTTACCCATTCCCCAGTTTTGCATAACCAACACAGTTATATTTATATATTTTTTACCTCTGTGATTATCTTGTATCTAATCCTCTGCAAACTTGCCCCTTTATTTCAGTTCTTTTGACAGACTTGCAGTTTAGCCAATCAGTGATAGCTCCCAGGTAACATCACGTGCATGAGCACAGTGTTATCTATAGAACATGAACTAACACCCTCTAGTGGTAAAAAACCTGTTAAAATGCATTATTAAGAGGCGGCCTTCAAGGTCTAAGAAATTAGCATATGAATCTCCTAGGTTAAGCTTTCAACTAAGAATACCAAGAGAACAAAGCAAAATTGGTGATAAAAGTAAATTGGAAAATTGTTTAATATTACATGCCCTATCTGAATCATGAACGTTTGTTTTGGACTAGACTGTCCCTTTAAGTGTAAGGAAAATTCACTAGATCACTAAATCGTCACATTTACCATGTTTGCACTATAATGGTAACCAGACAGGTAACACAAGTAACACAAATGGAACAATGGTTGAGTATAATTGTTTGGATTACTTATATCAAAACCAGTAGGAATGATAAAGTTTCCTGTGAACTTTTGTATAGGAGATATTATGATTACTGAGTATTAGGAATTCCATGACTCCCTAGGGATTAAATTTATACTCAGTGTAATTAGGTTCATGAGTCCTAAATAATTTACTCTAAGAATGAACCAAAACTAAGCTGCTCATTCAGGCCTTTTGGAGCCATGGTCTGTAACCAAAATATCCATTTTTTTCTTCCTTGAGGAGCATAGTTTCTATATTTCCTCCTCGTATTCCTGGTTTCACCTTTTGGAGAATGCAGCATTTTAGATCTGCTTTTCCTCCATGTTTGTTCAGGAAATGTTTAGCCACCATTGTGATTTTCTTTCCCTTATCCAAGTCACTTCTAGCATTTCGGATATTTCCCGGGTGCTCACCTAGTCTGGTCCTCAGTTCTCTGGTAGACATTAGAACCTATTTTTTCCCACAGTGACATTCGATGTAGTAAATTATATTATTGGTTTGACAGTTGTGAAAATCATTTATGTGCCAAATTCTCTTGGGGAAAACTTCCATCTGTTTAACAATGCTGATGTATATACAGAATTTACATGTTCCACAAGGGTGTGTACCCTTCAGATTGTCTTTCCTTCTGTTCACATATTTGACAAAATGGCTTCTCCCAATTTTGTCCCTTATTGTAGGGGCTTTTCTCCATGAAACTGATACTTTATGGCCTATTTGTTTGGCAAGGTCATCGTCAGTGTGAAGTATGTGGATGTGCCGATTTAAAATTTCAGTGATTTCCTTATGAGCTTCATTATAAGTACCAATGAACCGTATTTTATGATCCTTATTCTCCTTTCTCTTTGGTACTAGGAGATCTGATCTTACCAAGTGCTAATGACCTGTGATAGGCTTTTTTAGGATAGAGTTGGAGTAGTCCCTTTCTTTTAATCTTAGTTTAAGATCTTTTGCCTGTGTTTTTAATTTTTCCAATTCTGAACAGTTGCGTCTCAGGCACATAAATTCACCATATGGATTGCCTTTTTGGTAGGTTCATGGTGTACACTTTTGAATCTTAGAAAATAATTTGTGGTTGTTTCTTTTTTGTAGAGGTGGGTTTCAAGCTTTCCGAACATGTCCCTAGATATGCTCAGATCCAGGAAGGTTACTTTATCATGATTCATTTTGTAAGTTAATTTAAGGTTCAGGTCATTGAGATTAAGTTCTTTTATGAAAGTCTAAAATGTGTTTACATCCCCCTTACATAATATAAAGACATCATCGATGTACCTCAGCCATAACAAGATGTTCTCCATATATTTTGCCATTTTTTCTCCAAAAACGGTTTCCCGTTCCCACCATCCAAGGTACAAATTTGCATACATTTGGGCGCATGGTGTCTGCATGGCGGTGCCTCTAGTTTGGAGATAGAATTTGTCGTTGAACACAAAATAGTTATGGCTGAGGACAAACCTGAGTAGTCATATTATGAATTGATTTTTATCTATGCAGTCAGATGCTTCTATTTTAAGAAAATATTCCACTGTAAAACGACCCCATTCATGGTCAATTGAAGTGTACAGTGATTCAACATCATATGTTGCAAGAAGAGTATTTTCATCCAGGATAATGCCTTCAATTTTCGTAATACATCCATTGTGTCTCTGACATAGGAGGATAGTGATAGAACAATATCCCTTAATCTGAAGTCTAAATACCTGGAGGCTTGTTCGCATAGACTTCCTATGACAGAGACAATCGGTCTTCCCGGAGGTATAAGTTTATGTTGGAATGTCTACCAGAGAACTGAGGACCAGACTAGGTGAGCACCTGGGAAATATCTGAAATGCTAGAAGTGACTTGGATAAGGGAAAGAAAATCACAATGGTGGCTAAACATTTCCTGAACAAACATGGAGGAAAAGCAGATCTAAAATGCTGGATTCTACAAAAGGTGAAACCAGGAATACGAGGAGGAAATATAGAAACTATGCTCCTCAAGGAAGAAACAAAATGGATCTTTTGGTTACAGACCATGGCTCCAAAAGGCCTGAATGAGCAGCTTAGTTTCGGTTCATTCTTAGAGTAAATTATTTAGGACTCATGAAGCTAATTACATGAGTCCTTAATAATTTAATCCCTAGGGAGCCCTGGAATTCCTAATACTCAGTAATCATAATATCTCCTATACAAAAGTTCACAGGAAACTTTATAATTCCTACTGGTTTTGATATAAGTAATCCAAACCATTATACTCAACCATTGTTCCGTTTGTGTTACTTGTGCTACCTGTCTGGTTACCATTATAGTGCAAACATGGTAAATGTGACGATTTAGTGAATTTAGTCAGAATCCGAACACTTTTTTTATTTCATATCATCACTATTTTCCTTACACTTAATCAATATTAAAAGTAATGTAATCCAATATACTAAAAATAGCACATTGCAACACAAATAATTTAGTACATTTGCAGACTAGCTAATTTAGCTCTAATATTAAAATCTCTAAAGAATGAGACGAATGTTAGAATAAATGGTTAATCGACTTAAACGCTATTCTATGCATAACATAGGTATTCACCACAGACAGATCTGCCCCAGCATTTTGAATATTGAATTCTTATTTTGGGCACATAAATGGAGTAACCAGTAATCAGATATGACATTTGACTGATACATCCGCTACTGATTATTTCTTGCCAGACGGATCATAAATACACACATTACGTGTACATAAATGGAAACTCGGGTGTGACATTAGATATCCTATATAATCGGATGTGACATTAGATATCCTATAATGGCAATAACAATCTGTCATAAATGCATTGTATCCGTTTCTGACTATCCCCTGTCAGACGGATCGTAATTATATACATATCACATGGGTATGGGATGTCACAGCTGCGCTATGATTGGCAGCTACAATCATATGACCGGGTCCCACCTGGATTGACTGGAGTCCACATAAATATGGGCAATAACGAGAACAAGAACGTTTTGTTAAATGTTAATACTCTGCCTACAACTACCACATATGCAAGTGAGGGGATTTTAGTATAGAGAAAGGAGTAAGGGTTTATGTGCCTATGAGCACTTTTGAAGAAACACTTTATATATTTTTTTCATACCATATACTCGGTCCGCCTCCGTTCTAATTTGGGTTAGAGGTTTTCGACTCAGTGAGACTTAAATAATAGTACATACTGTATATGCTTTCCTTTCTTTACTTAAGTAATAGATACAGGTATTTTCATACCTTTTTTGTACAGGAGAAGCTTGTGCACGATACATTTTTTGTGTTTCACTCTTGAACACGAATTTTACACTTTATCTTTTCCTTAATATTATTGGATGATCCTGGTATCATCCATTTTTATACACACAAGTGGATGTTTGGAGTCTGGTCGATAGCCATGACATTTGTTTATCTCTCACTATAGAGAGGCGTATCTTTGACATACTTCTTGTGGGATATTTGTGATAATCTATTCATTATTATCCTATCAAGGAATTACTGAATCGTTCTGTCTACCTCAATGAGACACATATAGATTTATAATTATTTAACCACCATTTTTTGACTCAAGTATATTTACAATTACATTGATACGGTTGTTTCCTACATACCAATGTGTTAAATTACACCTCCAATAGTCTCTTTGTGTAATAAATGTTCTCATGTTCTCATGTTTTTACAGAATTATTAATAAAAGTTATATTTTAATTTATATCAGTCCTCCTTACCCATACATATATAGCGAATTTAGGTCCTTATCCAAAGTGTGCCACACAATACCTCTTTTTTTCTTTCTCTATTTCCTGTTTGGGGATACCCCCTGATGTTGGTTGCGTAAAGTGTAATCTCACTTTGACTATTTAGCTTTAAAGGTTTCTTATCACAACTCTCCATGTACTTTAACCAGTGTTCCCTTAGTTACACATTTATCCCATAGTATATACTTATGGATACTATACTATGGCAATGGTTCATTTTTGTTTTAAAACCATGTAAGTCCATCTTGTTAATAGCTAAGAAAACATTTTTATTGTAGCGGTTTGTTGATTAGCGAGATATCTATGTAGGCAATGCCAAATTTCCAATGTACAGTCTAGGTATCACTAGTGAACCCACTACATGGAAACTACCTATAAATACTCAGTGAATGTCATACTTTAAGCACAAGTACTGTGTGTTGATAATAACACTCCACTTAGTATATCAGTATACTGCGGAATGTACTTTGCAAAATGGCTTTCTCACAGGCCTCCATATAAAAAATGGTGAACAGCAAACTTCCTAAACTACAATCTACTATTCAAGGCTGAACCCCACACTTCCTGCAACACTATATTGAGACAGACATGGTAGCCTGCATATGCTTTCTTATATACTATATACAGGCCCACAACAATCTGTCTGATGTGCTAAAATAATCTAAATGGATTATATCTTTATTCACTACAGTATATGCTGACTCTTAGAAATTGGTACACTATGGGGTCCATTTATCATTGTGTGGATGGACATGATTCGTTATAGCGAACCATTTCTGTCGTACATCGATAAATTCCAACAGCATACGCTGTCTGCATTTATCATTGCACCAGCAGTTCTTTTGAACTGCTGGTGCAACGCCGCCCCTTGCAGATTCGTAGCCAATTGGCTGCCAGCACGGGGTGTCAATCGACCCAATTGTATTGGATCTGGTTGATTTTTGGCAATGTCTGTCCGCCGCCTCAGAGCAGGCAGACAGGTTATGGAGCAGCAGTCTTTAGATTGCTGCTTCATAACTTGTGTTTCTGGCTAGCCAAAAGACTCGCCAGAAACATGTGGCATCAAGCTCCATTCAGAGCTTGATAAATATACCCCTAAAGGTCATCTTTTCATACATTTTAACTGGGAGCATTGCGCATGAAGTGTATGCCTTCTTAATATTTACAGCAACACATAGAAAGAACCACTCTTATCTATTACAACTTTTCAAGTATCTTAACCAGTGTTCCCTAAATTTCACATTAATCCCATGGTAAATACTATATTACGACAATTGTTCATGTCTGTTTTAAAACCATGTAAGTCTATTTTGCTAATAGCTAAGAAAATATTTTACTGCTGAAGTTTGTTTTTTATTGTCAAGGCATCTATGCTGGCAATGCCAAATTTTCAATGTGAAGTCTAACAGGCCCATTTATCAAACTCCGTACGGAGCTTGAAGGGCCGTGCTTCTGGCGAGTCTTCAGACTCACCAGAAACACAACTTATGAAGCAGCGGTCTAAAGACCGCTGCTCCATAACCCTGTCCGCCTGCTCAGAGCTCAGATCGAATACGATCGGGTTGATTGACACCTCCCTGCTGGCGGACGATTGGCCGTGAGTCAGCAGGGGGCGGCGTTGCACCAGCAGCTCTTGTGAGCTGCTGGTGCAATGTTAAATGCAGAGAGCGTATTGCTCTACGCATTTAGCGAGGTCTTGCGGACCTGATCCGCAGTGTCGGATCAGGTCCGCAAGCCCTTTGATAAATTGGGGCCCAGGTGTAGCTAGTGAATCCAATGCATGGAAACCTATGAATACTTAGTGAAGGTTGTAATGGTGATCCTTTAGTAGTGATCTCCATATCCAATCTGATATGCTTTAAGCAGAAATACTGTATGAAGATAATAGTGCATAGTTTGTAAAATGGCTTTCTCACAGTCCTCCATATAAAAATTGGAAAACAGCAAACTACCTAAATTGCAACTTACTATTCAAGGCTGAGCCGCACATTTTACCTCCTGCAACACTATATTGAGACAGGCATAATAATCGGCATATGCTCTCTTTTTACTTAAAACTATACACAGTTCCAAAGCAAACTGTCTGATGTGTCAAGATAATACATTACATTAAAATTACAACATTCCTATCTTAAAATAAAATAAAACTTACCTGTAGAATTAAAAGAAACTAATTCTAAACTATTAATTAACCTACCCTAACTATTATACTAAAATTACATTAAATTAGCAATTAAATTAACTATATTACATATTAAAAAACCCGAACCCTACTCAAATTATTTAAACTATTAAACTATTAAAAATTTCTAAATTACAACAACAAAAACTCTGTTACAAAAAAAACAAAGACTAAATTACGAAAAACAAACAAACCACAGTGTCAAAAATAAAAACGAATTACACCGAATCAAATAGCCCTATCAAAATAAAAAAAGCCCCCCCAAAATAAAAAAAACCCTAGCCTATAATAAACTACCAATGGCCCTTAAAGGGACACTCAAGTCAAAATTAAACTTCATGATTCAGATACAGCAGGCAATTTTAAACAACTTTCCAATTTACTTCCATTAACAAAATATGCAGTTTTTTTTTATATTTACACTTTTTGAGTGACCAGCTCCTACTGAGCATGTGCAAGAATTCACAGCATATATCTATATGCATTTCTGATTGGCTGATGGCTGTCACGGGATACAGGGGGAGTGGAAATAGACATAACTTTGCAATTTATTTTAAAAAACTATTTATTATTTTAAAAAATCTACTACTCATTTGAAGTTCAGATTAAGTGCTATTGCATTGTCTTATTATCATGCATTTGTTGATTATGCAAATCTACTGTATTGACTGGTCCTTTAAAAGGGCCTTTTGCAGGGCATTGCCCCAAAGAAATCAGCTCTTTCACCTGTAAAAAAAAATACCAACACCCCCCAACAGTAAAACCCACCACCCAACCAACCAACCCTCCCCCCAAATAAAAAACCTATCTAAAAAAACCTAAGCTCCCCATTGCCCTGAAAAGGGCATTTGTATGGGCATTGCCCTTAAAAGGGCATTTAGCTCTTTTACCTGCCCAGACCCTACTCTAAAAATAAAACTTTTGCTGGTCTGTAGGGTTTGATAACTAGGTCGGATAAGCTTGCCACAATTACGCTGCGGAATTCCAGCTTATTTGCGGTTGACGGCTTGATAAATATCCCCCCCTTATCTTGATTCATTTATTGCTTTCAATGGGGATGATAACTTCAGTGGAATACTGTTCATAAAGGGACAGTCTACCATAGAATTGTTATTGTTTTAAAAGATAGATAATACCTTTATTACCCATTCCCCAGTTTTGCATAACCAACACAGTTATATTAATATACTTTTTACCTATGTGATTACCTTGTATCTAGGAACCTTCTTCCAGCCCCCTGATCACATGACTGTGACTGTTTATTATCTATTGTCTTAAATTTAGCATTGTTTTGTTCTAAATCTTAAATAACCCCCTGTGCCTGAACACAGTGTTATCTATATGGCCCACATGTACTTTCTGTCTCTTTGTGCTGAAAAGAGATTTAAAAAGCCTGAGATAAGAGGCAGCCCTCAAAGGCTTATAAATTAGCATATGAGCCTACCTATGTTTAGTTTAAACTAAGAATACCAAGAGAAAAAAGCAAATTTGATGATAAAAGTAAATTGGAAAGTTGATTAAAATTAAAAGTCCTATCTGAATAATGAAAGTTTAATTTATACTAGACTGTCCCTTTAATGTACAAATTACCTCAGGAGCTCAAATTTATTGTATAACTACTCTATTGTCACGGCATTGTATTATTGTACATGAAACATCTTTGTATGTCCTACATTGTCTACTCAAGAATTGTTATTTGCCTGTGTTTCTCAATAAAAAAGCTGTGCATAAATTAATGCACTCAATCCAGGGTTGGCTCCAGAACGAATGAAATGGGGGGCATTTTTTTTTACCCGAGGGGGCACGCATGTATGAGAGTCAAAATAAGAGCAGATCTACATATTTAGATGCCTATTTAGCAAAGGTCTTGCGGACCTGATCGGACAATGCGGTTTAGGTCCACAAGACCTTGCTGAATGCGGAGAGCAATACGCTCTCCGTATTCAGCATTGCACCAGCAGCTCACAAGAGCTGCTGGTGCAACGCCGCCCCCTGCAGACTCGCAGCCAATCGGCCGCCAGCAGGGAGGTGTCAATCAACTCAATCATACTCGATCTGGTTTAATTGTGGCGATTCATGTCTGTCTGCTCAGAGCCTTTAGACCGCTGCTTCATAACTGCTGTTTCTGGCGAGTATGAAGACTCGCCAGAAACACGGGCCCTCAAGCTCCATACAGAGCTTGATAAATGGGCCTCATAGTGTGTAGAGTTGAAAGGAGGATGTTATCAGGAGGTAGGGGGTTAATCTGCTCTCCAGATATCTGTGTGATCCATAATTGACTGAGGTGTAGTTGCGGTGTCAAAAGTATAGATACATTTCATAACGTCATGAGTGTCATTGCCTTTCCCCATATGCTTGTGGCCGGGACTATTGGATCTCTAGTAGAAGTAGTATATGCAGAGACAGGCTAAATAAAGGCATCTAATGCAATTTGCATTAGACACTGACCTGTCTCTGTCTGCATATACTAGAAATCCTAATAGTCCCGGCCACAAGCCAAGCAGATGGGGAAAGGCAACGACACTCATGACGCAATTACATTTAACAGTTGGTTAGAGTGCTTTGAGTCTCTAACATGACTAACATGTAGATGTATTTTTTAAAGTTTCATTAGTTGTTTAAAAAGTGACAAAATAAGTGTAAAGTATTAGTGTCTATAAAACACTGGGAGCTGCCATGTTGTAACTTGTGTTACCTTCTCTGCTGTGGCCAATTAAGGTCAGTTATAAATAGCTCACTAGAGTGTGCAGCCAATGGCTGTGCTGGATTTAACAGTGTTCTGCACTTCCATTTCTAACAAGAACTGAAAAGCTCACAATTTCAGAATGGAATTACAGGCAAAGAGGGCAAAATAAATAATGAAAGTATATTGCAGAGTTGTTTTATATACAATTTATCATTTTATATTACCATCTCAAAGTGTTTAATGTCCCTTTAACTTGAGTACCAGTGGTCTAGGCCACCTCCGAATATCCCGCTCAGACTATCTTCACACATTGTGCACAGATAGGCTAAGCACAAAAGCCACTTACTTGCGCTCAGCCTATCTGTGCACAGAAAGTCCCACGCCCACATAGCTATATTATCATCATTAGATTATTGCTGTGCGCACAAGTACTACAGGCAGCCGCATTAAATTGCATTTACAACATTTTCCCTCATGCAGTTCCAGCCACGCCATTAATTTTAGTTTCACACATAAATATTATAATTTAAAATGTAAACATTTTAAATTTTTTGAAGGGGCACAGCATTCGATTTGGGTGGGCATTGCCCACTGATGCCCCCCTTGGAGCCGACCCTGTCCCAAACCTCAATGAACTGTAAAGAAGAATAGGACAAAATTCCTCCACAATGATGTGAGACTGATAAACTCATACAGAAAATGATTACTTCTAGTTATTGCTGCTAAAGGTGGTTGTTATTAAATCATAAGGTGTACTTCGTTTTTCACACATGGCTTCTCCATTTTGTCTTTATTTATTTTTTTATATATTTTCTTTTATTGGTTTTCAAAAAGTCAAAAAGTTAAAGTTACAGCATATCCAAAGTGGATTAATACAGTTATAGTAATACCTTGAGCATTGATCATATAAGACCTGGGACATTATTTTCAAAGATGCAGCCCGGTTTGTAGACCAGACAGGGTTAATCCACTAAAAAAACAAACAACATAATACATGACATAATAAATACTCTGCCAAAGGGATGCCAACAACTATGTGAGTCAGATAATGATGTTGGTTTCTTTTTAGCGGATGTGTATCTCATATAAATATGTATTCTATACCTTATTTAAAAGTTATCTCAAATTGCCCTCCTACCATATAGATATTGTTCCCATAGAAATAGCATATCATGATAGAAACTCAAGCATCCCAATTTAAAGTAGTGCAGCACTAAAGTAGTGCTTTCCTGATTTTACAGGGGATGTGTGGGTTGGCATTAAACAAAACTCCATCAGGAGAGAGAACCAGGTCAGCTCCAATAATTTTGCAAATTTGTTCAATTACTTGAACCCAAAATGTGCAAATTATTTTACATTCCCACCATATATGATACATTGTGCCTTCTTGATCGCAATCTCTCCAGCATCTATTGCTGGCATTTTTAAACATGTTTTAGTTTGCTGGGAGTTAAATACCACCTAGTGAGAATCTTAATGTTTGTTTCAAGTGCTGTTGCTAAGTGTGCCGATTTAGCTGTCGCTTGGAACCATGCATCCCACTGTTTATGGGAAATTTCTTTCCCCATCTCTTTTTCCCACCTAGATGTGTAATTTGGCTTGGCAGGATAATGTGATTTAAGTATATCTCTGTACATCATGGAGATAACTTTTTTGGGAGGTTGTTGCGATGTGCATAGGTGTTCAAATATTGTGAGTGGTCTAGACATGTCTTGCTTGCATTTATGCGTGGAGAGAAAGTGACAAACCTGATGGTAGACAAACGGTGGAGTTGAAATGAGTAAAACCTTGTGTCAGCAAAGTATTTCTCTGCGCTATTCGTCCCTTCTCTAGTAACGAATACACAGGTACATGGTCCATCATTTTTGTTGGCGTGATTGTGGTCTGTTTCCTCCCTAGTGAACAAGATGAGAGTTCTTTATTTGGGTCAAGTATTGTCAATAGTGAATAAGTTGGTGTAATGCAATCATGTTTGTTACGGATTTTTAGCCAGTCGGAGCAAGTTTCTTTAAAGTGAAGGTCAAGTCTGGCGTTTTGGTTAGCATTTTTCAATATGTTTGCTAAATTCAGTATGATGTTCATTCATCAAATTATATCTAGATACAATGAAAAGTTATATTTTTTACTTGTTGAATCGGCTCCGTTTCGCCTGTATAATCCGCCCGCCATACTGCCGTTATTGATTGACAGTTTTTCTATCCTATCTATTGTTTACCCCCGTGGCGTCCAGCCCCTTTTCTGTTTCGTCATTCAAACCGTCTGCGCATGCGTTTAAAAAACAGCGCGTCATAATCGGAATGCTCGTTCATGTTTCGAGCATGCGTTGTCCGCTCTTGCAATTGTTGAAACATTGAATCAACAGCAACGCTCTCTCGCTCTATTAGAGGGTGCAGAGTGATCTTGCGAGTGACTGACTGACAGACTTCCGTAGCAATGAATGATAGAATTGGGTTTATACATTGCATACAAAGATACGTGGATGAAACGCATGCGCTATTGAGTTGACGATACGCATGCGCAGTTGAAAAAAAACACGGGTGCACGAGCGCTTGTAAGAAACAAAGCAACGTCATAACAGCACAATAAGGAAGTGTGGTAGGGGCGGAGCTAATCGCGATAACGGAGGTATATTATAAATAGATTTTATTTGAAATGGATTCGTTTTTTATACATATAAAATCAGCGAGTGCAATATTTTTAACTTAAAGTTTAACATGGTGTATTGTTAATAGCAAGAATTGACCTTCACTTTAATAATTGGGTAAGCGGTGATTGTGTCTAATAGCTGGGATTCTAGATGGACACATCTTTTGTAGGATTCATCTCCCTGTCTGCACCACTCCACAACCCGGTTTGTGATGATCGCCAATTTATAGAAGTATAGATTTGGGACCCCCAACCCTCCATCATCCCTATGTCTATAAAGTGTATTCTTAGCTATTCTCAGTGGTCTTCTGTGCCATATATAGGTATCTATAATAGATTGCATTTTACTGATGTCTGTTGCAACACCCGGTATTGACAATGCCTGCATGACATATAAAACTTTCGGCAACAATGTGATTTTGGTGGCTGCAATTCTCCCCAACCAGGAGATTTTTTGGGGGGGAGCCAGGAAGATGCCAAACACTCAAATTCCTCTAGTAAGCGGCCATAGTTTAATTTTTGCAAATTTTCAGTATTGTGAGTTAGAAATATTCCTAGATATTTTAACGCTTGAGTCTGGATTTTGTATGGGTACAATTGTCGGATCACCGACACTTCCGCATCTGAAAGATTAAACGGGTACAGTTCTGATTTATTAGCATTTATCAAAAAGTTTGATACTGCACCATAAGTTTGTAATTCTTGTTGAATGTTTGGAAGGGATTGTAATGGGTCTGTTAAGGTCATGAGAATATCGTTGGCAAACATTGCCAATCTGTATGTTTGATCTTGTATGGTTATACCTTTTATTCTTGGATGGTTACACGATTTTATAGCCAATGGTTCTAGAGATAATACAAAGAGAATGGGGGAGAGTGGGCAGCCTTGCCTCGTACAGTTTAAAATTTCGAGATAGTCAGACAAAGCCCCATTGACCCGAATTTGTGCAGATGGATTGGAGTATAAGGCAAAACATTTTTGAATAGTTTTCATGGGGAATCCGAATCTTTGAAGGGTGGCATGAAGGAAGGTCCAATCCAATCTATCAAATGCTTTTTCAGCATCGGTTGAGAGATATATTGAGGGGATTTTTAATTTTTTAATATATTCCATCAAGTTTAGTACTTTACATACATTATCTTTGGCTTCTCTCTGTGGGACAAAGCCGACCTGATTGTGATGGATTAATTTTGGTAGAATTTTGTTTATCCTATTTGCTATAATTTTGGCGTATAATTTGAGGTCAACATTCAATAAGGATATGGGTCTAAAATTTGCTGGGGTCTCTGGCTTTTTGCCAGGCTTGGGAAGTGCCAAGATATGGGCTTGCATCATGGTGTCAGGGAAAACTTCAGAATCTGATATTTGGTTGAACAAAGTGAGCAAATGTGGTATGAGTTGAGCCTTATAATACCGATTGCTAAGACCATCTGGGCTCGGGGCCTTCTCTAGCTTCATCTCCTTTATAGCTTCCAGTATCTCCCCACTGGAGACCGGGGCCTCCAATAGGGATGCCTCATTATCTGTAAGTTTGGGGAGGGGTATAGTATATAAGTATTTCTCGCATTTTGACTGATGTAATATAGGCAATCTATTGGGAAATAAATTATAGAGTCTGTGAAAATACTTTTTAAAAGAGTCTCCAATAGATTTTGTATCTTCTATTGTAGTATTGTGTGTCGCGTTGAGGGAATGTATGTATGAACTGGCGCTCTGTTTTTTTTAAGGCCCTAGCCAGGAGTTTTCCCGTTCTATTTCCTTCGCCATAATATTTTTGTTTTATATATAGTTGGTGTCTTTGTGATTCAAGTTTTAAGTGTTTATTTAAATTTTCCCTTTTTTCCTGAAGAGCTTTAGCTAATACCCGATCATCGGGGTTAAGTTTCAGTAATAAGTCAGCTTCGGACACCTCTTGTGCTAATTTAACATATTCTTTAAGAGATTGTTTACGTTTATAGGGTTTGATTTTATGTGCTTCCCATACCATTGTGGGACTAATGTCTGGTGTGTTATTGAGTGCAAAGTAGGTGTCTAAATGTTCAGCAAGTGACTCCACCACTTTTGGGTTGGTTAACAATGCATTGTCTAATCGCCACAAGAAAGGTCTGAGAGGGACAGAGGGCCATGTCATCTTGTATTCCACTAACGAGTGGTCTGACCACACGTGTGTTTGATATTAACATATTTGGCTAGTGATAAGGCAATATGGTCTACCAAAATATAGTCTAGTCTTGAGTAGCTTTTTTGTGGTTATGAAAAAAATGTATAATCTCTTATTTGTGGAATTGTGTATCTCCATGTATCATGAAGCGGCAATGCCCTAATATCCTTCCATATAGAATGGAGTGTTTTTTGGTTTTGTCGAGTGGTGGGGTTGGAGCTGTCTAAATTGGGTACTAAGGGAATATTAAGGTCCCCTGCAACAATCAAAGGGCCTTTAGTTAGATCCGCGATTCTAATGGAAAAGCGAGAAAAGAACTGGTCTTGTCCCGTGTTGGGAACATATAAATTTATAATGGTCACTGGTTTGCCAAACATCAAACCCATGATACCCAAATATCTTCCCTCCCCATCTCTGTCTAAATGGGATTGACTTGTGTATTAATATACTAACACTGTTAGTTTTTTTATGGGCATTCATGCTGTGGAAGTGTTGTGGATATTGAGAAGAGAAGTACCTAGGCACTCCACCAGTTTTAAAATGTGTTTCCTGCAGTAATAGTATTTCCCCCCTCTCTTACAGAGATCTCAAATAGCCATGGCCCTCTTACTAGGGCAATTAAACCCCTTCACATTTTGGGCAGATTAGGGGTTAATAAATATAATATAGGTTGCGGCGATGTTGGGGGCAGAAGATTAGGGGTTCATAGGGATAATGTAGGTGGCGGCGATGTCCGGTCGGCAGATTAGGGGTTAAATAATTTTATTATAGTGTTTGCAATGTGGGGGGCCTCGGTTTAGGGGTTCATAGGTAGTTTATGGGTGTTAGTATACTTTGTAGCACTGTAGTTAAGAGCTTTATGTTCCGGCGTTAGCCCATAAAACTCTTAACTACTGACTTTTTTATGCGGTTGGAGTCTTGGAGGTAGAGGCTCTCCCGCTCACTTCTTCCAAGACTCGTAATACCAGCATTAGGCAAATCCCATTAAAAAGATAGGATACGCAATTGACGTAAGGGGATTTGCGGTAGCCTCGAGTTGCAGAAGAAAAGTGAGCGGTAGACCTGTACCTGCCAAACTCGTAATACCAGCGTTAGATAAAAAGCAGCGTTAGGACCCCTTAACGCTGCTTTTTAAGGCTAACGCAGAACTCATAATCTCGCCGTTTGCAATTTACGGCTAAATTACGAGTTTTGACGGTAAAAACTTGCGGGGCTAACACTCCTTTTTTTCCAGTGCTTACTTTAAACAACGCTGGTATTATGATTTTTCTGAATGGCTGCGTTAGCCTCAGAAAAGTGAGCATTGAGCAAAATTTAGCTCCACTTCTAACCTCAATACCAGCGTTGCTTACGGTAGCGGTAAGCTGGAAAAACGTGCTTGTGCATGATTTCCCCATAGGATACAATGGGGCTGAGCTGGCTGAAAAAAAAACTAACACCTGCAAAAAAGCAGCGTTCAGCTCCTAACGCAGCCCCATTGTTTCCTATGGGGAAACACTTTCTAAGTCTACACTTAACACCCTAACATGAACCCAGAGTCTAAACACCCCTAACCTTACACTTATTAACCTATAATCTGCCGCCCCCAACATCATCGCCACCTGCATTATACTATTAACCCCTAATCTGCCGCTCCGGACACCGCCACAACCTACATTATCCCTATGAACCCCTAATCTGCTGCCCCCAACATCGCCGACACCTACATTATATTTATTAACTCCTAATCTCCCGCCCCCAACGTTGCTGCTACTATAATAAAGTTATTAACCCCTAAACCTAAGTCTAACCCTAACCCTAACACCCCCCTAAATTAAATATAATTTAAATAAAACAAAATAAAATGTCTAAAATTAAATAAATTAATCCTATTTAAAACTAAATACTTACCTATAAAATAAACCCTAATATAGCTACAATATAACTAATAGTTACATTGTAGCTATTTTAGGATTTATATTTATTTTACAGGCAACTTTGTATTTATTTTAACTAGGTACAATAGCTATTAAATAGTTAATGACTATTTAATAGCTACCTAGTTAAAATAATTACAAAATTACCTGTAAAATAAATCCTAACCTAAGTTACAAATACACCTAACACTACACTATCAATAAATAAATTAAATAAATTACCTACAATTATCTAAACTAAAATACAATTACAACTATAGTACAAAGAAACCCCCACTAAATTACGAAAAATAAAAAAATATTACAAGAATTTTAATCTAATTACACCTAATCTAAGCACCCTAATAAAATAAAAAAGCCCCCCCAAAATAATAAAATTCCCTACCCTATACTAAATTACAAAAGTAATCACCTCTTTTACCAGCCCTTAAAAGGGCTTTTTGCGGGACATTGCCCCAAAGTAATTATCTCTTTTACCTGTAAAAAAAAAATACAAGACCCCCCCAACATTAAAACCCACTACCCACACACCCCTACTCTAAAACCCACCCGATCCCCCCTTAAAAAAAACTAACACTAACCCCCTGAAGATTACCCTACCTTGAGCCGTGTTCACCCAGCTGGGCCGAATTCTTCATCCAATCCGGGCGATGTGGTCCTCCATCCGGCAGAAGTCTTCATCCAAGCAGGACAGAAGAGGTCCTCCATCCGGCCGAAGTCTTCATCCAAACGGGGCAGAAGAGGTCCTCCATCCGGCAGAAGTCTTCATCCATCCACGGCTCCATCTTCAAGACCTCTGACGTGGAACATCCTCCTCGGCCAACGGACTAATGGCGAATGAAGGTTCCTTTAAATGACCTCATCCAAGATGGCGTCCCTCAAATTCCAATTGGCTGCTAGGATTCTATCAGCCAATCAGAATTAAGGTAGGAAAAATCTGATTGGTTGATTTAATCAGCCAATCGGATTGAACTTCAATCCGATTGGCTGATTGGATGAGCCAATAGAATGCAAGGTCAATTCTATTGGCTCATCCAATCAGCCAATCGGATAGAAGTTCAATCCGATTGGCTGATTAAATCAACCAATCGGATTTTTCCTACATTAATTCCGATTGGCTGATAGAATCCTATCAGACAATCGGAATTCGAGGGACGCCATCTTGGATGACGTAATTTAAAGGAACCTTCATTCATCGTTAATCCGTCGGCCGAGGAGGATGTTCCGCGTTGGAGGTCTTGAAGATGGAGCCGCGGATGGATGAAGACTTCTGCCGGATGGAGGACCTCTTCTGCCCCGCTTGGATGAAGACTTCTGCCAGATGGAGGACCTCTTCTGTCCCACTTGGATGAAGACTTCTGCCGGATGGAGGACCACATCGCCTGGATTGGATAAAGAATTCGTCCCGGCTGGGTGAACACGGCTCAAGGTAGGGTGATCTTCAGGGCGTTAGTGTTAGGTTTTTTTAAGGGGGGATCGGGTGAGTTTTAGAGTAGGGGTGTGTGGGTGGTGGGTTTTAATGTTGGGGGGGTCTTGTATTTTTTTTACAGGTAAAAGAGCTGATTACTTTGGGGCAATGCCCCGCAAAAAGCCCTTTTAAGGGCTGGTAAAAGAGCTGATTACTTTTGTAATTTAGTATAGGGTAGGGAATTTTATTATTTTGGGGGGCTTTTTTATTTTATTAGGGGGCTTAGATTAGGTGTAATTAGATTAAAATTCTTGTAATATTTTTTTATTTTTTGTAATTTAGTGGGGGGGTTTTGTACTATAGTTTAGTTTATTTAATTGTATTTTAGTTTAGATAATTGTAGGTAATTTATTTAATTAATTTATTGATAGTGTAGTGTTAGGTGTATTTGTAACTTAGGTTAGGATTTATTTTACAGGTAATTTTGTAATTATTTTAACTAGGTAGCTATTAAATAGTTATTAACTATTTAATAGCTATTGTACCTAGTTAAAATAAATACAAAGTTGCCTGTAAAATAAATATAAATCCTAAAATAGCTACAATGTAACTATTAGTTATATTGTAGCTATATTAGGGTTTATTTTATAGGTAAGTATTTAGTTTTAAATAGGATTAATTTATTTAATTTTAGACATTTTATTTTGTTTTATTTAAATTATATTTAATTTAGGGGGGTGTTAGTGCTAGGGTTAGACTTAGGTTTAGGGGTTAATAACTTTATTATAGTAGCGGCAACGTTGGGGGGGGAGATTAGGGGTTAATAATTGTAGGTAGGTGGCAGCGACGTTGGGGGGCAGATTAGGGGTTAATAAAATTTATTATAGTGTTTGCGAGGCGGGATTGCGGCAGTTTAGGGGTTAATACATTTATTATAGTGGCAGCGATGTCCGGTCGGCAGATTAGGGGTTAATAAGTGTAGGTAAGTGGTGGCGACGTTGGGGGGGCATATTTGGGGTTAATAAATATAATATAGGTGTCGGCGATGTTAGGGGCAGCAGATTATTGGTTCATAAGTATAACGTAGGTGGTGGCGATGTCTGGTCGGCAGATTAGGGGTTAAATAATTTTATTATAGTGTTTGCAATGTGGGGGGGCCTCGGTTTAGGGGTTCATAGGTAGTTTATGGGTGTTAGTGTACTTTGTAGCACTGTAGTTAAGAGCTTTATGTTCCGGCGTTAGTCCATAAAACTCTTAACTACTGACTTTTTTATGCGGTAGGAGTCTTGACAGGAGAGGGTCTACCGCTCACTTCTTCCAAGACTTGTAATACCAGCGTTAGCCAAATCCCATTAAAAAGACAGGATACGCAATTGACGTAAGGGGATTTGCGGTAGCCAAAAGTCACGGAAGGAAAGTGAGCGGTAGACCCTTTCCTGCCTGACTCGTAATACCAGTGGGCGTTAAAAAGCAGCGTTAGGACCCCTTAACGCTGCTTTTTAAGGCTAACGCAGAACTCGTAATCTAGGCTTTAGTGTTTATTTTTTGTAACTTAGTTGTTAGTTTTTTGTAACTTTGTAATTTTTTTATTGTAGATTTAAATTATTTGAGTAGGGTTAGGTGTTTAAATATGTAATATAGTTAATTTAATTTGTAGTTTAATGTAATTTTAGTATAACAGGGTAGATTAATTATTAGTTTAATATAGTTTAATGTAATTTTAGTATAATAGTTAGGGTAGATTAATTAATAGTTTAATATAGTTTAATTTAAATCTAAAGGTAAGTTTAATTTATTATAAGATAGGGATGAGTTAATATTTAATGTAAAGTTAGCGGGTTGTTAGGTTTAGGGGTTAATAGTTTAATTTAGTTTATGGCTATGTGGGGGGCTGGTGGTTTAGGAGTTAATAGGTTTAGTAAGTGCTAGTGATGTGGGAGGCAAGGGGTTTAGGGGTTAATACCTTTAGTTAGTTGCGACGGGGTCCAGGAGCAGTGGGATAGGGGTAAATAACTTTATTAAAGTTGCGGTGGGCTCCGGGAGCGGCGGGATAGGGGTTAATAACTTTATTTAGTTGCTGTGGGCTCCAGGAGTGGCGGGATAGGGGTTAATAACTTTATTAGAGTTGCGGTGGGCTCTGGGAGGGGCGGGATTAGGGGTTAAACAGTTTAGTATAGTGGCAGTGTTTAGTGACAATATACAAATAAAGCTGCGAAAAAGCCGAAGAGCAGCGAGATTGATGACTGTTAGTTAACAACAGTCCGCTACTCATCGCCCCGTACTTGGTGCGCGGCTTTTTGACAGCTTTTGATATAAATATGGAGAGCTTATTCAGGTCCGCGGCCGCAATGTTAGGCGATGTCAGGCGAGCGTTTTGGTGCGGCTGAATGCAAGTAAGTTGACAGCTTGATAAGTAGGCCTCAATATCTACGAAGGGTACACCTGTGCAGGTATTTTGCAGGCATTTACCTTTTGATATATTTGAATAATCTATACTAAAAAAACAGTTAGTAGATCTGGGTCTAAGACACAAAGAAGTTTTCTGAATGTCTTTGTACAGTATCCAGTAAAGTTAGATTGCTTACATTACAAGCTCTGAGAGAACCTAAACTGCCCCTATATACAGTAAAAAAACAGTAACGCAAAGCATAGTCTATCAGGATGTAAATATATGTAAATTGTTGCTCACTGCATATACCTTAGATACATCCTAGTATCTTAGAGTAATCACAAACTGCCAGTTCTGAAGAGAGCATTTCTGCTGATGAAAGTCATTAATATGAAAATAGTTTTATGTGTCATTAATTCCCTTAGCATTCAAAAATAACTTTCTCAGACTGCGGATAGCACAATAATCACTCACAATCGCCAATACAATTATCTCCACTCAGCTGTGTAAAGCACCTACAGCCATATTTTTAGCCATTTATAGTTTTAATATTCACATAAAAATGGAAATCTACTGAACAGAATGCAATAGTTTTGACTGATACAGATAACCGTTAAAAGGATGAAACATATATATATATATATATATATATATATATATATATATATATATATATATATATATATATATATATAATTAACACCGTATTCAACACCGTATTCAAAACGTTTGTGTCATCCATATAAAATAGTATGTTGATTTTTAAAAAAAATAAAAATAAAAATAAACTTTTTACATTGAAACTAGCACAACAGTATCAGTTATGTACTTCATAATAATATTCATTAGCTGAAAGCTACTGTTAATTAATGTTTATTGGCTGATGCTACATGCTAATCCTCACCAAACATTAGTAGAAAGTACTTATTTGTCAGTTAGCATTAAAATTGATTAAAATGCAAGTGACTGTACATTTTTAAATGCTTCTCTTTTATATGAATGATAGAAACATTTTTTGAGTGCAGTGTCCCTTTAAATATTTCATGATTCAGAGAGAGCATACCATTTTAAACAACTTTCCAAATTACTTCTAATATCAATTTTGTTTCATTCTCTTGGTATCCTTTGTTGAAGGAGCTGCAACTGGGAGCTAGTTGAAACATCAGTAAGACAAAAATGTGCTTCAGTCTGATGAAACAGTGTTGTTTTTTGCTCTGAGAAACGCGTTGCTGTTATTTTAATAAAGTGTCTTACTTGGTCCTGCTCTTGTAAAGTTTCTGGTGCTGTGTACCTATTCCAGGTGGCCTCTCTAGCGAGTTATTCCACAGCTTGGGAGGTGACTAGTAGTGGAGTTTAATTGTTTGCTGACGCCAGAAACCAGCTGTGCCAGTGGCTTACCTGTTGATGCCTGTTCCTGTTGCCAGTTGACCAGACAGCTCAGATCAGCTGGAGTGCCTTATTATAGCTATTTTGTGCTTCTATACATGTGAGTGCAATTGTTTCTCTTACCTTATACACATATAGAAATTGAATATACTGCACCCTGAGGCTCATTCTTTATATTATTTTTTAGGATGTTGATGTGTGTGAAGACCGTATTCCCAGAGTGAAATATCTTTTATCATTTTATAAAGGTTTCTTTTTTGCTTACATGTAGATAATTATATAGCGGTGTATTTTTTTTTCATTTTGTTTCTGATGCTGGTATTCTTAATAGACATGTGCGATTCGTTTCAGAACGATTCGGAAATTCGGCCGAATTTCTTAAATTCGGAGATTCGGATTGATTCGAATTTCCGAATTGAAATAGTGCAGAATCTACCGAATAAATCCGAATTAGTTTGGATTTATTCAGTAGATTTGGATATCCATGGATTACACTAGTATTGTACAGTATATTAGGTTATATCACTCTGCTATGGGTTACACCTAATATACTTAACATAATACTAGTCTAATACACAGCATATCCCACCTAACACATACTGAAATTCCCAATTTCCGAATCGAACCGAAGCGAATCCAGCTGAATTTATTTGAATCCGAATGAATCCAAAACAAATCCGAAACGATTTGATTCGCATTTTTCCGAATTCGAATCGATCCCAACTGAAATTCAAAAACATCCGAATCGATCCGAACCGAACCGATTTTTTTCGCCATGCACATGTCTAATTCTTAACTCATTCTATATGGTGAGAAGTGAATAGTTGTGATAGGCAACGTCATTGATTATAACGGAGCTGAACTTACAACTTGTAGCTGTTGAGATGCAAGTAGAAATTTCTCTGAATTTTTTATTAAAAAAGTTGCAGTGATTTCCCCCACACACACACAAGATATTAGCTTTACAGGTTTTACTGAATGCCTGATAAGTGATAATTACAATTCTATGCAAATGTTTGGGTATCCATGACCAAATAATATATTTTTTATTGATTTTTTAAGTAAAAAGAAGTTAACACAACCTCTAAAGTGAACAAACTGAGACATATATCCCTGCAAATTTTTATTACCCAAATTAAATTCATTGGATAGAAACAAACAGTAAGGTCCAGATTACAAGTGGAGTGATTGATAGAACAGGGTGCAATATAAATAACTAAAAAGAGAGAAGCTCTAAACCTGGGAACGAACAATAACATAATAGCTTGTTCTATGGTTAGTTGCCACCCAAGAAGGAGCCTCTTTTTTTTTCAACATGTGCCTTTTACAGAGAAGAACTTTGCTGAAGCATATCAGTCTGATCCTGACTTCACAGTACAGTCCAGCCCCGAAATACCAGGCAATCCCTCTCTGAACGATAGAAACAGCAAAACCCCAGACGTACGTTTCGGCCTATTGTGGGCCTCATCAGTGAGGTGCAGCCATATCCCTCTAGGCACACTGAGCAATGGGTCCACGTCTGAATTCCCACATCACACTTAGGGAGACTTCCCTAAGTGTCATAATTTGCGTAAATAAAAAGAGAGAAGCGCTCAACCTGGGAACGAACAATAGCATAATAGCTTGTTCTATGGCTTGTTACCTCCCAAGAAACAGCCTTATTTTACTCAACATGTGCCTTTCACAGAGAAGAACTTTCCTGAAGCATATGAGTCTGATCCTGACTTCACAGTACAGTCCAGCCCGAAATACCAGTCAATCCCTTTCTGAATGAGAGAAACAGCAAAATCCCAGATGTACGCTTCAGCCTATTGTGGGCCCCGTCAGCAAGGTGCAGCCATATCCCTCTAGGCACACTGAGCAATGGGTCCACGTCTGGATTCCTGCATCACACTTATGGAGACTACCCTAAGTATCTTGCACCTAGATTTAGAGTTCTGCGTTAGCCGTCAAAACCAGCGTTAGGGGGTCCTAACGCTGGTTTTGGCCGCCTGGTATTTAGAGTCAGTCAGGAAAGGGTCTAACGCTCACTTTCCAGCCGCAACTTTTCCATACCGCAGATCCCCTTATGTCAATTGCGTAGCCTATCTTTTCAATGGGATCTTTCTAACGCCGGTATTTGGAGTCTTGGCTGAAGTGAGCGTTAGAAATCTAACGACCAAACTCCAGCCGCACAAAAAACCCAGGAGTTAAGAACTTTCTGGGCTAACACCCATAAACTACCTATGTACCCCTAAACCGAGGTCCCTCCACATCGCCGCCACTCTATTAAATTTTTTTAACCCCTAATCTGCCGACCGCACACCGCCGCAACCTATATTATCCCTATGTACCCCTAATCTGCTGCCCCTAACATTGCTGACCCCTACATAATATTTATTAACCCCTAATCTGCCCCCCTCAACGTCGCCGCTACCTACCTACAATTATTAACCCCTAATTTGCTGACCGGACCTCACCGCTACTATAATAAATGTATTAACCCCTAAACCGCCTCACTCCCGCCTCGCAAACCCTATAATAAATAGTATTAACCCCTAATCTGCCCTCCCTAACATCACCGACACCTAACTTCAGCTCTTTTGCATTTAAATAAACATACAATACCCCCCCCAACATTACAACCCACCACCCACATACCCCTAATCTAACCCAAACACCCCTTAAAAAACCTAACACTAAGCCCCTGAAGATCTTCCTACCTTGTCTTCACCACGCCAGGTATCACCGATCCGTCCAGAAGAGGGTCCGAAGTCTTCCTCCTATCCGGCAAGAAGAGGTCCAGAAGAGGGTCCGAAGTCTTCATCCTATCCGGCAAGAAGAGGAGATCCGGACCGGCAAACATCTTCATCCAAGCGGCATCTTCTATTTTCTTCCATCCGGCGCGGAGCGAGACCATCTTGAAGCAGCCGACGCGGATCCATCCTCTTCTTCCGGTGACTCCCGACGAATGAAGGTTCCTTTAAGGGACGTCATCCAAGATGGCGTCCCTCGAATTCCGATTGGTTGATAGGATTCTATCAGCCAATCGGAATTAAGGTAGGAAAAATCTGATTGGCTGATTGAATCAGCCAATCAGATTCAAGTTCAATCGGATTGGCTGATCCAATCAGCCAATCAGATTGAGCTTGCATTCTATTAGCTGATCGGAACAGCCAATAGAATGCAAGCTCAATCTGATTGGCTGATTTTTTTATTTTGGGGGGCTTTGTTATTTTATTAGGGGGCTTAGAGTAGGTGTAATTAGCTTAAAATTCGTGTCATCTTTTTTTATTTTTTGTAATTTAGTGTTTGTTTTTTTTGGTTATTAAGGCCTAGATTTAGAGTTGGGCGGTAGCCGTCAAAACCAGCGTTAGAGGCTCCTAACGCTGGTTTTGGGCTACCGCCGATATTTGGAGTCAGTCAGGAAAGGGTCTAACGCTCACTTTCCAGCCGCAACTTTTCCATACCGCAAATCCCCTTACGTCATTTGCGTATCCTGTCTTTTCAATGGGATCTTTCTAACGCCGGTATTTAGAGACTTGGCTGAAGTGAGCGTTAGAAATCTAACGACAAAACTCCAGCTGCAGAAAAAAGTCAGTAGTTAAGAGCTTTCTGGGCTAACGCCGGTCTTAATTACTGTGCTCTAAAGTACACTAACACCCATAAACTACCTATGTACCCCTAAACCAAGGTCCCCCCACATCGCTGCCGCTATATTTAAATTTTTTAACCCCTAATTTTCCGCTCCGTACACTGCCGCCAACTACGTTATCCCTATGTACCCCTAATCTGCTGCCCCTAACACCGCCGACCCCTATATTATATTTATTAACCCCTAATCTGCCGCCCCCTCTATCACTGACCCCTGCATATTATTATTAACCCCTAATCTGCCGCTCCGTACACCACCGCCACCTACATTATAGCTATGTACCCCTAATCTGCTGCCCCTAACACCGCCGACCCCTATATTATATTTATTAACCCCTAATCTGCCCCCCTCAACGTCACCTCCTCCTGCCGACACTTATTAACCCCTAATCTGCCGAGCGGACCGCACCGCTACTATAATAAAGTTATTAACCCCTAATCCGTCTCACTCCCGCCTCAATAACCCTATAATAAATAGTATTAACCCCTAATCTGCCCTCCCTAACATCGCCGACACCTAACTTTAATTATTAACCCCTAATCTGCCGACCTAATCTCGCCGCTACTGTAATAAATGTATTAACCCCTAAAGCTAAGTCTAACCCTAACACTAACACCCCCCTAAATTAAATATAATTTAAATCTAATGAAATAAATTAACTCTTATTAAATAAATTATTCCTATTTAAAGCTAAATACTTACCTGAAAAATAAACCCTATTATAGCTACAATATAAATTAAATTATATTATAGCTATTTTAGGATTTATATTTATTTTACAGGTAACTTTGTATTTATTTTAACCAGGTACAATAGCTATTAAATAGTTAAGAACTATTTAATAGCTAAAATAGTTAAAATAATTACAAAATTACCTGTAAAATAAATCCTAACCTAAGTTACAATTAAACCTAACACTACACTATCAATAAATTAATTAAATAAAATACCTACAATTATCTACAATTAAACCTAACACTACACTATCAATAAATTAATTAAATACAATACCTACAAATAAATACATTTAAATAAACTAACTAAAGTACAAAAAATAAAAAAGAACTAAGTTACAAAAAATAAAAAAATATTTACAAACATTAGAAAAATATTACAACAATTTTAAACTAATTACACCTACTCTAAGCCCCCTAATAAAATAACAAAGCCCCCCAAAATAAAAAAATGCCCTACCCTATTCTAAATTACAAAAGTTCAAAGCTCTTTTACCTTACCAGCCCTGAACAGGGCCCTTTACGGGGCATGCCCCAAAGAATTCAGCTCTTTTGCCTGCAAAAAAACACATACAATACCCCCCCCAACATTACAACCCACCACCCACATACCCCTAATCTAACCCAAACCCGGCTTAAATAAACCTAACACTAAGCCCCTGAAGATCTTCCTACCTTATCTTCACCTCGCCGGGTATCACCGATCGGTCCCGGCTCCAAAATCTTCATCCAACCCAAGCGGGGGCTGGCGATCCATAATCCTGCAGCTGAAGAGGTCCAGAAGAGGCTCCAAAGTCTTCATCCTATCCGGGAAGAAGAGGCGATCCAGACCGGCAACCATCTTGATCCAAGCGGCATCTTCTATCTTCATCCGATGAGGAACGGCTCCATCTTGAAGACCTCCAGCGCGGACCAATCTTCTTCCTCCGACGTCCAACTGAAGAATGACGGTTCCTTTAAGGGACGTCATCCAAGATGGCGTCCCTCGAATTCCGATTGGCTGATAGGATTCTATCAGCCAATCGGAATTAAGGTAGGAAAATCAATCAGCCAATCAGATTGAGCTTGCATTCTATTGGCTGTTCCGATCAGCCAATAGAATGCGAGCTCAATCTGATTAGACTCGGGGTACATGTTAGAGTGTTAGGTGCAGATGTAGGAAGTGTTTCCCCATAGCAAACAATGGGGCTGCGTTAGGAGCTGAACACAGCTTTTTTGCAGGTGTTAGTTTTTTTTTCAGCTCAAACAGGGCCCTTGAGCTTGCATTCTATTGGCTGTTCCGATCAGCCAATAGAATGCGAGCTCAATCTGATTGGCTGATCGGATCAGCCAATCGGATTGAACTTGATTCTGAATGGCTGATTCCATCAGCCAATCAGAATTTTCCTACCTTAATTCCGATTGGCTGATAGAATCCTATCAGCCAATCGGAATTCGAGGGATGACGTCCCTTAAAGGAACCGTCATTCTTCAGTTGGACGTCGGAGGAAGAAGATTGGTCAGCGCTGGAGGTCTTCACGATGGAGCTGTTCGTCATCGGATGAAGATAGAAGATGCCGCTTGGATCAAGATGGTTGCCGGTCTGGATCGCCTCTTCTTCCCGGATAGGATGAATACTTTGGAGCCTCTTCTGGACCTCTTCAGCCGCAGGATTATGGATCGCCAGCCCCTGCTTGGGTTGGATGAAGATTTTGGAGCCAGGACCGATCGGTGATACCCGGCGAGGTGAAGATAAGGTAGGAAGATCTTCAGGGGCTTAGTGTTAGGTTTATTTAAGGGGGGTTTGGGTTAGATTAGGGGTATGTGGGTGGTGGGTTGTAATGTTGGGGGGGTATTGTATGTGTTTTTTTACAGGCAAAAGAGCTGAATTCTTTGGGGCATGCCCCGCAAAGGGCCCTGTTCAGGGCTGGTAAGGTAAAAGAGCTTTGAACTTTTGTAATTTAGAATAGGGTAGGGCATTTTTTTATTTTGGGGGGCTTTGTTATTTTATTAGGAGGCTTAGAGTAGGTGTAATTAGTTTAAAATTGTTGTAATATTTTTCTAATGTTTGTAAATATTTTTTTATTTTTTGTAACTTAGTTCTTTTTTATTTTTTGTACTTTAGTTAGTTTATTTAAATGTATTTATTTGTAGGTATTGTATTTAATTAATTTATTGATAGTGTAGTGTTAGGTTTAATTGTAGATAATAGTAGGTATTTTATTTAATTAATTTATTGATAGTGTAGTGTTAGGTTTAATTGTAACTTAGGTTAGGATTTATTTTACAGGTAATTTTGTAATTATTTTAACTATTTTAGCTATTAAATAGTTCTTAATTATTTAATAGCTATTGTACCTGGTTAAAATAAATACAAAGTTACCTGTAAAATAAATATTAATCCTAAAATAGCTATAATATAATTATAATTTATAATGTAGCTATATTAGGATTTATTTTACAGGTAAGTATTTAGCTTTAAATAGGAATAATTTATTTAATAAGAGTTAATTTATTTAGTTAGATTTAAATTATATTTAACTTAGGGGGTGTTAGTGTTAGGGTTAGACTTAGCTTTAGGGGTTAATACATTTATTAGAATAGCGGTGAGCTCCAGTCAGCAGATTAGGGGTTAATGTTTGAAGTTTGGTGTCGGCGATGTTAGGGAGGGCAGATTAGGGGTTAATACTATTTATTATAGGGTTATTGAGGCGGGAGTGAGGCGGATTAGGGGTTAATAACTTTATTATAATAGCGGTGCGGTCCGCTCGGCAGATTAGGGGTTAATAAGTGTAGGCAGGTGGAGGCGACGTTGTGGGGGGCAGATTAGGGGTTAATAAATATAATATAGGGGTCGGCGGTGTTTGGGGCAGCAGATTAGGGGTACATAGGGATAATGTAAGTAGCGGCGGTTTACGGAGCGGCAGATTAGGGGTTAAAAAAATATGCAGGTGTCAGCGATAGCGGGGGCGGCAGAATAGGGGTTAATAAGTGTAAGGTTAGGGGTGTTTAGACTCGGGATACATGTTAGAGTGTTAGGTGCAGACGTAGGAAGTGTTTCCCCATAGCAAACAATGGGGCTGCGTTAGGAGCTGAACGCGGCTTTTTTGCAGGTGTTAGTTTTTTTTTCAGCTCAAACATGGCCCTTGAGCTTGCATTCTATTGGCTGTTCCGATCAGCCAATAGAATGTGAGCTCAATCTGATTGGCTGATCGGATCAGCCAATCGGATTGAACTTGATTCTGAATGGCTGATTCCATCAGCCAATCAGAATTTTCCTACCTTAATTCCGATTGGCTGATAGAATCCTATCAGCCAATCGGAATTCGAGGGATGACGTCCCTTAAAGGAACCGTCATTCTTCAGTTGGACGTCGGAGGAAGAAGATTGGTCCGCGCTGGAGGTCTTCACGATGGAGCCGTTCGTCATTGGATGAAGATAGAAGATGCCGCTTGGATCAAGATGGCTGCCGGTCTGGATCGCCTCTTCTTCCCGGATAGGATGAATACTTTGGAGCCTCTTCTGGACCTCTTCAGCCGCAGGATTATGGATCGCCAGCCCCCGCTTGGGTTGGATGAAGATTTTGGAGCCAGGACCGATCGGTGATAGGTAATAACTATTTAATAGCTATTGTACCTAGTTAAAATAAATTGAAAGTTACCTGTAAAATAAAAATAAATCCTAAGATAGCTACAATATAATTATTATTTATATTGTAGCTATATTAGGGTTTATTTTAAAGGTAAGTATTTAGTTTTAAATAGGATTAACTTAGTTAATAAGAGAAATATTTTTTAGATTTATTTAATTAATATTTAAGTTAGGGGGGTGTTAGGGTTAGTGTTAGACTTAGGTTTAGGGGTTAATAATTTTATTACAGTGGCGGCTGCGTAGTGGGGGGCAGGATAGGGGTTAATAAATGTATTATAGGTGGCAACGGTGTAGGAGGGGCAGGATAGGGGTTAATAAATTTATTATAGAGGGCGGCGGTATAGGGGGGGCAGGATAGGGGTTACTAGGTATAATGTAGGTGGCGGTGGGCTCCGGGAGCGGCGGTTTAGGGGTTAATATGTATAGAGTAGCTTGCGGTGGGCTCTGGGAGCGGCGGTTTAGGGGTTAACATATTTATTATAGTGTCGGTGGGCTCCGGGAGCGGCGGTTTAGGAGGTAATAACTTTATTTCGTTGTGGCGGTGTAGGGGGGACAGATTAGTGGTGTTTAGACTCGGGGTACATGTTAGGGTGTTAGGTGCAGACATCTCCCATAGGAATCAATGGGATGTCTGGCAGCAGTGAACTTGTACTTTCGCTATGGTCAGACTCCCATTGATTCCTATGGGATCCGCCGCCTCCAGAGTTTGAAAACCAGGTACGCTGGGCCGGAAAAGTGCCGAGCGTACCTGCTAGTTTTTTGATAACTAGCAAAAGTAGTCAGATTGTGCCGCACTTGTGTGCGGAACATCTGTAGTGACGTAAGAATCGATCTGTGTCGGACTGAGTCCGGCGGATCGAAGTTTACGTCACAAAATTCTACTTTTGCCGGTCTGTAGCCTTTGATAACTAAGGCGAATCAGCCTCGCCAAAAATACGCAGCGGAATTCCAGCGTATTTGAGGTTGACGGATAACTACCCCCCATTGTCTCTTTCCGCAAATGTCTAGTTTTAGTTAAAAACAGATATGTAGCATGTCTTAGCTTAAATGTGCAGATAAAGAATGCGATTTAAACATATAATTCTTTTTTAACCCCTTAATGACAACTGACGTACCAGGTACGTCATGCATTAACAAGCAGTTAATGACAATGGAAGTACCTGGTACGTCAGTTGTCTAACAGAGTGCTAGAAGTGATCACAATCGCTTCCAGCAGCTCTGAGGGTATTGCAGTGATGCCTCAATATGGAGGCATCCTGCAATACCCCTTTACAAGCCTCCGATGCAGAGAGAGCCACTTTGTGGCCCTCTCTGCACCGGTAGTGATGGTGCCGTTTTCCGGGTGGGAGGGAGCGTGCGCGCGCGTGCACGAGACGCATGCGCGTGCACGTGAACATAGTGTGCGTGCATGGTGCGTGTGCATGAGGCGCGCGTGCATGTGCACGTGCACGCGCGAATAAGCCACACTGACACCAATGAGGGCAAAAAGCCAGGAAAAGGTAAAAAAAAATGTTTTTAAATATAAATGGATCTGGGAGGGGGAGGGGGTGGGGTTATTGTGGGGGTATTGTGGAGTGGCTGCTACACTACAGAAAGAGTTAATTGAAAAATAAAATAAAAATACTTTGTTTTTTGGGGTCAAAGTGGGTACTGGCAGACAGCTGCCAGTACCCAAGATGGCGGTAATTAGGTAGGGGAGAGGGTTAGAGAGCTGGAGGGGGGATCAGGGAGGTTGGGGCTAAGGCACGGGTCCATCCCAGCTAAAATATTTTATTATTTTTATTAAAAAAAAAAAAAAAACTCTTATTTAGTACTGGCAGACTTTCTGCCAGTACTTAAGATGGCGGTAACAATTGTGGGGTGGGGGAGGGAAGAGAGCTGTTTGGGAGGGATCAGGGGGTGGGATGTGTAAGGTGGGAGGCTGATTTCTAAAATTAACCCTGCAAGCTCCCTAAAAGCTACCTAATTTAACCCCTTCACTGCTGGGCATAATTCACGTGTGGTGCGCAGCAGCATTTAGCGGCCTTCTAATTACCAAAACGCAACGCCAAAGCCATATAAGTGAGAAACCTAAAATTGTGAAAAATGTAAAGTTTTTTTTTTATTTGCTTGCATTTGGCGGTGAAATGGTGGCATAAAATATACCAAAATGGGCCTAGATCAATACTTGGGGTTGTCTACTACACTACACTAAAGCTAAAATTAACCCTACAAGCTCCCTAATTAACCCCTTCACTCCTGGGCATAAAACACGTGTGGTGCGCAGCGGCATTTAGCTGCCTTCTAATTACCAAAAAGCAACCCCAAAGCCATATAAGTCTGTTATTTCTGAAAAAAGGGGATCCCAGAGAAGCATTTACAACCATTTGTGCCATAATTGCAGAAGCTGTTTGTAAATAATTTCAGTGGGAAACCTAAAGTTTGTGACAAAATTTATGAAATAGTTAACTTTTTTTTTTTTTATCGCATTTGGCGGTGAAATGGTGGCATGAAATATACCAAAATGGGCCTGGATCAATACTTTGGGTTGTCTTCTAAAAAAAAATATATACATGTCAATGGATATTCAGGTATTCCTGACAGATATCAGGGTTCCAATGTAACTAGCGCTAATTTTGAAAAAAAGTGGTTTGGAAATAGCAAAGTGCTACTTGTATTTATTGCTCCATAAATTGCAAAAAAAAGCAAAGAATGTGTAAACATTGGGTATTTATAAACTCAGGACAAAATTTAGAAACTATTTAGCATGGGTGTTTTTTGGTGGTTGTAGATATGTAACAGATTTTGGGGGTCAAAGTTAGAAAAAGCGTGTTTTTTTCCATTTTTTCCTCATATTTTATCTTTTTTTTTTAGTAAATTATAAGATATGATGAAAATAATGGTATCTTTAGAAAGTCCATTTTATGGCGAGAAAAACGGTATATAATATGTGTGGGTACAGTAAATGAGTAAGAGGAAAATTACAGCTAAACACAAACACTGCAGAAATGTAAAAATAGCCATTGTCATTAAGGGTAAGAAAATTGAAAAATGGTCCGGTCATTAAGGGGTTAAGGAAAATGTTTATTTTAGTGGATTTTCATGTACACAAATGAAAAGTATTTTAATATAATAATTATAAATAAATTATTAATATTTGTCATTTTGTTATGTTCATTATTTATAGGTGATTCTGGTTACATGAGCCAGCCTTGGCTCATTACTAGTGATGTCGCGAACTTAAAATTTTCCGTTCGCGAACAGCGAATGCGAACGTCCACAAATGTTCGCGAACGGGCGAACCGCCATTGACTTCAATAGGCAGGCGAACTTTAAAACCCACAGGGACTCTTTCTGGCCACAATAGTGATGGAAAAGTTGTTTCAAGGATACTAACACCTGGACTGTGGCATGCCGGAGGGGGATCCATGACAAACCTCCCACGGAAAATTACATAGTTGATGCAGAGTCTGGTTTTAATCCATAAAGGGCAGAAATCACCTAACATTCCTAAATTGTTTGGAATAACGTGCTTTAAAACATCAGGTATGATGTTGTATTGATCAGGTAGTGTAAGGGTTACGCCCGCTTCACAGTGACAGACCAAACTCCCCGTTTAACGCGCTGCAAACAACCGCAAACAGTCCATTTGCACAACCGCAAACTCCCAATTTGCACAAGGTTGGATACCAAGCTAGCCATTTCCCGTTCCTTGTCCTCACTGATGTCATTGAAGGTCTCTTTCTCCACCCAGCCACGTACAACACCAAGGGTCCCGAAAGGTGACAACAAGCCCCCTGGTACGCCTGCTGTGTTTGGTCTTCCACCTCCTCAAAGCCACCTTCCTCCTCTGACTCCTCTTCTTCAGACTCCTCTCTCTGAGTTGCCTCTCTCTGCATTATTATAAGGTGTGTTAAGTAGTACTATTCCTATCAGTTTAATCCCTGTTACGTCCCCTATCAGGGGACGTGTATATGGTGTCAAGGTATATGTAAGGTTAATAAATATATATTTTAATCATATGTTTTAAGATTAATAAATGTATATACATATTTTGATCATGTGTTTGACTGGTCAGTGCAGGATGATTCAATTCATTCTTAACTTGGGACTCCTGTCCAATCCTCCCACATTCAGTGTGCAAAAACTGAAGAGGGCATCCAAGTGAGAACAATAGAGCATTTGGTTTAATTAAAATTTAACAACAATTTCAGGAAACCATATGTGTGATTGCCTGGGAATGTGAGATAAAATCTATTACCCCTCACAACGTGCCGTAGAGTCTGACTCAGGCAACATATCTTGTGAGAAAGTAACTCTGTGCATTTCAAATGCAAATAAACCATGCTATGTGGGTGGGGCAGTGAAGACCTTAGGAAACAAAGACAAATGCTATGGTGTGAACTTAAAATTACCGAAAGCAGTGTGGGTTAAAGAATTAAAGGGACATGAAACCCAATTTTTTTCTTTCATGATTTAGAAAGAGCATACAATTATAAACAACTTTCTAATTTACTTTTTTTATCTATTTTGCTTCATTCTCTTGATATTATTTGCTGAAAAGCATATCTAGATATGCTTAGTAGTAGCTGCACATAAATGCCTCCTGTGATTGGGATTTTGGGAAAAATTAAAAACTAAATTATTCCCCTTTTCAACAGAGAATTTGATTATAGGAGGTGATTTCAATCTCTCACTCTGCCCAGAACTAGATAGGTTCTCAAAAAAAAATCTTGCCTCATATAACAAACAAGCTAAGTATATGAAAAAGTTTTGTCATCAGTTAAAGATAGTAGATATATGGAGCCTTCTAAATCCTGTACAGCGTGTATTTACCTGTGAATCTAAATCATGTAAGACATTCTCAAGAATTGATTTTATTCTTGTTTCAGAAACACTGTCATTCCAAAAAATATATGTAGAGATCGGAGATATAGTTATATTGGATCATGCGGTAGTCTCAGTTGCTTTCCACCCTAAAATAAAACAGACTGGGGCTAATTATTCTTTTTTTTCCCACGTTATATGTATAAAAAGATCAGGTTTAGGTTATGGCTTAAGTAGAAATGGAAAGATTACTGTACCCACAATATATTATATTTTCATAAAATCGAAACCTTTTGGGAAGCCTCGAAAGCCTATTTAAGAGGTGAAATAAAAGCTTACATGTGTAAGAAAAAAAAAAAAGATAATATGAGAAAAATTCAACTAGCCAACCAAGTAAGGAATAGCTATAAGAGATTTTATCGAGATCCATCACATTTACATTGGGAAAGCTACTCGCGAGCCAGACAAGACAGAGATATATTTCTTAAGCAGGAATCTCTTGAAGAAGAGACTAAATTGAATCTTAGATTTAAAAGTTATTATGGACATTCAGCTAAGTATCTCGCTAAGATAGTCAAGAGCAAGAAGAAAAAAAATCTTATTTTAGCTATTAGAGATAAAAAACATAATTTATGTAAGAACTTGCCTGATAAATTCATTTCTTTCATATTAGCAAGAGTCCATGAGCTAGTGACGTATGGGATATACATTCCTACCAGGAGGGGCAAAGTTTCCCAAACCTCAAAATGCCTATAAATACACCCCTCACCACACCCACAATTCAGTTTAACGAATAGCCAAGAAGTGGGGTGATAAAAAAGTGCGAAAGCATATAAAATAAGGAATTGGAATAATTGTGCTTTATACAAAAATCATAACCACCACAAAAAAGGGTGGGCCTCATGGACTCTTGCTAATATGAAAGAAATGAATTTATCAGGTAAGTTCTTACATAAATTATGTTTTCTTTCATGTAATTAGCAAGAGTCCATGAGCTAGTGACGTATGGGATAATGATTACCCAAGATGTGGATCTTTCCACGCAAGAGTCACTAGAGAGGGAGGGATAAAATAAAGACAGCCAATTCCTGCTGAAAATAATCCACACCCAAAATAAAGTTTAATGAAAAACATAAGCAGAAGATTCAAACTGAAACCGCTGCCTGAAGTACTTTTCTACCAAAAACTGCTTCAGAAGAAAAAAATACATCAAAATGGTAGAATTTAGTAAAAGTATGCAAAGAGGACCAAGTTGCTGCTTTGCAAATCTGATCAATCGAAGCTTCATTCCTAAACGCCCAGGAAGTAGAAACTGACCTAGTAGAATGAGCTGTAATCCTTTGAGGCGGAGTTTTACCCGACTCAACATAGGCAAGATGAATTAAAGATTTCAACCAAGATGCCAAAGAAATGGCAGAAGCTTTCTGGCCTTTTCTAGAACCGGAAAAGATAACAAATAAACTAGAAGTCGTTCGGAAAGACTTAGTAGCTTCAACATAATATTTCAAAGCTCTAACAACATCCAAAGAATGTAACGATTTCTCCTTAGAATTCTTAGGATTAGGACATAATGAAGGAACCACAATTTCTATACTAATGTTGTTGGAATTCACAACTTTAGGTAAAAATTCAAAAGAAGTTTGCAACACTGCCTTATCCTGATGAAAAATCAGAAAAGGAGACTCACAAGAAAGAGCAGATAATTCAGAAACTCTTCTGGCAGAAGAGATTGCCAAAAGGAACAAAACTTTCCAAGAAAGTAATTTAATGTCCAATGAATGCATAGGTTCAAACGGAGGAGCTTGAAGAGCCCCTAGAACCAAATTCAAACTCCAAGGAGGAGAAATTGACTTAATGACAGGTTTTATACGAACCAAAGCTTGTACAAAACAATGAATATCAGGAAGATTAGCAATCTTTCTGTGAAAAAGAACAGAAAGAGCAGAGATTTGTCCTTTCAAGGAACTTGCGGACAAACCTTTATCTAAACCATCCTGAAGAAACTGTAAAATTCTTGGAATTCTAAAAGAATGCCAAGAAAAATGATGAGAAAGACACCAAGAAATATAAGTCTTCCAGACTCTATAATATATCTCTCTGGATACAGATTTACGAGCCTGTAACATAGTATTAATCACAGAGTCAGAGAAACCTCTTTGACTAAGAATCAAGCGTTCAATCTCCATACCTTTAAATTTAAGGATTTGAGATCCTGATGGAAAAAAGGACCTTGCGACAGAAGGTCTGGTCGTAGCGGAAGAGTCCACGGATGGCAAGAGGCCATCCGGACAAGATCCGCATACCAAAACCTGTAAGGCCATGCCGGAGCTACCAGCAGAACAAACGAGCATTCCTTCAGAATCTTGGAGATTACTCTTGGAAGAAGAACTAGAGGCGGAAAGATATAAGCAGGATGATACTTCCAAGGAAGTGATAATGCATCCACTGCTTCCGCCTGAGGATCCCAGGATCTGGACAGATACCTGGGAAGTTTCTTGTTTAGATGAGACGCCATCAGATCTATTTCTGGAAGCTCCCATATTTGAACAATCTGAAGAAATACCTCTGGGTGAAGAGACCATTCGCCCGGATGCAACGTTTGGCGACTGAGATAATCCGCTTCCCAATTGTCTATACCTGGGATATGAACCGCAGAGATTAGACAGGAGCTGGATTCCGCCCAAACCAGAATTCGAGATACTTCTTTCATAGCCAGAGGACTGTGAGTCCCTCCTTGATGATTGATGTATGCCACAGTTGGTACATTGTCTGTCTGAAAACAAATGAACGATTCTCTCTTCAGAAGAGGCCAAGACTGAAGAGCTCTGAAAATTGCACGGAGTTCCAAAATATTGATCGGTAATCTCACCTCCTGAGATTCCCAAACTCCTTGTGCCGTCAGAGATCCCCACACAGCTCCCCAACCTGTGAGACTTGCATCTGTTGAAATTACAGTCCAGGTCGGAAGCACAAAAGAAGCCCCCTGAATTAAACGATGGTGATCTGTCCACCACGTTAGAGAGTGTCGTACAATCGGTTTTAAAGATATTAATTGAGATATCTTTGTGTAATCTCTGCACCATTGATTCAGCATACAGAGCTGAAGAGGTTGCATGTGAAAACGAGCAAAGGGGATCGCGTCCGATGCAGCAGTCATAAGACCTAGAATTTCCATGCATAAGGCTACCGAAGGGAATGATTGTGACTGAAGGTTTCGACAAGCTGAAATCAATTTTAGACGCCTCTTGTCTGTTAAAGACAGAGTCATGGACACTGAATCTATCTGGAAACCCAGAAAAGTTACCCTTGTCTGAGGAATCAATGAACTTTTTGGTAAATTGATCCTCCAACCATGATCTTGAAGAAACAACACAAGTCGATTCGTATGAGATTCTGCTAAATGTAAAGACTGAGCAAGTACCAAGATATCGTCCAAATAAGGAAATACCACAATACCCTGTTCTCTGATTACAGACAGAAGGGCACCGAGAACTTTTGTAAAAATTCTTGGAGCTGTAGCTAGGCCAAACGGCAGAGCCACAAACTGGTAATGCTTGTCCAGAAAAGAGAATCTCAGGAACTGATAATGATCTGGATGAATCGGAATATGCAGATAAGCATCCTGTAAATCTATTGTGGACATATAATGCCCTTGCTGAACAAAAGGCAAGATAGTCCTTACAGTTACCATTTTGAACGTTGGTATCCTTACATAACGATTCAATATTTTTAGATCCAGAACTGGTCTGAAGGAATTCTCCTTCTTTGGTACAATGAGGAGATTTGAATAAAACCCCATCCCCTGTTCCAGAACTGGAACTGGCATAATTACTCCAGCCAACTCTAGATCTGAAACACAATTCAGAAATGCTTGAGCTTTCACTGGATTTACTGGGACACGGGAAAGAAAAAATCTCTTTGCAGGAGGTCTCATCTTGAAACCAATTCTGTACCCTTCTGAAACAATGTTCTGAATCCAAAGATTGTGAACAGAATTGAACCAAATTTCTTTGAAAAAACGTAACCTGCCCCCTACCAGCTGAGCTGGAATGAGGGCCGCACCTTCATGTGGACTTAGAAGCAGGTTTTGCCTTTCTAGAAGGCTTGGATTTATTCCAGACTGGAGATGGTTTCCAAACTGAAACTGCTCCTGAGGATGAAGGATCAGGCTTTTGTTCTTTGTTGAAACGAAAGGAACGAAAACGATTATTAGCCCTGTTTTTACCCTTAGATTTTTTATCCTGTGGTAAAAAAGTTCCTTTCCCACCAGTAACAGTTGAGATAATGGAATCCAACTGAGAACCAAATAATTTGTTACCCTGGAAAGAAATGGAAAGTAGAGTTGATTTAGAAGCCATATCAGCATTCCAAGTTTTAAGCCATTAAGCTCTTCTAGCTAAAATAGCTAGAGACATAAACCTGACATCAACTCTGATAATATCAAAAATGGCATCACAGATAAAATTATTAGCATGCTGAAGAAGAATAATAATATTATGAGAATCATGATCTGTTACTTGTTGCGCTAAAGTCTCCAACCAAAAAGTTGAAGCAGCAGCAACATCATCCAAAGATATAGCAGGTCTAAGAAGATTACCTGAACACAGATAAGCTTTTCTTAGAAAGGACTCAATTTTCCTATCTAAAGGATCTTTAAACGAAGTACCATCTGACGTAGGAATAGTAGTACGTTTAGCAAGGGTAGAAATAGCCCCATCAACTTTAGGGATTTTGTCCCAAAATTCTAATCTGTCAGACGGCACAGGATATAATTGCTTAAAACGTTTAGAAGGAGTAAATGAATTACCCAATTTATCCCATTCTCTGGAAATTACTTCAGAAATAGCATTAGGAACAGGAAAAACTTCTGGAATAACCACAGGAGATTTAAACACCTTATCTAAACGTTTAGAATTAGTATCAAGAGGACCAGAATTCTCTATTTCTAAAGCAATTAGTACTTCTTTAAGTAAAGAACGAATAAATTCCATTTTAAATAAATATGAAGATTTATCAGCATCAATCTCTGAGACAGAATCCTCTGAACCAGAAGAGTCATCAGAATCAGAATGATGATGTTCATTTAAAAATTTATCTGTAGAGAGAGAAGTTTTAAAAGATTTTTTATGTTTACTAGAAGGAGAAATAACAGACATAGCCTTTTTGATGGATTCAGAAACAAAATCTCTTATGTTATCAGGAACATTCTGCACCTTAGATGTTGAGGGAACTGCAACAGGCAATGGTACATTACTAAAGGAAATATTATCTGCTTTAACAAGTTTGTCATGACAATTAATACAAACAACAGCCGGAGGAATAGCTACCAAAAGTTTACAGCAGATACACTTAGCTTTGGTAGTTCCAGCACTAGACAGCGATTTTCCTGAAGTATCTTCTGACTCAGATGCAACGTGAGACATCTTGCAATATGTAAGAGAAAAAACAACATATAAAGCAAAATTGATCAAATTCCTTAAATGACAGTTTCAGGAATGGGAAAAAATGCCAATAAACAAGCTTCTAGTAACCAGAAGCAAAGAAAAAATCAGACTGAAATAATGTGGAGACAAAAGCGACGCCCATATTTTTTGGCCAAAAATGACGCCACATCCGGAACGCCGACATTTTTGGCGCAAAAGGACGTCAAAAAATGACGCAACTTCCGGCGACACGTATGACGCCGGAAACAGAAAAGATTTTTTTTTTGCGCCAAAAAAGTCCGCGCCAAGAATGACGCAATAAAATGAAGAATTTTCAGCCCCCGCGAGCCTAACAGCCCACAGGGAAAAAAAGTCAAATTTTTAAGGTAAGAAAAAATGATTGATTCAAACGCATTATCCCAAATATGAAACTGACTTTCTGAAAATAAGGAATGTTGAACATTCTGAGTCAAGGCAAATAAATGTTTGAATACATATATTTAGAACTTTATAAATAAAGTGCCCATCCATAGCTTAGAGTGTCACAGAAAATAAGATTTACTTACCCCAGGACACTCATCTACATGTTTGTAGAAAGCCAAACCAGTACTGAAACGAAAATCAGCAGAGGTAATGGTATATAAATAAGAGTATATCGTCGATCTGAAAAGGGAGGTAAGAGATGAATCTCTACGACCGATAACAGAGAACCTATGAAATAGACCCCGTAGAAGGAGATCACTGCATTCAAATAGGCAATACTCTCCTCACATCCCTCTGACATTCACTGCACGCTGAGAGGAAAACCGGGCTCCAACTTGCTGCGGAGCGCATATCAACGTAGAATCTAGCACAAACTTACTTCACCACCTCCATAGGAGGCAAAATTTGTAAAACTGAATTGTGGGTGTGGTGAGGGGTGCATTTATAGGCATTTTGAGGTTTGGGAAACTTTGCCCCTCCTGGTAGGAATGTATATCCCATACGTCACTAGCTCATGGACTCTTGCTAATTACATGAAAGAAATATAAGATATACCACGTTTCCTGAGATTAGTAATATTCTACATTCTTATTATCAAAATCTTTACACTAATTCTAATAATGATATGCAGAATCAAAACGAATTCTAGACACAAATTGAACTCCCTAGGGTCTCCGAAGATCTTTTAGATAATCTTAACGCTCCGATATCAATAGAGGAGATAGATGAGGCTATAGGAAAAATTAAACTAAACAAGGCTGCGGGTCCAGACGGCCTTCCGGCAGAATACTACAAAATACTGATAGAGGAAATTAAACCGTCGTTGCTAAAATTATTTAATAACTATTTTACGGATAGTAACCCACTTTCAGAATATTTTTCAGCTGCAAATATCTCTCTAATTCTTAAGAAAGATAAAGATGGAGAGGATCCAACCTCCTATAGACCGATTTCAGTCTTGAACGTAGACTATAAATTATTGACAACTATTATTGCTTCCAGATTTATGCAGTGTTTGGAGGGGATTATCCATTCTGATCAATCCGGTTTTATGCGCTCCAGAAATATTTCGAAAAATATACGGAAAATTACTACCTTAATAGATTACATCTGGAGTCTAAATAGAAATATTGACAAAATATTTAAATATGATATTGCATTATTAACATTGGATGCTGTCAAAGCATTTGACTCGATTGAATGGGAGTATCTTTTCCAGGCGCTGCATAAATTTGGATTCAAGAATCAGTTTCTAAATTTAGTATGTAATCTATATTATAGTCCAATTTCTTATTTGCTGATTAACAATATATTATCACCCGGGATAAGACTAAAAAAAGGTACGCGTCAGGACTGTCCCTTGTCACCCCTTCTTTTTAATATAGCTTTAGAACCTCTTGCGATTTGGTTAAGAAAAGTATTAGAGGGAATTACGCTCGGTCAAATAGTTCTTAAAACATTTTTATATGCAGATGATGTTTTAATCTGTCTATATAACACTTCTAAAGCTATTCCAACCTTGATGGAATGTCTGAATTTTTTCGGCTCATTTGCAGGATATAAAGTAAATCAGAATAAAAGTGAAGTATTGTGGCTACATAAATCTTTGAGCTATAAAGTTACCCCCGGTTTTAAGGAGGTTGAGTCTCTAAGATATTTGGGGATTTACTTACATAAGAATCCAGCAAAGTGGTACGAATTAAACTTTAAGGCTTTACTCCAAAAAATATATGCAGATTTGAAACTTTGGAAAGTGCTGCCCCTGTCAATATCGGCAAAGGTTAACCTTATTAAAATGATTATTTTTCCACGACTGCTTTTTCCTCTTCAGAATCTACCATTAATCTTAAGTAATGCAGACTTGAAGAAGCTAAACTCTAGTTTTTCTCAGTTTATTTGGCATGGAATGAAAATACCGCGTATTGCATTAGAGAAATTAATGCAACCCCGAGAGTTTGCCGGATTAGCCTTGCCCAATATTAAGTTTTATAATTTAGCAGCCTTAAGCAAAATTGCATTAGACTGGCTGGCTGAGACAAATTGGAGTTCTACGGAGGAATTGGAAAAACATTGTGTTTTTCCTTTCTCTCTAAAAGCTTTGCTTCATATTGCACCTAAAGACATCCCGAGTAATATCCAAAATTTAATCTCGTTTAAAAATATAATCTCCTCTTGGCAAAAAGTCTGTAGTTTAAATGGACTAGATTATGCTTTTTCGGAATATATACCAATAATAGGCAACCCAGAATTCCCCCCAGGTAATAACCAGGAAGTTTTTAGGTCTTGGGCGTATAAGGGGCTTAAAAGCATTGTTCCATTTTTTATGGAGTCGGGACATATAACTTCATTTGACAACTTAAGACAAAAGTTTAACTTACCTATTAATAATTTCTATGCTTTTCTTCAAGTTCAACACTTCATTAAGACCAAAAAATGGAATGGTGGTGAGATCGCTGCATGGTCCGATATTAAAGCCCGCATTATTAGTGTTAGAGCAAAAGCTCCTCCAATCTCATTATTATATAGCATTATGCTGGCTAAACAAAGTGACTCTTTTTTAGGAAAAATTAGGGATAACTGGCAAACCCTATTTCCAGATATTGAATACGAAAAAATCAAATCCGGCTGTAAAGCCGTAAATAAATGCAGAATCCCAATAACCTGGAAAGAGGGACATATGAAATTGATGAATAATTTTTATTATACGCCCCTGAAAATGTCTAAAATATATCCTAGTCAAAGTTTTCTCTGTCCCCGCTGCAGTTTTCTGAACGCAGATATTGTACATATGTTCTGGGCATGTCCTAAAATCGCCCAGTTATGGAAAAAAGTATCTTATTGGATTAAGAAATTATATAAAGTAAATATTCGTTTTGACTCAGAGATGATTTTCTTTATGGAGGAGAACAATTCCGAGTCCCTACTCCAGAAAAAGATTTTGAACACAATCATTGTACTTATTAGACAAATGATTGTGGAAAACTGGAAGGCAAAAAGAGCTCCCGGACTTGCAATCTTCATTAAAGAAATTCAGATGAAAATAATTTTTGAATCTGCGCAATTGGGCGAAGCTGGTGATAGAGAAATTAGAAAGTTTCTGTTAGGATGGTTACCCATCATCAAGACATATTCAGAATCTGTACAGAGGACAATTTTATATCCTTTTTTGAGCTCTGAGTGTTTCTTTGATCTCGTATTATGGGGTGATTTCCCGGCAGAGTGGATATCTGGATATAGGGATATATAACTGATGCCCTCGAAAGTCATACTTTGTCCTTTAAGAGTGATTGATAGAGAGAGGGCTTAGGAGGGGGATGATCGAGACCGGCAGCGGGGGGCACAGAGGCAGGAGAAATTTATTTATTTATTTATTTTATTTTTTTCTCTCTCTCTCTTTTTCCTCTCTTTTTATTTTTAAGCTTAAAGTAAAAATTAGCCTACAGTGTAAAATATTCAGAATATTTCTTTCCGATGTCTTGTTTTTTAGGGAAACTATACTAAATGGGAACAGTATTGCTTACCTTTATGATTTAGAAGCATTGTATCATTTGTCTTCAGCAGCTTAAATGGTAGCAGTTGCATTTTTATTTTTTTCTGTCTGCTCAAAAATGCATAATACCAATTTGTTATAAGACGTATTCTTTGTTCATGTATTTTTCTGTAATATGGAATTACCCTGTCGGCTTAAATAAATAAATATTGAAACCCAATTTTTTTCTTTCATGATTTAGAAAGAGCATACAATTATAAACAACTTTCTAATTTACTTCTATTATCTATTTTGCTTCATTCTCTTGATATTATTTGCTGAAAAGCATATCTAGATATGCTTAGTAGTAGCTGCACATAAATGCCTCCTGTGATTGGTTCACTGTGTGCATTGCTATTTCTTCATTAAAGTATATATAAAGAATGAAGCAAATTAGGTAATAGAAGTAAATTGGAATGTTGTTTAAAATTGTATTCTCTACCTTAATCATGAAAGAAAATGTTTGGGTATAGTGTCCCTTTAACATTTACAACCCCTGTATAACACAGATAAAAATAAATACATTTTTGTAAAGGAAACAATACTAGTTTCATATGTGTTTGGAATAATTCAAATAACCCATATATGTATATACAGGGAGTGCAGAATTATTAGGCAAATGAGTATTTTGACCACATCATCCTCTTTATGCATGTTGTCTTACTCCAAGCTGTATAGGCTCGAAAGCCTACTACCAATTAAGCATATTAGGTGATGTGCATCTCTGTAATGAGAAGGGGTGTGATCTAATGACATCAACACCCTATATCAGGTGTACATAATTATTAGGCAACTTCCTTTCCTTTGGCAAAATGGGTCAAAAGAAGGACTTGACAGGCTCAGAAAAGTCAAAAATATTGAGATATCTTGCAGAGGGATGCAGCACTCTTAAAATTGCAAAGCTTCTGAAGCGTGATCATCGAACAATCAATCGTTTCATTCAAAATAGTCAACAGGGTCGCAAGAAGCGTGTGGAAAAACCAAGGCACAAAATAACTGCCCATGAACTGAGAAAAGTCAAGCGTGCAGCTGCCAAGATGCCACTTGCCACCAGTTTGGCCATATTTCAGAGCTGCAACATCACTGGAGTGCCCAAAAGCACAAGGTGTGCAATACTCAGAGACATGGCCAAGGTAAGAAAGGCTAAAAGACAACCACCACTGAACAAGACACACAAGCTGAAACGTCAAGACTGGGCCAAGAAATATCTCAAGACTGATTTTTCTAAGGTTTTATGGACTGATGAAATGAGAGTGAGTCTTGATGGGCCAGATGGATGGGCCCGTGGCTGGATTGGTAAAGGGCAGAGAGCTCCAGTCTGACTCAGACGCCAGCAAGGTGGAGGTGGAGTACTGGTTTGGGCTGGTATCATCAAAGATGAGCTTGTGGGGCCTTTTCGGGTTGAGGATGGAGTCAAGCTCCACTCCCAGTCCTACTGCCAGTTTCTGGAAGACACCTTCTTCAAGCAGTGGTACAGGAAGAAGTCTGCATCCTTCAAGAAAAACATGATTTTCATGCAGGACAATGCTCCATCACACGCGTCCAAGTACTCCACAGCGTGGCTGGCAAGAAAGGGTATAAAAGAAGAAAATCTAATGACATGGCCTCCTTGTTCACCTGATCTGAACCCCATTGAGAACCTGTGGTCCATCATCAAATGTGAGATTTACAAGGAGGGAAAACAGTACACCTCTCTGAACAGTGTCTGGGAGGCTGTGGTTGCTGCTGCACGCAATGTTGATGGTGAACAGATCAAAACACTGACAGAATCCATGGATGGCAGGCTTTTGAGTGTCCTTGGAAAGAAAGGTGGCTATATTGGTCACTGATTTGTTTTTGTTTTGTTTTTGAATGTCAGAAATGTATATTTGTGAATGTTGAGATGTTATATTGGTTTCACTGGTAAAAATAAATAATTGAAATGGGTATATATTTGTTTTTTGTTAAGTTGCCTAATAATTATGCACAGTAATAGTCACCTGCACACACAGATATCCCCCTAAAATAGCTAAAACTAAAAACAAACTAAAAACTACTTCCAAAAATATTCAGCTTTGATATTAATGAGTTTTTTGGGTTCATTGAGAACATGGTTGTTGTTCAATAATAAAATTAATCCTCAAAAATACAACTTGCCTAATAATTCTGCACTCCCTGTATATGGGACTGAGACATTTTATATTAAATGAATGATTGCTATGTTGAGTAATAACTACATCAAATACATATGAATGCTTGGATCATTTCTAATAATTATTTCTATTTTTATTGCAGACAACCATTGGTCATGGGCATCAATCTATGCACTTAGAAAGAGGTGCACTGAATACCTCAGTCTCTGTGTTTTTAAGAATATGAATAGATATTTATGGACCTAAAAAGAAATAATTAATGACACTTATTATTTTATTTCAGGTGACCCATGGGCAAAGTTCCTGCGTGCAAGAATTGTGGGAGACATAGAGCATACTATAATATATGAAAACATATTAGATGTATAAATGCCATTAATTTCAGAAACAGGATACATTATTTTAATATAATATACTGTGTTTCATATCAAAATGATAAGAAAATTCATAAGATATTACTTATCCAAAACAAATATTGTGAGTAGTTTTTGCAGTAAATTATGATAAAATGAATAACCATTTCATAGAAATACTGAATTAAGTATTTAAAATGTTTAGAAATGGTATTGCATGTATTGCTGTGTTGTGCTGTCTGCTGCCACATAGTGTTATGATGCGAAATTGCAGCCATGAGATGATTGGTTGTTGCAAGGATGCATATCCTTGGCAACATACATTCCCAAATGAACCAATCCATGTGCAGTTGCAAAGGGCCAATCCGAAACAAGACTTGCGTGGGGCATTTCCAATACTCACCAATGATGGATAATGATCAAAAAAAGGGGAGGGGTAAAATCAGATCATTTAACCTCAAGCATAGAGACTGTGAGGAGGCTGCTGGCTAATCCTGGAGGAATAACTACTGTGGTTATTATTAAAGCACACAGCTACTCTTGGACTCCATATGCAATATCCCCATTTTTGAAATTCTGAGGTGAAATTGAATCTGTTCAGAAATATTGGAAACCGGATATCGATTGGTTTATTTTGTAAAGTATACAAGGTTATTGGTAAGATAAGTTATATGCATAGTCACTACAGTTAAATTATAATAAGCAGATTTAAAGAAGTAGTTTATATTTCAAGATAGTATTTCATAAGCCTATGTATTGTTTAAATTTGTATCTGGTAGACTAAGTAACTTAGCTGTGCAATTCCTGATGTTTTAATAGAAGTGTATATTGTATTATTGCTTAAATTAGCACTGTAAATCATATTGCTGAATGTTTGTATCTGGTACTTTGTCTCATTGTAATATTTTAAATGCAGTTCTGAATGAAAGGCTGGTTTTAAAGGAAAAATGTTCTGGGTTTTTGTAAGAAGGATAGCATATCTTAATAGTTGTTTTTAACTTATATAATATTGTGTCATATTATGGTATTGCAAATATATTTCAAAATGTTCATGGATATTAACTAAATAAAAGAATTCAGGTATTTATATTAATTGTATGGTTTCTAGTAGATGCATGTTGGTTAAGGGTTTCTATTTTTAAGGATAATTATTATTTGTATTGTGTTATAACCCTGCCATAAGCTGATGTATTATTTGGAAAGCACTACTTAGATTTCCATAAATATACTGACAATGGCATCGATTTTCGGAACCGGGAGATGGAAAAAGATGCTTGGTCGGTCCTCCTACTTCAAATTTGGGGCACTGCGCGTGCAATTGTGGCCGGACTTTTAGCCGACGGACATTTGGCAGACGGACATTTGGCCAACGGACATTTGGCCAACGGACATTTGGACGAAACACAAGTGGATGTCAGATAACAGTCCGGCCATGAGATATATACACCTAGATTTAGAGTTTTGCGTTAGAAGGGGTGCGTTAGCTACGCGTGTTTTTTTTTCCTGCACCTTCTAAATAACGCTGGTATTTAGAGTTCTTTGAAGGGCTGCGTTAGGCTCCAAAAAGGGAGCGTAGAGCATAATTTACTGCCACTTCAACTCTAAATACCAGCGTTGCTTATGGACACGGCCAGCTTCAAAAACATGCTCGTGCACGATATCCCCATAGGAAACAATGGGGCAGTTTGAGCTTGAAAAAAACCTAACACCTGCAAAAAAGCAGCGTTCAGCTCCTAACGCAGCCCCATTGTTTCCTATGGGGAAACACTTCCTAAGTCTGCACCTAACACCCTAACATGTACCCCGAGTCTAAACACTCCTAATCTTACACTTATTAACCCCTAATCTTCCACCCCCGCTATCGCTGACCCCTGCATTTTATTATTAACCCCTATTCTGCTGCGCCGTACACCGCTGCAACTTACATTATAGCTATGTACCCCTAATCTGCTGCCCCTAACATCGTCGACCCCTATATTATACTTATTAACCCCTAATCTACCCACCCCCAACGTCGCTGCTACCTACCTACACTTATTAACCCCTAATCTGCCGACCGGACCTCGCCGCTACTCTAATAAATGTATTAACCCCTAAAGCTAAGTCTAACCCTAACACCCCCCTAAGTAAAATATAATTTTTATCTAACGAAATAAAATAAATCTTATTAAATAAATGAATCCTATTTAAAGCTAAATACTTACCTGTAAAATAAACCCTAAAATAGCTACAATATAACGAATAATTATATTGTAGCTATTTTAGGATTTATATTTATTTTACTGGCAACTTTATATTTATTTTAACTAGGTAGAATAGTTATTAAATAGTTAATAACTATTTAATAGCTACCTAGTTAAAATAAGTACAAAATTACCTGTAAAATAAATCCTAACCTAAGTTACAATTAAACCTAACACCACACTATCAATAAATTAATTAACTAAACTACCTACAATTATCTACAATTAAATCAACTAAACTAAATTACAAAAAAAATTGCAAAAAATAAAAAAAGATTACAAGAATTTTAAACTAATTACACCTACTCCAAGCCCCCTAAAAAAATAACAAAGCCCCCCAAAATAAAAAAATGCCCTACCCTATTCTAAAATAAAAAGTTAACAGCTCTTTTACCTTAAACCCTCTTCTGTACGGATCGGTGATACCAGGCGTGATGAAGATAAGGTAGGGAGATCTTCAGGGTCTTAGTGTTAGGTTTTTTAAGGGGGGTTTGGGTTAGATTAGGGGTATGTGGGTGGTGGGTTGTAATGTTGGGGGGATATTGTATGTTTTTTTTAAATGCAAAAGAGCTGTTTACTTTGGGGCATCCCCCGCAAAAGGCCCTTTTAAGGGCTGGTAAGGTAAAAGAGCTGTTAACTTTTTTTATTTTGGCATTTTTTTATTTTGGGGGGCTTTGTTATTTTTTTAGGGGGCTTAGAGTAGGTGTAATTCATTTAAAATGCTTGTAATCTTTTTTTATTTTTTTTAATTTAGTGTTTTTTTTTGTGATTTAGTTTAGTTGATTTAATTGTAGATAATTGTAGGTAGTTTAGTTAATTAATTTATTGATAGTGTAGTGTTAGGTTTAATTGTAACTTAGGTTAGGATTTATTTTACAAGTAATTTTGTAATTATTTTAACTAGGTAGCTATTAAATAGTAAATAACTATTTAATAGCTATTGTACCTAGTTAAAATAAATACAAAGTTGCCTGTGAAATAAATATAAATCCTAAAATAGCTACAATATAATTATTTGTTATATTGTAGCTATATTAGGGTTTATTTTACAGGTAAGTATTTAGCTTTAAATAGGATTAATTTATTTAATAAGATTTATTTTATTTTGTTAGGGTTAGGGTTGGACTTAGCTTTAGTGGTTAATAACTTTATTAGAGTAGCGGCGAGGTCCGGTCGGCAGATTAGGGGTTAATACTTGAAGTTAGGTGGCGGTGATGTTAGGGAGGGCAGATTAGGGGTTAATACTATTTATTATAGGGTTTTTGAGGTGGGAGTGCGGCAGTTTAGGGGTTAATACATTTATTATAGTGGCGGCGAGGTCCGGTTGGCAGATTAGGGGTTAATAAGTGTAGGTAGGTAGCAGCAATGTTGGGGGGGGCAGATTAGGGGTTAATAAATATAATATAGGGGTCGGCGATGTTAGGGGCAGCAGATTAGGGGTACATAGCTATAATGTAGGTTGCGGCGGTGTACGGAGCGGCAGATTAGTGGTTAATAATATAATGCAGGGGTCAGCGATAGCGGGGGCGGCAGATTAGGAGTTAATAAGTGTAAGGTTAGGGGTGTTTAGACTCGGGGTACATGTTAGAGTGTTAGGTGCAGACTTAGGAAGTGTTTCCCCATAGGAAACAATGGGGCTGCGTTAGGAGCTGACCGCTGCTTTTTTGCAGGTGTTAGGTTTTTTTTCAGCTCAAACTGCCCCATTGTTTCCTATGGGGATATTGTGCACGAGCACGTTTTTGAAGCTAGCCGAGTCCGTAAGCAACGCTGGTATTTAGAGTTGAAGTGGTGGTAAATTATGCTCTACGCTCCCTTTTTGGAGCCTAACGCAGCCCTTCAGAGAACTCTAAATAACAGCGTTGTTTAAAAGGTGCAGGGGGGGGGAAGCAGCGTTAGCTACACGGGTCGTTACCGACAAAACTCTAAATCTAGCCGTTAGTTTTAGTGAATAAACTTATTTTTATTATATTCTGAGACTCCTACTGATACTGTTTGCAAAATCGCCTGAGATATTACTTATTGATTTATGACACATTAATTTTTTGACACATAACACTTAGCACATTTTTAAAAAATCACTTTAAAAATTATTTTAGTGGTTGATTACACATAAATCATTAGATATACTATTCTATGTGTTTCCTTTTTTGATACACAATAGTTTTTTGATACGGATAGAAAGAAATTCTTTTGGCACTAATAAGTTTCACTCGGCTAGATTTAGAGTTTGGCGGTAGCCGTCAAACCAGCGTTAGAGGCTCCTAACGCTGGTTTTTACCGCCCGCTGGTATTTGGAGTCAGTCATTAAAGGGTCTAATGCTTACTTTGCAGCCGCGACTTTTCCATACCGCAGATCCCCCTACGCCATTTGCGTATCCTATCTTTTTAATGGGATCTTTCTAACGCCGGTATTTAGAGTCGTGGCTGAAGTGAGCGTTCGAAATCTAACGACAAAACTCCAGCCGCAGAAAAAAAACAGGAGTTAAGAGCTTTTTGGGCTAACGCCGGTTCATAAAGCTCTTAACTACTGTGCTCTAAAGTACACTAACACCCATAAACTACCTATGTACCCCTAAACCGAGGTCCCCCCACATCGCCGCCACTCGATTAAATTTTTTAACCCCTAATCTGCCGACCGCACAACGCCGCCACCTACGTTATACTTATGTACCCCTAATCTGCTGCCCCTAACACCGCCGACCCCTATATTATATTTATTAACCCCTAATCTGCCCCTCTCAACGTCGCCGACACCTACCTACACTTATTAACCCCTAATCTGCCGACCGTACCTCGCCGCTACTATAATAAATGTATTAACCCCTAATCCGCCTCACTCCCGCCTCAATAACCCTATAATAAATAGTATTAACCCCTAATCTGCCCTCCCTAACCTCACCGACACCTAACTTCAAGTATTAACCCCTAATCTGCCGACCGGACCTCACCACTACTATAATAAATGTATTAACCCCTAAAGCTAAGTCTAACCCTAACACTAACACCCCTCTAAATTAAATATAATTTAAATCTAACGAAATAAATTAACTCTTATTAAATAAATTATTCCTATTTAAAGCTAAATACTTACCTGTAAAATAAACCCTAATATAGCTACAATATAAATAATAATTATATTGTAGCTATTTTAGGATTAATATTTATTTTACAGGCAACTTTGTATTTATTTTAACCAGGTACAATAGCTATTAAATTGTTAATAACTATTTAATAGCTACCTAGTTAAAATAATTACAAAATTACCTGGAAAATAAATCCTAACCTAAGTTACAATTAAACCTAACACTACAGTATCATTAAATTAATTAAATAAAATACCTACAATTATCTACAATTAAACCTAACACTACACTATCAATAAATTAATTAAATACAATACCTACAAATAAATACAATTAAATAAACTAACTAAAGTACAAAAAATAAAAAAGAATTAAGTTACAAAAAATAAAAAAATATTTACAAACATTAGAAAAATATTACAACAATTTTAAACTAATTACACCTACTCTAAGCCCCCTAATAAAATAACAAAGCCCCCCAAAATAAAAAAATGCCCTACCCTATTCTAAAATTAAAATAGAAAAGCTCTTTTACCTTACCAGCCCTTAAAAGGGCCTTTTGCGGGGCATGCCCCAAAGAATTCAGCTCTTTTGCCTGTAAAAAAACACATACAATACCCCCCCAACATTACAACCCACCACCCACATACCCCTAATCTAACCCAAACCCGGCTTAAATAAACCTAACACTAAGCCCCTGAAGATCTCCCTACCTTGTCTTCACCACACCGGGTCCCGATCTGTCCAGAAGAGCCTCCGAAATCTTCATCCAAGCCCAAGCGGGGGCTGAAGAGTGACGTCCATCCTCCGGCTGAAGTCTGGATCCAAGCGGCGGCTAAAGAATTCCATCTTTGGGCAGAAGTCTTCATCCTATCCGGGCAGAAGAGTCGATCCGGACCGGCAAACATCTTCATCCAAGCTGCATCTTCTATGTTTTTCCATCCGATGACGACCAGCTCCATCTTGAAGACCTCCGGCGCGGATCCATCCTCTTCTTGCGACGTCCTAAGTCCGAATGAAGGTTCCTTTAAGGGACGTCATCCAAGATGGCGTCCCTCGAATTCCGATTGGCTGATAGGATTCTATCAGCCAATCGGAATTAAGGTAGGAAAATTCTGATTGGCTGATGGAATCAGCCAATCAGAATCAAGTTCAATCCGATTGGCTGATCCGATCAGCCAATCAGATTCAGCTCGCATTCTATTGGCTGATCGGAACAGCCAATAGAATGCAAGCTCAATCTGATTGGCTGATCGGATCAGCCAATCGGATTGAACTTGAATCTGATTGGCTGATTCCATCAGCCAATCAGAATTGTCCTACCTTAATTGCGATTGGCTGATAGAATCCTATCAGCCAATCGGAATTCGAGGGACGCCATCTTGGATGACGTCCCTTAAAGGAACCTTCATTTGGACTTAGGACATCGCAAGAAGAGGATGGATCCGCGCCGGAGGTCTTCAAGATGGAGCCGGTCGTCATCAGATGGAAAAACATAGAAGATGCGGCTTGGATGAAGATGTTTGCCGATCCGGATCAACTCTTCTGCCCGGATAGGTTGAAGACTTCTGCCCGAAGATGGAATTCTTTAGCCACCGCTTGGATCCAGACTTCAGCCGGAGGATGGACGTTACTCTTCAGCCCCCGCTTGGGCTTGGATGAAGAATTCGGAGGCTCTTCTGGACAAATCGAGACCCGGTGTGGTGAAGACAAGGTAGGGAGATCTTCAGGGGCTTAGTGTTAGGTTTATTTAAGGGGGGTTTGGGTTAGATTAGGGGTATGTGGGTGGTGGGTTGTAATGATGGGGGGTATTGTATGTTTTTTTTAAAAGGCAAAAGAGCTGAATTCTTTGAGGTATGCCCCGCAAAAGCCCTTTTAAGGGCTGGTAAGGTAAAAGAGCTTTTCTATTTTAATTTTAGAATAGGGTAGGCATTTTTTTATTTTGGGGGGCTTTGTTATTTTATTAGGGGGCTTAGAGTAGGTGTAATTAGTTTAAAATTGTAATATTTTTCTAATGTTTGTAAATATTTTTTTATTTTTTGTAACTTAGTTCTTTTTTATTTTTTGTACTTTAGTTAGTTTATTTCATTGTATTTATTTGTAGGTATTATATTTAATTAATTTATTGATAGTGTAGTGTTAGGTTTAATTGTAGATAATTGTAGGTAGTTTATTTAATTTATTTATTGATACTGTAGTGTTAGGTTTAATTGTAACTTAGGTTAGGATTTATTTTACAGGTAATTTTGTAATTATTTTAACTAGGTAACTATTAAATAGTTATTAACTATTTAATAGCTATTGTACCTGGTTAAAATAATTACAAAGTTTCCTGTAAAATAAATATTAATCCTAAAATAGCTACAATATAATTATAATTTATATTGTAGCTATATTAGGGTTTATTTTACAGGATAGTATTTAGCTTTAAATAGGAATAATTTATTTAATAAGAGTTAATTTATTTTGTTAGATTTAAATTATATTTAATTTAGAGGGGTGTTAGTGTTAGGGTTAGCTTTAGGGGTTAATACATTTATTATAGTAGAGGTGAGGTCCGGTCAGCAGATTAGGGGTTAATTATTGTAGGTAGGTGGAGGCGACATTGGGGGCGGCAGATTAGGGGTTAATAAATATAATATAGGGGTCGGTGGTGTTAGGGGCAGCAGATTAGGGGTACATAGGGATAACGTAGGTTGCGGCGGTGTACGGAGCGGCAGATTAGGGGTTAATAATAATATGCAGGGGTCAGCGATAGCGGGGGTGGCAGATTATGGGTTAATAAATATAATATAGGGGTCGGCGGTGTTAGGGGCAGCAGATTAGGGGTACATAGGGATAACGTAGGTTGCGGCGGTGTACGGAGCGGCAGATTAGGGGTTAATAATAATATGCAGGGGTCAGCGATAGCGGGGGCGGCAGATTAGGGGTTAATAAATATAATATAGGGGTCGGCGGTGTTAGGGGCAGCAGATTAGGGGTACATAGGGATAGCGTAGGTTGCGGTGGTGTACGGAGCGGCAGATTAGGGGTTAATAATAATATGCAGGGGTCAGCGATAGCGGGGGCGGCAGATTAGGGGTTAATAAATATAATATAGGGGTCGGCGGTGTTAGGGGCAGCAGATTAGGGGTACATAGTTATAATGTAGGTTGCGGCGGTGTATAGAGCAGCAGATTAGGGGTTAATAATAATATGCAAAGGTCAGCGATAGCGGGGTCTGCAGATTAGGGGTTAATAAGTGTAAGGTTAGGGGTGTTTAGACTCGGGGTACATGTTAGGGTGTTAGGTGCAGACTTAGGAAGTGTTTCCCCATAGGAAACAATGGGGCTGCGTTAGGAGATTAACGCTGCTTTTTTGCAGGTGTTAGGTTTTTTTCAGCTCAAACAGCCCCATTGTTTCCTATGGGGGAATCGTGCACGAGCACGTTTTTGAAGCTGGCCGCGTCCATAAGCACCGCTGGTATCGAGAGTTGCAGTGGCGGTAAATATGCTCTACACTCCCTTTTTTGGAGCCTAACGCAGCCCTTCTGTGAACTCTAAATACCAGCGGTATTTAAAAGGTGCGGGGGAAAAAAGCATGCGTAGCTAACGCACACCTTTGGCCGCAGAACTCTAAATCTAGCCGACTGTTATTTTAAACATGGCATCTTTTAAGGAATTGTAACAATACATTTTATTCACTTATAAACACATTAGATAGGACTTTGAGTGTTACTTTGTTACATATTTTGAGTGATCTATTATAATCACCTTCAGATTTAAAGGGACAGTATACACTTACATATATTGAGTGATCTATGATAATCACCTTCAGATGTAAAGGGATCGTATACACTATTAAAACGTTTTTTTGGATACCTTAAGCTTTCTGTAGAGCACTTACTGTTACCCCTACTAATTTAATTTTTATATGAAAAGAACAAAGCATCTTTTCTATTTGTAACGTGTGTGGTATCCCCTCATATATCCAGCGCTCTACTTATCATTCCATATACACACTAGAAATTTGGATACTCAGAAAGGGATCCTCTAGCAAGACTATATGCTTCAAAGTCATTTTCAAAGTCACACATCAGAGGTTAGGTCTGCACAATGTATGACTCATCTTCACACTTGATTGATAGAACATAACACGAGATGCTACACATGCTTAGTAAGCTAGTGATAGAAATAGTTTCAGAAATGGGGGGGTGCAGAACTAATTCACACACTTCTATTAATATTTTTATTTTCACTTTTTCGGCCATTAGGGAGATGACTTCATCTAAAGACTGAAAGGGAAGAATTCAAGACTGAAAGTGAAGAATTCAAGAATTCAAGCCTGAAAGTGAAGAATCCAAGACTGAAAGAGAATGATCACAGATTGAAAGTGATGAATACCAATGTGATCATGTCTGGCATTGTCTTTCAAATGTGCTGACCTTGAAAACTATACAAAGACAAGTTCACATGGTAAGTGGCAACAATTTTATGGACTAAAGCTGTGGATGCATCCTATTGGAGACACTTAGATTATTTTTCTTTTAGATGGTATTTCACAATCCTCTATTTTGAAAATGATGAATAAGACACCTAATGAAGATAAACTGATATTTTTAAGATAATTGCCTTTCAAAGACCATACATCCATTCTAGTTAAGAATCACAGGAGGAAGAATGTTAAAATAATTAGGAATAGATACATGTCCTATATTAGAATATGTTTATTTTACATACATTACCCCTACTTTGTGCTAGAGAGGACTCACATTCTGACCAATCAGACAAAGGAATACATTCTATAGTTGATATAGAGGTATATTATTTGAAGGGACATGAAATATTACCTTCAATTATGTTCAGCATACAATATAAATAGATTTTTATAATGTGATATGCATTATTTTGTCTAATTTAAATTGCTAATGTTTAATTCTAAGATTGATTAGACAATATAATGGTATTTCTAATTATGGATAGATATAGATTTCATGTCTGAACCTTTTTTTTTAATATCAAGACCAAAAAAAATACATGTTACAGCATAGACACAAGATGATTTAACAATTATTCGATTTAATGAATATTTTAAGACATGTGTTCATGAAATAACTAATGTTTATAATATTTTTCTTTCTTTTTCAGAGTTTCATCTGTGATGATTTTTTTTAAAGAAATTTTATTTATTTTCTTGTCAATAGATTTATTTTCATACTATATCTTCTATTTTTTTATTAAAATACATATTCTTAGAGACATATCTCTATCACAGTAAGATAAGAAGAAATATATCCATCTAATCTGACAAGTAAACCAAATATTACTCCCATGACTGTTAGTCATCTATTTGACAAGCACATGCCAGATATAAAATAGAATAATTTTGATTAATTTATTGAATGTAAAATATCAACACAGCTTATTCAGATAATGTTAAAGTCAAGTATCTTTCAACAATTTAATTTGGACTTAAATACATCTATGCTTTTATTGTGTGATTTATAGATGTTAAAATCATAAAATGTTTATGACGAGGATATGTAGTCTAAATTATACAAAACAACATTGTTCATTTCACTTTTAAGAAAGGAAAGTGTTTAACTTACATTAAAGTGACAGTGTAGTTGAATGTTAGATTTACATAATAATATCTTGGATTTTCCTTAGGTATCCAAAAACATTATTACTAAAAATATAGGTTATTCATCTTTAAAAAAAAAATTAGGTAATATGTTAGAAATTATCTGTAAATGAAAAGTAAGTTAATTTCATATTTAGACCAAGCTAATTATTGTATGCCATATTGATTACTTTTCAGTTCTAGTGGAGTAATTTGAAGGGTAATTTAACCATAGATAGATCAAAAGATAACTTATAGCAATTATTCTCCTTACCTCTTGGATAGATATCACTTAACTAGATGTATTTTCACTCCCCTTTAGTTTCTTTATGCAATGTTAACTCCACATATTCCTAATGGTTTGGTCCTTAAAGGAACATTCAAAGAATATTTCATTTAGTGAATTATAGACAATACAAATTTTATTTAAACACCATTTAAATGTACTATTATTATCTAATTATATTCAGTCTTTAGATATCCTTTGTTAAAGAAATAGCAATGCACATGGGTTAGACAAGGACATAAGGCATATATGTGCAACCAACAATCAGCAGCAAAAGAGCCTATCTAGATATGCTTTTCAGTCAAGAATATAAATGGGAAAAAAACTAATGAGAGAATAAAACTAAATGTGACGTTGTTTTAACATTGTATTATCCATCTAAATCAGTATAGAACATATAGCTTAATGTCACTTTAAGGTAAAGCTGTATAAATACAGCCATTAGAAGATATTTCATTCACAGTGGGACAAACAATACAGAAGGTAATACAAATATGCTTGATTCTCATGTTATACTAATTTTTAGAAAGGGAGGTGCATAGGTTTATTATCATCAAAGTATTACTGGAAAATATCTACTTAATTGTGGCTGGCCAACAATGCATATTTACAATGTTTAGACAGATGTATTTAGATCAAGTTCAATATTGCATATTAGCTCATGAAAGGGACGGTCATTAAAAAGCGTTTCTTTCTGGAATCATAATTAAAATTTAATTATTAACATTTAATTCTATCATCTATTTTAAATAATTATTTTTGGATTATTTCCTTTACAAACATATCTAGATTTGCTCAATAGTTGAAGATTGGTGGATGCACAGAGATGCCTTGTGTGATTGTCTCAACCATGTGCATTGCAATTTCTTCTGTTAAGGATATCTAAAGATTAATCTAAATAGTTTAATTTTAAAGTATACAAATGTATTCTCTCTCCGGATCATTTTAAGAAAATATTTTGTTGTAATGTCCCTTTAAAAATAAAGACGTCATTGCCCCAATATCAGATGTGAGCGGTTCAGACAAATACAAGCTTGAGGTTTATTTACTAAACAAACGTGTAGTTTAATATTTATAAACAGTTTAGACAAGTTCCGGCCATTATAACCAGAAATTACGCATTTCAGAAATCTTGTGTGGGAAACGTATCTTGCAACACGAGATTCGCATCTTTAAAAATTCAATTTGAATGTCATGCAATAGCACACAATCGATGTGCATTATAAATACATTTAATAGAGCAATGTCAATACTTCACAATAAGTCCAGAAATTTATTTACTAAACAATAAACACATACAATGTTAAATTTGTATTATTACAACTTATTTGTATTAAAGAACATGATCGATATTAAACATCGATGTGTGTAAAACATTTACTAATGTGACTGGATTATATTTCCAAAAAAAAATTCAAATCAATATTTAATGGATCACGAATATTACATCTGCATCACACATATCCGCATAACAGTCCCATGAGTTACAAATAAGTCTACATGAAAAATGTAGTAACAGCACCCCCAGGAGGTATGTGTATGGAAGTTACTAAGATATGAAACATTAAGGAACAACCAATCAGAGTTCATCACACAATCATAACTTGAGTCATTATGGTCTCACAGACATGATAACAACATTTCAATATTTTATCCAATCAGATGTACAGATAACATGTCCCATGGTGCATCTCATGTTTACTTCACCATATAAAAGTCCATTACACGTTGCCATCTTTGTCAGTTCTCTAATGCCTGCTGGCAGTTACATATTTGTTATATATTTTATATATATATATATATATATATATATATATATATATACCCATACAACTCGGCAGGCATGACGCCTCCCAGGTTCACCACGCCGGAGAGTGCAGCACTGGTCAACGCCGTCCAGGACTTCTATCCGCAGCTGTTTGGAAACAAGAAGAAGTCGACAAAGCAGAGCATTAAGAAGGCCCTCTGGGCGTCTATCACCAATGATGTTAATTTGGTGTTGGGCGTCCAGAGGAGCCAGGATTAAATCATGCGGAGGTTCGGAGATATGAGATTGCGTCTGCACAAAAAAGTCGACCTCATAAGGGACTGGGTAAAAGCCCATAAGAGGGATGGTAAAAAATCGAAGCCCCAACGGAAACTATACCTACTCCCTTCGGAGGTGACTTTATGCGACCTCCTCAATCTCCGGGTCCCCCGCAGATTTAGATCCTCTCGCTCCTCGGCCTCTTCTTCTTCCCCCCCAGCTGCTGGATCAGAAAGTCCTGACCGGCCAATGCAGCTGCTTGGGAACAAGAAGAAGTCGGTGGCCTGGGAGAAGAAAATAGAAAATCTGAACCAGGTAAATATCCAACTTCATATAATATATTAATATTTGAGTAGACTTTTTAAGAAATGTGTATATAGTCATATATTCAACCTATATAGATCTCACAACATACGCTACATATGATGTTCAGATATCTGATTTTAGATTCGTCACACATGAAATAGGAATGATGTTTCTTGCTCACTACAAAATATGCGTCACAGAGCGAAAAAGGAATTGCGCATCTGTGAACTCCCTATCATCCGCCATTTCATACATTGACTATCGAATCATAACACAGTTCTAAATATTATTTGTTATTGTTCAATATTAACAAATATCCAATTTGAATCTTGTAATACACCCAATTGCCAATATATTTGAAGTCTTTATAAATAATAATCATCACACTACTATATCCAAAACAATTCTGAATCACGGATTCGCAATTCCGCTTGGAATCATTGCGCAATGATCACGAAAGATAGAATTGCGCACACACGTGAACATGTGTTTGCTGTAACTGGCATCGCTTTAGACATGTTGGTCAAATCACGGATGCACAATTCTGCTTGAAATCATTGCGCAATGATCACGAAAGATAGAATTGCGCACACACATGAACATGTGTTTGCTGTAACTGGCATCGCTTTAGACATGTTGGTCAAATCACGGATGCACAATTCCGCTTGGAATCATTGCGCAATGATCACGAAAGATAGAATTGCGCACACACGTGAACATGTGTTTGCTGTAACTGGCATCGCTTTAGACATGTTGGTCAAATGTATACGTTTATTAGTATATATGGGAAGAATACATTATCCTTATTTACAATCTTTCTACATTATAAAAGCTATACTAGCAAGATGAAAATAAACAATGAACTATCTCTATCAATTGTTGAGAATGCAAGAAGATACAAAATGAATTAAAGCTACAGTCAACAACAAAAAAGATTGAAAATAAGAATACAGGATCTCTTTATTTAGACATTAATTGAGGAAACAATGAACTCATGTAAATACAAATAGATTTGTACTTTGTCAATTAGAATTGAAAAATCAGATTGTTTGTCTCCATGACCTGATTTGTATTAATGATATCCAATCCTCAATCAATATTTTACAGATCGTGATGTTGGTGCTGGAACCTCAAGCCAGGGTTCGTCACAGCATGGTATGTCTCATATTAATTTACCTTTGTCTTACAAACCTGGACATAACATTACATAATACATTCACATTGTTAGATATTTATATGGATACTCTTATTATCTTTTCTGCTTATTTTAAAATAAGAATCACAAATCAAAGTTGGGATAACATTGTAATACGAATCTAAAATTATGAGTATTTGAGGATATCCCTTCTATTCTTGATATCTTCATTTTAACATAAGCTTAGGTTCCTGCCCATTTTATATTCTGCCCCTGTGTAGTTCTTGCGATTTTTTGGATACATTTAGACTAACACACTAACACATTTTTGAAAAGTGCTGAATCTAAAAATATACATTTCATACGTTTTTTTGTTTATTTTTATCATTAATGGGACATGAAAACAAACATTTAGACACATGTGATTTCACAATAATTTCAAATTGGATTTGATTATCTAAATTGCTTCAGTCTATTGTTATCCTTATTATAAAATCATATCACATGATGTCATGACATATTTTTCATAATAACTTCAGTTTTGCATTGTGATCAATATGTGTTGTGTCCAAAAAAAGATTAATGTACATTGCAAAAATGGATCTACAGTATGTGCCACATTGCTTTGGTTTGATTTTTCACCAGTTGTTATTCAAAGTGTTGTTTGTGTGTATTATTTCAAAAACAACTATCAATAGGTATATTTAGATATGCAGTAGAATCATACGAGATGAATAGTCTGTCTAATTTATTAAGAAATTAAACATATGTTAAAGACATCATTTTCTTTATAATCAACTTGATTAACTCATGCATTTATTGTTCATATTAGTGGTCTATTCTTCACATATTCTTTTGAAAATTTGATACTGATGGGATTTAGTGATGTCCAAACTCATTGATAGATATATTTGCTGTGGGGAGCCCAGAGGGATCCGGCACCAATGATGAGATGCCTTTGCAGGATTTTGGTAAGTCCATTGACTCATGCATATGTCATTGAAGGTGTATTTGTAATAAATATTATGATCATGATTCTGATGAAGCATTACATTTGAATAAAACAGATAATTTACTCCTCTGATTATATATCTATTTATTTTTAATCTGGAAAGATTAAGATCTCAATGCTTCTTAGTCTACACCTGTCAGGGTTACTGCTTACTAATGATCTGTCCCTTTAAGTTCTTCCTATATCAAGCACTTCCCCCAGCACACATTGCTGGTTAATTGAGAAAGGATTCACAGTTCAAGCGTGTCTCGGAGAGTTTTCCACACTCTCCAACAGCCTCTCTAAATTTCTATTTAAAGAGTTCCTAAAAGTTACTGATAATATCTCTTATTTTCATTCCTACCTTAAGCAGCACTACTACCTCAATCCACTACTGGAATATATCACCTATTACAAGGAAATCAACAGACTCGACATCTCATCCTGAAGCTGTTACAAGGTAACAGGATTTGCAAGCCGCTTCAGACACAGCACAGCGAGTAGCGGTGACGTCATCAGCTGCAGCCAACAACCACTCTCCCTGTGAGTACCACGCTGCTGCTCATAGCAAACGGACACAAGTATCTAACTCCTGTGTTTTCAGGTCAGATATATTTAATCCATTATTATTCGTTATTCTCACATAACTTGATGAACTATACCTGCCTAATCAAGGGATACAATTATTTACGTTATTGCTTAATTTGAGCTGTTTGCGATTACAATTGCCCTGATAGTATTGTACAGTTTATGAAGTCAATAAACTGACACTTATTGGGCAAATATTAAAACATTATAAGAAGCATTATCAACTAATTCATCAAGCTTCTTTAATGTTACAAATCTATTTTTGAGGCAATTGCTGTTTTTGAGTTACAACACAGAATTAAAGGCTTGTTCAAATTGCTACTATTACAGAATTAACCAGCCATAAGAAAGCAAGGATTTAGTGTTTGTGTACACAGAATTATCCTATACCAAACATATTTACTCAACAGCAATTATGGAACAAGATCTTTTAAGTGATAAAGTTCAAGTCCTTTCGGACAGATTAGAAGCTCTATCAGGTTCTTTCCATGAATTACAAGTGGAAAATCAGGCTTTGAAGGCCTGCTTAAGAGAGACTCTGGCACCTAAACCTGCAAGTGCAGATTCTATCCCTGAACCCATGGTCTCCCCCCCAGAAAAATTCTCTGGTGACCGTTCAAGATTTAGAGAGTTTAAAAACTCCTGCATGTTGCTTTTTCAATTGAAGCCACGCACTTATCCCACTGAAAGGTCTAGGGCTTGGGCTGACTCTTTTTTTGAAAATGATGATGCAATACTAGGATCCCTAGATGAGTTCTTTAATCAAATGTCAGCATTATATGATGACCCTTTCAAACAGGTCACAGCTGAAAACATACTTAGATCTTTAAAACAAAGAAAGAACCCTGTGGAGACATACATTACACAATTTAAAATTTCCGCCCGCGATTCCGGATGGAATGAGGTCTCACTTAAAACTCAATATCGTTTAGGGGATCGTTGTCTGAGGATATAAAGGATGAACTCTCGCGCACAGGTATTCCAGATTCATTGGAAGATTTCTTTTCCCTCACTATTAATATAGATAGACGGCTTAGGGAACGCCGCTCTGAAAAGGCTAGCGGTACAAGAAGCTTTCTCTCCACTCCCGTTTATAAAACTAAGGAATCGCCACAACCTATGGACATAGGCTTTATGAAGGGTCCCCTCTCCTCTCAGGAAAAGAATAGGAGGAAGTTGCATAGTCTGTGCATGTATTGTGCCTGCCCCACACATGAAGTAAAGGACTGCCCAGTTCTTGCTAAGAATAAGAAGGGTAGGTTGCCTAACATCTCTGAATCCCTGCTGATGAAAATCATTAAACCCTCATATCTAACTATCCCTATTATTTTACAGTGGGATCAAATCAGGATAACAACTGAAGCTATCCTGGACACCGGCTCATGTAGAAATTTTGTTGATTTTTCTTTTGTGAAACAGAATAAAATACCTTTGGTGTGTAAGAGAACTCCGGTCTCTGTGAAGGTCATTGATGGCTCTTTTTTAAAATCAGGTCCTGTCACACACCAGACTACACCATTACAGGTAACATCTTGCACACACATCACAGAAACACTCACTTTTGATGTCATATCTTCGCCAATGTTTAATGTAATCCTTGGTATAAATTGGTTTTGTAAACATAAACCAACTATAAACTGGAATGACCTCAGTTTATCTTTCCCTCATCTCACTCAAAATAGTAAGACATCATCAGATATAATTATGCTACAAGTTGAGGATAATATTGTACCTAAACAATATGCAGACTTCTCAGATGTTTTTAATAAAAAAGACGCTGAATGTTTGCCTCCTCATAGGGATTACGATTGTCCCATTGATTTTCTCCCAGGAGTTTCAATTCTCTATGGACATATCTACCCCCTTTCAAAACCAGAATTAGAACACCTTAAAAATTATATCGATGAGAACCTCAGAAATGGTTTTATAAGACCTAGTACCTCTCCTGCAGGTGCAGGCATATTTTTTGTCACCAATAAAGATGGCACGTTAAGACCAATTATCGATTACAGGTAATTGAACAGGCGTACCAGAAAAAACAGGTATCCCCTACCTTTGATCCCTGAATTAATTGAAAGATTACGGGGGGCCTCAATTTTCACAAAATTGGATCTTCGAGGTGCCTATAATCTTATACGAATGAGAGCTGGCGACGAATGGCTCACTGCTTTTCGGACTAGATATGGGCTATTCGAATATACAGTGATGCCATTCGGTCTTTGCAATGCCCCAGCAACATTCCAATGCTTAATCAATGATCTTTTCAGAGATATTTTGGATGTATATGTTGTTGTCTATTTGGACTATATTCTAGTTTACTCACAAAATTTAGATCAACATAGAATACATGTTAGAGAGGTTCTCACTAGGTTACGAAAAAATAACCTATACGCTAAACTAGAAAAATTTATATTTGAATCAAATAATATCTCTTTCCTGGGTTATAACATCTCTCCTGATGGAATCAAGATGCAAGATGACAAGGTTCAGGCTATTCATAACTGGCCAACTCCTCAATGTAAGAAAGATGTTCAACGTTTCCTAGGCTTTTCAAATTATTATAGGAAATTCATTCCTGGATTTGCTGCTATTACCAAACCTCTTACTGAGCTTACCAAATTGAATCATCCTTTCAGGTGGACAAGCCATACTCAACAGGTATTTGATCTTTTAAAAAATAAATTCACTACAGCACCCATTCTCCAATACCCGGATTTAGAAAAGCAATTCATCCTGGAAGTTGACGCTTCGGAGTTCGCAATAGGGGCAATTCTCTCTCAACGGAAATCGTTCAAAGATCCATTACACCCGGTCGCATTCTTCTCTAGATTGATGCAACCAGCAGAGTTAAATTATCCAGTTGGCGAGAAGGAATTACTTGCAATAAAGTGTTCCTTCGATCACTGGAGACACTTGCTTGAGGGCGCAACACAACCAACCGTCATATATACTGACCACAAAAATCTGCAGTATCTTCAGTCCAATCGAACCCTATCCTCCAGACAATTACGCTGGATTCTTTACTTTTCTCGTTTTCATTACATCATTACCTACAGGCCTGGTACTAAAAATGGCAAGGCTGACGCCCTCTCCAGACAAGGTTCTAAACCTATAATACCATGCATTCCTACTACTGTTGTCCCTAAGGACTCTATCATTGGTGTTATAACAAGTCTAACTACAGTGTTAAAAGATGCTATTGCTATTGACCCATCAGTACCGCATACAGATCTTACCTACAATTCTGACGGCTTACTCTGCAAGGAAGGAAAGCTATACATACCTACAAATCTTAGATCTTCAATCTTGAAAACAGTTCATGAGTCCCCCCTTGCTGGACACATGGGAAGGGATAAAACTTCGGATTTACTAAAGCGTTCTTTTTGGTGGCCTACTCTTAACCTCGATCTCAAAGAATATCTATCTAAATGCGTTAAATGTGCAACCTCCAAACCTTCTAAACAACTTCCTGCGGGTCTTTTACAGGCTTTACCTGTACCACAAGTACCCTGGGAGGCGGTATCTCTGGACTTTATTGTGGACTTACCTGTCTCTAACAATTACACCACTATAATGGTTGTCACCGATTTATTCTCAAAGATGGCACATTTCACACCGATTGCCTCTCTACCCACTTCCAAGATCACAAGTGATTTGTTCATCAAAAACATTGTAAGATTGCATGGAATTCCTAAAACCATCCTTAGTGACCGAGGAACCCAATTCACTTCTAAGTTCTGGAGAAATTTGTGTGCTGCTCTGCATATAGAACAAAAACTCACCACTGCCTACCATCCTCAAACGAATGGGAAGACGGAGAGGGTGAATCAGTGGCTCGAGCAGTACCTACGATGCTTCTGCTCTCACCAACAAGATTCATGGGCCTCCTACTTGCCCCTAGCAGAATTCGCCTATAATAATAATAAGAGTTCCACAACTGGCACATCACCATTTTTTGTAAATTATGGTTTACATCCAAATTTCACTCTACTTCCGAAGATTGATACCCCATGTCCTCAGGTGAATGATCTAGTTAACGACATTTCTGCCAACTTTTCTTCGATTCGTGAACATATTCTTCAGGCACAAACATCACAACGCAGGTACTACGATCTCCGCCACAGACCTAGTCCTCAATATTCCGTAGGACAACAAGTATGGCTCTCCACTAAGAACCTCAAGATACCCTATCCTTGTAGGAAACTAGGTAAACTCTTTTTGGGTCCTTACCCTATCATCAGGGTAAATGGTCCAACAACAGTCACACTCCAACTGCCATCAACTTTCAAGATACATCCGACTTTCCATGTGTCTCTTGTCAAACCTTGTAACCTACCCATATCCAATGTTACATCAGCAGACCCGATACCTTCTGCTACCCTTGATATGCAGTATGAGGTTCATAGCATTCTGGATTCTAGACTCCGCCATGGGAATCTTTTCTATTTGGTACATTGGAAAGGATTTGGACATGAAGATGATTCCTGGGAGCCTGCCTCGAACATATCTGCTCCACGTCTGATCTCTCTCTTCCATAGACGTAACCCTGATCGTCCCAGGCCTTGAACCTCGCTGTGGTTCCTTTTGTGGGGGGCTCTGTCAGGGTTACTGCTTACTAATGATCTGTCCCTTTAAGTTCTTCCTATATCAAGCACTTCCCCCAGCACTCATTGCTGGTTAATTGAGAAAGGATTCACAGTTCAAGCGTGTCTCTGAGAGTTTTCCACACTCTCCAACAGCCTCTCTAAATTTCTATTTAAAGAGTTCCTAAAAGTTACTGATAATATCTCTTATTTTCATTCCTACCTTAAGCAGCACTACTACCTCAATCCACTACTGGAATATATCACCTATTGCAAGGAAATCAACAGACTCGACATCTCATCCTGAAGCTGTTACAAGGTAACAGGATTTGCAAGCCGCTTCAGACACAGCACAGCGAGTAGCAGTGACGTCATCAGCTGCAGCCAACAACCGTTCTCCCTGTGAGTACCACGCTGCTGCTCATAGCAAACGGACACAAGTATCTAACTCCTGGGTTTTCAGGTCAGATCTATTTAATCCATTATTATTCGTTATTCTCACATAACTTGATGAACTATACCTGCCTAATCAAGGGATACAATTATTTACGTTATTGCTTAATTTGAGCTGTTTGCGTTTACAATTGCCCTGATAGTATTGTACAGTTTATGAAGTCAATAAACTGACACTTATTGGGCAAATATTAAAACATTATAAGAAGCATTATCAACTAATTCATCAAGCTTCTTTAATGTTACAAATCTATTTTTGAGGCAATTGCTGTTTTTGAGTTACAACACAGAATTAAAGGCTTGTTCAAATTGCTACTATTACAACACCTTTGTTCTTCAGAACATGGATAGCATATGTTTCTTTTTAGTATAAATTTAGACAACAATCATGAAGTGATACACACATGAGAACTCTTAAATGTTCCATGTACTCTGCTTTTGAGATAATTGTAAAAATACAGACACTAAAATGTAATTATTACTCATCGAGAATAACACATCTAATGTCATTTGTATGCTCCATCAAAACAATGTAAATCATAACTTTGGCTCAGTATATCTTTAATGCAACATTGATGTGTGTCTTTGAGCAACAGTAACATATGTTATAATATCTGATATTAACGTGTACACAACATGTTATGTTTTACAGAGATTGATGTAACATGTGAGACGGAGGAGGAAGAGGCTCCCTTGGAGTCTGATGGTATGTCAAATATATATAACATGTATCCAACATGTATTATTGTTTGAAAACATTCTCTGGAAGAAACTTTAAAAATTATTATTCCATTATTTTTTTAAAACACTACTGCCCCCCTTTTTATATCATGCAGCATGATTATATGTTTGTATTTTTCTTTCATTTATGTATGATTTGTCATTAATGACATCATGATGTCACATGCATTTTCCATGCAAAACCACAATAATTATCTTCTGATTGTATAGACAGTCATTGCTATTCATCTGAGTGCCTATATGCAGACTTTATGTTATCATTGTTTAGAAATTCAAAAGCACTTCTAAGTATACATAAAACATAATCATGTTTAAATGCCTTGATTTAATTTCATGATGTATGAGATGTTAATATATTTTTATTATCTATTTCAGATAGACCTTCCTCTTCTGGGCATCAGCTTCCCGACCCTACCCAGTCCCCTCCCAAGGTAGAAGTCCCTCCGCAGGGAGAAGCCCCTCCTGGAACTTCCCATTCCTCCTGTCCTGTCCATCCCAAAAAACGCCCCTTTGCCCCCACTCGCCGCTCTCCCCGTATTTTGGCCCATACAGCTCCCCCACCTGACCAGCCCCCAATTCACCAGGCCCCTGACTCCCCAGCTGTATGGGCTAATCCAGAGCGGCAGCCCATTCCTCCCCAGCCCAATCCCATCCCTCCCCCCTTACCTCCCCAGCCCAATCCCAACACTCCCCCCTTCCATCCCCATCCCAATCCCATCCCTCCCCCCAGTCCCCACCTTCATTGTCCTGGGTGTCGGATTATCCTTCCCAGGCACAGTTGTAAGTATCATTATAAATCCACATTATAACATATTTGATCTCATATCACTCCATATACCAATCACCACTACTTGGATAGAACAATAAAAAAAAAACTTTTTAGTACCTTATCTCTTCTATAACCCACTGGGAGTGTAATTTGTTCTGCTTGCTGTGTTTGCTCATCTTTGCCTCAAGGCCAAAAGGTTTAAGGATAGGTGTGGATACCACAGGCTAACTCAACTTTTTCAAATGCCAATGTAAGGACAATGGAAATAATTTTAAACAATTTAATACACTCAAGCTGGTAAAGTGGGTCATTGTGAACCAATTAAAGGGGAGAAAATGTTTGAGTAAACTGTCCCTTTAATGGTTTATGTCTGAAGAACATATTTAATGTGTAAATCTTTGAGATAGAATATTTAATTATAATAATGATTTGTCTTTATTATTACAATGTATCTTTGCTCTCTTTTTATAATGTTATGTAATTATCATTAATATTCTTTGTTTGCTTTATTTTAGATTCTGACTCAGCATGGCTGATGCTAGAGACTCTAGCACGTATAAAGCAGGCCGTGAGGAACAGTCTGTTCCTGGGAAGGATACATGACACCATGCATGCCCCGCTACAGGTTGAGCAATTGACTCTACGATGTATGATGCGTGTAGAGTCAATGCTTGAATCTGTAGCTGGACATGCACAGGACGATGAGGGTGATGCTGATGACCCATAAGTGGAGGATCCGGGGATGCTCCAAGGGCGCAGATACTAATCTTCCGTCACATGTTACCATGTTTACAGTTGTTGCTGTTGTTGTTGCCATTTGGCCTTTTTGTTTTTTTTGTTGCGCCTGTTGCACTCTTTTACCTTGTCAAATGGCTCCAATGCGGCTGTGTTGGCCCTTGTCAACTCCCTCCAAGGACTGTGATGCACTCTTTTACCTTGTCAAATGGCTCCAATGGGGCTGTGTTGGCCCTTGTCAACTCCCTGCAAGGACTGTGATGCACTCTTTTACCTTGTCAAATGGGTCCAATGGGGCTGTGTTGGCCCTTGTCAACTCCCTGCAAGGACTGTGATGCACTCTTTTACCTTGTCAAATGGCTCCAATGGGGCTGTGTTGGCCCTTGTCAACTCCCTCTAAGGACTGTGATGCACTCTTTTACCTTGTCAAATGGCTCCAATGGGGCTGTGTTGGCCTTTGTTGGCCCTTGTCAACTCCCTCCAAGGACTGTGATGCACTCTTTTACCTTGTCAAATGGCTCCAATGGGGCTGTGTTGGCCCTTGTCAACTCCCTCCAAGGACTGTGAAGCACTCTTTTACGTTGTCAAATGGCTCCAATGGGGATTTGTTGGCCCTTGTCAACTCCCTCCAAGGACTGTAATGCACTCTTTTACTTTGTCAAATGGCTCCAATGGGGCTGTGTTGGCCCTTGTCAACTCCCTCTAAGGACTGTGATGCACTCTTTTACCTTGTCAAATGGCTCCAATGGGGCTGTGTTGGCCTTTGTTGGCCCTTGTCAACTCCCTCCAAGGACTGTGATGCACTCTTTTACCTTGTCAAATGGCTCCAATGGGGCTGTGTTGGCCCTTGTCAACTCCTTCCAAGGACTGTGATGCCCTCTTTTACCTTGTCAAATGGCTCAAATGAGGCTGTGTTGGCCTTTGTTGGCCCTTGTCAACTCCCTCCAAGGACTGTGATGCACTCTTTTACCTTGTCAAATAGCGCCAATGGGGCTGTGTTGGCCCTTGTCAACTCCCTCCAAGGACTGTGATGCACTCTTTTACCTTGTAAAATGTCTCCAATGGGGCAGATTTTTAAATCTGTTTTTTGTAACGTTATCTTATTTCTTTATGTTTTATGACATAATAATAAAATACATGTCATTCCAATATTATTTGTCCTCTTTATTCATGTCATTAATTGAAATCTATAGTTTATGTGGTTAATCCTTAAAGGGACATGAAACAAAATAATGGTCTTTCATGATTCATAAATATAATACTATTGTCAATAAATTTAATATTTACATCTCAAATTGAATTTGAGTCATTTTCTTGATATACTTTTCATAAAGGTTTATCATTGCAAGATTATGATTAGCATAGGACTGAAGTAATCTATATATATATATTGCTGGTTGTATATATATATATATATATATATATATATATATATATACAGGTAGCCCTCAGTTTATGCCGGGGTTAGGTTCCAGAAGGAATGGTTGTAAATCAAAACCGTTGTAAATTGAGCCCAGTTTATAATGTAAGTCAATGGGAAGTGAGGGAGTTAGGTTCCAGGCCCCTCTCAAAATAAGTAACACCTAATACATTATTTTTAAAGCTTTGAAATGAAGACTTTAAATGCTAAACAGCATTATTAATCTAATAAAATAGATTGTATCATCATCAAACTAAGTTTAATAAACAAAAACATTTGCTAAACCGCACCTAATAAAATTATCACACAAACACAGACTGTATCATCATCAATCTAAATTTAATGAACAAAAACAAAATAATCACACTACAGACTGTATCATCATCAAACTAAGTTTAATGAACAAAAATGTTTTTTTACTTGCCTTTTTCTGCAAACAGTTCTCTGCATTGAGTCTACAGCTAAGGGAAGTGGCTGCTAGATTGTGTTCCTTTGAAAGCTGATCCATTGATCATGTCTGGCTTGCTTTTCTTTGCATGTGTTTGCTGCTACACAAGCGGACAGCTCCACCTACTGGCTATTTTAATGCATGCATGTGCTAATGCTTTCAATAGCAGTCAATGCTTTTCAATAGCAGAAAAAAGGGCGTTATTCTGAAACGGCGTAAATTGAACCGTCGTAAACCGAGGGCCACCTGTATATATATATATATATATATATATATATATATATATATATATATATATATATATATATATATATATATATATATATATTTATTTTATTTATTTTTTTGCACATCCATGTGTTCATTTCTAAACTATTCGTGAATTGATGCACCTTTAACAAATGATTCCAAGATTGATATAATGATATAATCTATGTAAATTGAAAATTTGATGTAAATAGTATCCTCTGTGAATCCAGAAACTTAATTGGTTGTATTTCATGTCGCTTTAAGTGATGCTGACCACAATTCTTAAGGAATGGATATGCATTTCTAATGTATTTGTGTCCTTTTTACATCAACATGGACATATAATATTTATAAAAACAGACTTATTTGAATGTTGAGAGCACATGTATTCCAATTTCACTTATATCTTATTGTAGTAGTGTACCAAAATCAATCACTGTGTGTAATGCACATATTTTAGATGATTTATATCTCTTATTCTTTTTTCTCTTTAATTATCCTACGATATATTGCTATAGGTAGGCTGACATATTTCAACTTGAATAAGTGACACGTTTGATCAATACATGTGCCATTATTGTTATTCCAAATAAATCTTAACATATCTTAAAACATCACTGACATATGTATTTCTCATGTGTCCCTTTTTAAATGGTAAAGATGGACACCATAGCTATAGGTAACATATCATGTATAAACAATTCCTATTTTCATAATGTATCTCCTAGCATTATTTCACATTTAAAGAGACATGAAACACAATAATCCAAAGATTAAAATTCAATGTGAAAATGTATTTCAAATTGCAATGTCCTACATAATAGTCTATAAACAAAGGGTGCTGGAAGCTCTGTTGAATATAAAACAGCGATACTTTATTTGATAGATTAAAAATAATAACATGGAGAGACTGAAAAATAGACAATTTGCAGGCGCAGCACCAAGGCTTACGTGTTTCGGCTAGTGAGCCGTAGTCATAGCATGCCGAAATGCGTAAGCCTTGGTGCTGCGCCTGCAAATTGTCTATTTTTCAGTCTCTCCATGTTATTATTTTTAATCTATCAAATAAAGTACCGCTGTTTTATATTCACCGGAGCTTCCAGCACCCTTTGTTTATATGTATAATTTCCAGATTCTCTGGAATGCTCCCAGCAGAGCTCCGTGTACCCTGGCCAGTGTGACTGCCTAACCCCATCCCCCGACTCCGATTCTGGATATCCACTGCCATAGACTGAGCTCACCGCTACAGGAGGAGGACCTCACTGACCTAGACGCTGTTTCCCTCTGTCTAGCGTGCAGCCATCGGAGTCAGTGGGTCAATACAGACAGCGAGAGAAAGATCACCAGTCCAGCACAGGACAAATTGAAGGAAATCTGCTATCGAAGGATGGAGAACCACCAGGACAGGTGAGAGAGGCTATGAGTTACACATGCCACTGTCCCGTTTGCCTTTCGTCAGCTCCAATGCACATGAGAAGTGCCTGTGTACAATTGTTCATACAGTGCTGTTCATACTGTTGATGCATGCCTGAATTCTTTTGGTCTATATCTATTGGGGATTATTGGACAGTCACAGGGCATATCATAGACTGTCATTACTACTCACATTGAATAGAGACGTGGATTATCACTTATTCCTCATACTTCTCTTGGTGATTTATCTACATAATCGTGTAACATAAAATGTTGTTTTCAGGTCTATTTAAACCCTGCTGCTTGCTAAATAGTTAATAATCCTCTGCTTCTAATGAAATATATCCTTAGTTTCAACAATGGATTCCATTTCATATATCACAGTATTACGTTATCTAGCGGGATATTGCTAGCTACCAATATAGCACATACTAGTTTATAAAATATAAATACGTTTCTTATTGACATGCCAAGCTGTCAAATGAGTCCTTGTATTGGCTGATGTTTTTACGCGATCTCGGATGCGCCATGTTGCTTAAGAAGTCACCTGCCAAGCTTTCAAATGAGACTTGTATTGGCTGATGTTTTTACGCGATCAAGGATGCGCCTTTGATTGGATGGCATTTTTACGCAATCAATGATGCTCCTTTGATTGGATTGCGTTTTTACGCGATCAAGGATGAGCCATAGATTGGATGGCGTTTTTACACGATCAAGGATACGCCATAGATTGGATGGCTTTTTTATGCGATCAACGATGCGCCATGTTAATTAAGACGTCGCATGCCAAGGTGTTAAATCCATCTGATTGGATTACGTAGTCTCGCAATATTTGAATTTGCACGTAACCCACATTTGTGAATGAGAAGACAAGTTTAAAACCATGTTGAGTATGGATTGTGTGAATCATGTACATTGTTGAACCATAGATGATAAAGAACACAAAAATCTCTGTTGATGGCTGTCTCGTTGAATAAACGAATGAAAGCAATATGTTTTCCTGCATAAGATATTTTGAGGCAAGTGCAAATCCATGAATATAGTCCATCTTGTTTAATATGTTTGTCAACAATATTTTCCTTTTTATAAATAATGACTGTGTTGTGTTGAATTTTCTACATATCTAATTCCTAAAGATGCGCTATTGTATTTGAATCAAGTAAGCAATATCCATTGACCTTTATCATATGCTAAATATATGAGATGCCTACTTATTCTAGATTTAATGTTGTGTTATTTTTTATTAAAGGGACATTATGCACTCATTCTTTCAACACATATATGTTTTTTCGATCTATTTATATAGTGCTTTTTTTTATAATCAATGTCTAGTTTTGCTTATGTTTAAATAACATTGCAGTGATTTTCTAACTCCTTCCCAAGCCTCAAAGTTTGATGTGAGTACCATCAGCTACCTTCTCCAGCTTGCTCCTGTTTGTGTAAAGCGTCTTTTCATATGCAAAGGAAGGGGGATAGTCTTATTTCCCACTTGGAATGGGCTTTCAAGCTAACTTTTCAACATAGCTAAACAGATTTTCTAAGTAAGTCTTTAAACCGTTTTCTCATGGATTTTGATATCAGTATGTGGTCATCTTGTTGTTTATAGTAGTGTCTATTACATGCAGTTCTCTGAAAATGATTGTATACTGTCCCTTTAATGTAAATGCTCAGTATTGTGTCATGTATGAGTTCCACATTGGTTAATCTCCAAATATATTAGTGTGAGCATATATTTCTAAAGTAACTTGTAAAAGGACCTGAAACCATATTCCTTCTAAATGAAATGTCTTTCTTAAATAATTCAAACACAATAATGTCTCTTTAAGAAAATAGACTTTATTTAACACGTCAATAGAAATAGGGCATACAGGCTTAGTATCCTATTCCAATATTTTCATGTTTGAACAAGTACATTTAGATATACCAACAATTCCTAAGGATTAGTATATGTTAGCATATGTTATTTTGTAAAGGAACAGTCAAGAAAAACAGTAATGATTTTAATGTCGAAAAATGCATTTTTTTTTCAAATCTATATCTCAAACGTTTATCACCAATTTATCTTAGTTCTCTTGTTATTGTTAGTTGATATCTAAACCTAGGAGGTTCATCTGCTCATTTCTTAGAGCTTGAAGAGTGCATCTAATCTGAATGCATTTTGACCACTAGAGGGCATTTTTTTTTTCATTTTCATATAGAAAACATTGAGCTCATACAGTATAGTTACCCTGGATTGATCAGTGATTGGCTGAAATGTTGGACTGTCATAGAACATAAATAAGTGGTCATTTATCCGAGGCATAGATACAAGGTTAATCACAGAAGTAAAACGTGTATTTCTCTAAGTGTTGTTTTTCCAAACTTGATAATGCATAATAAAGTGTTTTCTTTGTAAAAAAAAACAATAATGTTCTGACTGTCCCTTTAAGCTGTGTTTTTGGCATTCAAACAGTAATATGCCATCATGTATAATTGTAATGGTCATTTTGTTTGAGATTAGGGAAACATTGGACATCACATCACAGAAACCAATCAATGTAATGAACAAGGATAGGTATGTGATGATGTGGTGTAACCCACACTCTGCAAACAATCTGCCTCCATGGACCCGGTCCCATAGAAGCAGATTATATACAGAGTGTGGTCCACAAGTGTAAGAAGACCACATCATCACATACCTATCCATTACACATTAAATAAATAAAAATATATATAGGAAAAAATACTTCCTTCCTCTTCCTTCCTCTCTTCCCATGAGACTGAGGCTCTGGGGGGGGCAACTGCCCCCTCCGACGAGTTCTTATGGGAGATGTTTGTCGAAGAGGGGAAGGAGGAGTACTGGGATGATACGGCTGAGGAGGAGGTTGAGGAGTACAAGGAGCAGATGGCCCAGGATCATATGGCCCAGGATCAGATGGCCCAGCAGCAGATGGCCCAGCAGCAGATGGCACAAGAGCAGATGGCCCAGCAGCAGATGGTGCGTTATGCGCCTCCCGGAGGACCTGCAATATAGCTCTGAGAGTATTTAAGATCTCGTATTGTCCTTTGATAATGTCTCTTTGGCCTTGTATAAGCTCTCTTTGGCCTTCTCGAATGGCATGAATATCTTCTGTCATCTGCATTCTGCTTTGAAGATTTTCCCTCCAGGAGGCACGCATCTGTTCTTGAAAATCTCGTAATATCTGCACCTCTGCTATCTCCTCCTGAGGGGCTGCTGGTATCCGGCGGTCTGCTGGTGCATGGCGGGCTGCTGGTGCAGGAGGGGCTGCTGGTGCAGGAGGGGATGCTGGTGCAGGAGGGGATGCTGGTGCAGTGGGGGCTTCTTCAGAGGAGGAGTATAGAGGGATGTCTTCCATGTCTCCCCGAGGTGGCGAGTCATCTCCACCACTCTCATACCTGGGTGAAGGAGGAGCCTGTAGTTGCTGTGCTGCCTCCTCCCCAGACTCTGTATATTGTAAAAAGAAAGAAATTTATATATTAGCATAGTTCCAAATAAATATGTAAATGCTTTTGCTTTCAATAGAACTACAAATGCAGCCTCATTAATCCACTTTAAAATATAACAATTAACATGATTTCCGCATTTTCCAAACCGCGTTTCTGATATCTATCTGGTCAATCTGAATGTTTTTGCGTTTGTTTTCAGTCTGTTTAAATGCACACCTAACCTGTAGCCTAGATACTAATGTAATTGCAAGGTAATTGTGAATACCTTTACGTAATAATGTGTTAAAAAGCGTAATAGCATTAATCATATCCTTAAATACATTTTTTATTTTTGATGTTACGAGATTATTAAATGAGCTTACTGTCAGATGAGAGTGGCAGGTTCCCAGTATCGATTCCTCCGATCCCGACTATGGCCACCTCGGAGATGCTTGGATGCAACATTTCCTCCCATCGTGAATACTCAACGGTCATTTCTGGCCCACCAACGGTCCCTGTTTCGTATTGGTACCCCCTCAATATTTTTTTTTTAGTTCCATTTGGCAGTCCCGGTAGCGGTGCTTGATTGACTCGACATCCCTGTTACGTGCCCCCACTGCATTAACTGCATCCGTTATCTCCAGCCATAACTTCCTCTTCTCCCTAGGGGTGGCCTTCTGAGCCTGCAGCCTCCTAGCCCTCTGCATATATGCCTCTATGAGGGTCTCATTCTCCTCCATGGTATACCTCGCCTCCCTACTAAGCTTGGCTTTCCCCTGTGATGGTGTCCTCTGATTCCCGGACTGTGAAGCTCTACCCTGTCCGCCACTGGGCCCAGCCACTTGTTCATCTTGAACAAAGTGGCCGGGTCCACCCTCTGCTTCCCCCCCCCTTCCTGTCCCCCTTCCTGTCCTGTTCCTCTCCCTATCCCCCCTCCCGACATACTCCAACAAAAAGTGAATGTGGCCAAATGAAAGGGGGTCAAAATAAATAACAAAAAAAAGTGCTCAAAGTGTGAAAGGGATATAAATAAAAGAGGGTAAGGAGTATTTAACAAACAAAAATGTATAAGAAGACTAAAATGAGGATATGTAAACAAAATCTAACTATGGGCTTACAGGAAATGAGGTATGGGATGAAAGGGAATGGGGTATGGGATTACAGGGAATGGGACTACAGGGAATGGGGTATGGAGTGTAATATGAGAGGGTATGGGGTATGGAGTGTATGTGGTGTTATTGATAAGTGTATGTATGTATTGAATGTGTTTGCATGTAAATGTGTTAAGTATACAGAAAAAACACTCGCACACTCACCCAAACCAACTCTCGCTCACTACTGCTCTCTTACTATCTCACACTACAACTAACTAACTCACACTACCACTAACTAACTCACGCTACCACTAACTCACGCTACCACTAACTCATGATACCACTAACTCACGCTACCACTAACTCACGCTACCACTAACTAACTCGCACATTAACACTAACTCACTCTCTCACACTAACACTAACTCTCACAATAAGGCACTAAATCTCTCTATAATCTCCAAAAAAAACCAGCAACACAGTCAAAGAAGCCATGCTTGTGGCGTGCTTATATACCCTGTGTAAATGTTTAATGATGTACCGGTTTGCCTTGTAAATTCTGTTCAGGTGTGCTTTGCTAGTAATTAGTATGTGTGCAATGTGTATTAGTTGTGTGAATTTGCGCATGCTCGTATTGAGTTAGTATTTGTGGAATGTGTAGAATGTGATGATGTCATAGTGATCGTTTTCCATAACATTGTCCAAAAGTATTATGTGTAAATGTAAATGTTGATTTGTGATGGTGTCGTATTTGTGAAGTGTTGTAAATGTTTGTTTGTACTAATATTCCGTAATGTTGAATGCGAGTGTTTTGCTTGTGTATGAGTGTGCATTTTTTTTTTTCGTGTTGTTTTGTTCCGTGTTGTAGGATCATAAGGTATATCTGTCTTCCTCGTTTAGTGTAATTTTTTATTTTTTTTCCCGCTTGTGAATGTGTAATTGGTCTGTGCTATGTTGCGTGATTGGTGTTAGTACATTTGCTGTGTGTTTTTGTTGTGCATTATGTGGTATACGTAGTATGACAAAGCAGTGCGTATTTTTCGCGAGATCAAGTGTTAGGGGAAAAATGCGTGCTTCTCTGATATCTCATTGATCTCTATGGGAGACTGTTTAACGCGGGCGTGATTACGCGTATAAAATAAACGGGGTAGGAGTCGGTTAGGTGAGACTCGTAATACCTACGTTAAAAAAAGTGCGCGTAAGAAATAAAAGACGGCGACACGTTGCTAACACACCCCTTCTAACGCAAAACTCGTAATCTAGGCGATTGATAGATAGATAGCTGAACCAAGAATGGAGAGAGCACAATGCTATCTATATGGCCCTACTTTTCCTAACTTTTAAATACATGTAAGTAAATCTGTAAGTTTCTTCTGCTTTGTATAAGCACCATGACTATAATACAACCATAAGGATGAGAAACAGTAACGTACTATGTGCATATAGATAATCTTGCCCTAGCTATAACCTCATTTTGGTGATTTAGTTTTGTGGTTAAACCCAGCCTAAGGATTATATATAGGAATAGGAACGTAAGAAATTAAAGGAATACAAAGGTCAGAATGAAACTTTCATCATTTTCACACTGTGTACAATAAAAAAAATAAAAAAAAATTTCACTTTATTATTAAATTTACTCTGTTCTCTTGGTCTGCTTTGTTAAAACTAAGTACAACAAAATGAGAGAGGCCATCTACATAGATAGATAGATAGATAGATAGATAGATAGATAGATAGATAGATAGATAGATAGATAGATGAATGATAAACCTACAACCTGCACAGATAAAAGCCTCTCCTGCATTAGGATTGTACACATTCTGCACACGCCTATGTATAGACTGGCTGCTATGGGGCCCCCAGCACTTGGGCCCTGGTGCCACTGCACCTGTTGCACAGATAGATATAGATAGATAGTGTTACAAACTGCTGTTTGTAACTGGCCCTTTAAATGGAAAATTGCCCTGCTTCCCTGGATTTTGGAGAAGCCTATTTGCCAGCCTCCTTCCACATGACTATGGCCCCTGGAAGATTGTGCCCCTGAAAACATATTAACTTTTATTGGGTGTGTATGGCCCTTTAAGAACCGTCTGGGGACATATTGTGACTTTGGTGAACAATGCCCCTTTAAGACTATGTCCCCAGACCTGTGAAATGACTTGTCCCTGGCTTTCTCCCACTTGGTTCAGTTTCAGTGTGTGCCATTAAGTGCTATGTGACAGACCCTTCGGTCAGAACTACAGAGATAACTTTGTTCAGCTTCAAGAAACCTATTCTAAATACAAGTCTGCTGGGATTAGCTCTAATTAGGTTTAGTGATCAACTTTCCCATTGTCTAATCAGACTAGTATTGATAAGGTGGACTGCATTGTTTTATTGTGTGTAATGTTATCTGCTGAAGTAATGTTGTGGCCTGTCAAAGGGAGTGTCTCTCTATCTAATATCAAATGTGTGATGGGGGATTTTATGCCTCCCCCTGAGAGTGTCCTTTTTGCATGTAACCTGAATAAAAAGCAGGCTGTGTGCTCCAGCACATCTGAGACCTATGTTGACCCTCTAACTTGAAGCTTTGACTCATGTTTGTAGGATACAGCTTATATCACTACAGGGATTGCTATGCTCTTCATACTCCCTTAGCTACAGGGATTGCTACTGAAGGAAGAGGTTCACCTACTGGAGCCTGGTCGTAGGTCCAGGGCGCAGAGCAGACGGCGAGATACCAGCCCAGCAGCGGTGGTTCATAGAGTCTGCATTACTTATGGTGGCTACGCAGTAGTCATAGTGTCTACGGTGCTGCTGCTCCTTTGGTGAGCGCTAGGAGCATCCTTTTCTACGGTCCAACTTCCAGCCAGCCTGGAGGCAACCGTAACATTTGGCGGCAGCGGTGGGATTGGCGTCCTAGCGCAAGGAGCAGCACCACAACAGCACTGGTATCGTAGGAGAGTTATTGAGGGCAACGCTAGCCACTGCGCAGCGTCCCTAACTACAGCAGCATGGAGCTGACAAGACACTGGTCAGAACCCTGTGAAGAGCACCTCAACCTGATCCGTCGCTATGAGGGCGCTGATTTCGTTCCAGAGGTAAAGAGGCGGCTAGTCCGATATGGTCCAGACCCTGCACAGGAGGTAGTCAGTCGCCTCATCCGGGAATTGGCTACTGAGAACGAAGCGGCACGAGCCTTTGAGCGCCAACTGTGGAGTTTAAGGGTATGGACACCTGGTCTCTCTCCCCAGCCACAGCATGTTCCACAGGGAGAGGAGAGCAGCGACCTCCCTCCCCAGCGGCAGTATACTGTGCAGAGGGAAGAGACAACCGGTCTCCTTCCCCAACCCCAACCAGAGATACCAGAGGCAGCAGGCCTCATAGACTGGTCCTGGGAGGACCCCCATAAGGCAGGTGGAGATGGGACCGCAGTTTCTCTACCGGCCCTACAGGGATGCTGGGCAGGCGGCCCAGATCCCCAGCGACAGACCCAGCTACAGGGAGGGGAGAGCATCGACCTCCCTCCCCAGCCAGAGTGTGCCTTCCAGGGAGAGGAGACAACCGGTCTCTCTCCCCAGCCGCAGCATGTTCCACAGGAAGCGGAGAGCATCGACCTCCCTTCCCAACGGCCGCCGGAGTATCAGGAGGAGGAGGTAAGCCAATCTCCCCCTCCCCAGCTAACTCCTAACTTGGGCCCAGGGTTAACAGTGGAGATGTTAACCCCCACTGACCCCCACGTTCCCTTTGCCACCGGGCAGGACTATGCCCCAATTCCCCCAGCAGAAGAGCTGGCATCAGGACAGAGCGCTGCTGGCCTCTGCTCTACAGACCTTGTCTTTGTTACAGAACTGGCCTGCAAACCCCTCACCCCAGCAGAAGCGCTGGCACCAGGGCAGAGTGCCGCTGGCCTCTGCCCCCCAAGTACCATCAGCTATTTGCCCAGCTGCGCCAGGAAGGCCGAGGATGCTACACTTTCATCCTACAACCTGGAACTTACAGGCCAGTACTACGTATTGTGGGGGGGCTACTTTGCTGCTAATGATTATTTGTGGGTGGGTTGCGAGACTAACTTAGGCACTGACCGGCAGAAGGTCAGGTGCCTGGTTAGTCTCCCTCCAAAAGGGGAGATATGTTACAAACTGCTGTTTGTAACTGGCCCTTTAAATGGAAAATTGCCCTGCTTCCCTGGATTTTGGAGAAGCCTATTTGCCAGCCTCCTTCCACATGACTATGGCCCCTGGAAGATTGTGCCCCTGAAAACATATTAACTTTTATTGGGTGTGTATGGCCCTTTAAGAACCGTCTGGGGACATATTGTGACTTTGGTGAACAATGCCCCTTTAAGACTATGTCCCCAGACCTGTGAAATGACTTGTCCCTGGCTTTCTCCCACTTGGTTCAGTTTCAGTGTGTGCCATTAAGTGCTATGTGACAGACCCTTCGGTCAGAACTACAGAGATAACTTTGTTCAGCTTCAAGAAACCTATTCTAAATACAAGTCTGCTGGGATTAGCTCTAATTAGGTTTAGTGATCAACTTTCCCATTGTCTAATCAGACTAGTATTGATAAGGTGGACTGCATTGTTTTATTGTGTGTAATGTTATCTGCTGAAGTAATGTTGTGGCCTGTCAAAGGGAGTGTCTCTCTATCTAATATCAAATGTGTGATGGGGGATTTTATGCCTCCCCCTGAGAGTGTCCTTTTTGCATGTAACCTGAATAAAAAGCAGGCTGTGTGCTCCAGCACATCTGAGACCTATGTTGACCCTCTAACTTGAAGCTTTGACTCATGTTTGTAGGATACAGCTTATATCACTACAGGGATTGCTATGCTCTTCATACTCCCTTAGCTACAGGGATTGCTACTGAAGGAAGAGGTTCACCTACTGGAGCCTGGTCGTAGGTCCAGGGCGCAGAGCAGACGGCGAGATACCAGCCCAGCAGCGGTGGTTCATAGAGTCTGCATTACTTATGGTGGCTACGCAGTAGTCATAGTGTCTACGGTGCTGCTGCTCCTTTGGTGAGCGCTAGGAGCATCCTTTTCTACGGTCCAACTTCCAGCCAGCCTGGAGGCAACCGTAACAGATAGATAGATAGATAGATAGATAGATAGATAGACAAACACACAGAAAGATATTGGATGGATAGATAGACAAACAGAAAGATAGATAGACTGATAGATACTGGATGGATAGATAGATAGATACTGGACGGATAAATAGATAGATAGATAGATAGATAGATAGATAGATAGATAGATAGATAGCTGAACCAAGAATGGAGAGAACACAAAGTTATCTATATGGCCCACATGGATTAGCAGTCTCTTGTTGTGAAAAGCTAATAAAAAAGCATGTGATATGAGGCTGTCTGTAGTGACTTAGAAACAGTTTAATGTTTAGAGGTTTAAATGTTATAAAGTATATTAATATAACAGTGTTGGTTGTACAAAGCTGGGGAATGGGCAGTAAAGGCGTTATCTATCTTTTAAACAATAACAATGTTGGTGTTGACTGTCACTTTAACCCCTTAATGACCACAGCACTTTTCCATTTTCTGTCCGTTTGGGACCAAGGCTATTTTTACATTTTTGCGGTGTTTGTGTTTAGCTGTAATTTTCTTCTTACTCATTTACTGTACCCACACATATTATATACCGTTTTTCTCGCCACTAAATGGACTTTCTAAAGATACCATTATTTTCATCATATCTTATAATTTACTATAAAAAAAAATATAAAATATGAGGAAAAATTGAAAAAAACACACTTTTTCTAACTTTGACCCCCAAAATCTGTTACATATCTACAACCACCAAAAAACACCCATGCTAAATAGTTTCAAAATTTTGTCCTGAGTTTAGAAATACCCAATGTTTACATGTTCTTTGCTTTTTTTGCAAGTTATAGGGCCATAAATACAAGTAGCACTTTGCTATTTCCAAACCACTTTTTTCCAAAATTAGCGCTAGTTACATTAGAACACTAATATCTTTCAGGAATCCCTGAATATCCCTTGACATGTATATATTTTTTTTTAGTAGACATCCCAAAGTATTGATCTAGGACAATTTTGGTATATTTCATACCACCATTTCACCGCCAAATGCGATCAAATACAAAAAATCGTTCACTTTTTCACAAATTTTTTCACAAACTTTTGGTTTCTCACTGAAATTATTTACAAACAACTTGTGCAATTATGGCATAAATGGTTGTAAATTCTTCTCTGGGATCCCCTTTGTTCAGAAATAGCAGACATATATGGCTTTGGCGTTGCTTTTTGGTAATTAGAAGGCCGCTAAATGCCACTGCGCACCACAAGTGTATTATGCCCAGCAGTGAAGGGGTTAATTAGGGAGCTTTTAGGGAGCTTGTAGGGTTAATTTTAGCTTTAGTGTAGTATAGTAGACAACCCCAAGTATTGATCTAGGCACATTTTGGTATATTTCATGCCACCATTTCACCGCCAAATGCGATCAAATTGAAAAAAAAGTTAAATTTTTCACAATTTTAGGTTTCTCACTGAAATAATTTACAAACAGCTTGTGCAATTATGGCACAAATGGTTGTAAATACTTGTCTGGGATCCCCTTTGTTCAGAAATAGCAGACATATATGACTTTGGCGTTGCTTTCTGGTAATTAGAAGGCCGCTAAATCCTGCTGCGCCTCACACGTGTATTATGGCTAGCAGTGAAGGGGTTAATTAGGGAGTTTGTAGGGAGCTTGCAGGGTTAATTTTAGCTTTAGTGTAGAGATCAGCCTCCCACCTGACACATCCCACCCCCTGATCCCTCCCAAACAGCTCCCTTCCCTCCCCCACCCCACAATTGTCCCCGCCATCTTAAGTACTGGCAGAAAGTCTGCCAGTACTAAAATAAAAGGGTTTTTTTAAAAATAAAAATTTTTTTTTTTAGCATATTTACATATGCTAGGGTGTAGGATCCCCCCCCTTAGCCCCCAACCTCCCTGATCCCCCCCAAAACCGCTCTCTGACCATCCCCTCTGCCTCATTGGGGGCCATCTTGGGTACTGGCAGCTGTCTGCCAGTACCCAGTTTGCAAAAAAAAAGTGCTTTTTTTATTTTTATTTGGCTTTTTTCTGTAGTGTAGCTTCCCCCCCCCCCCCCCCACACAGACAAACCCCCACCACCTTGCTGATCTTTTTTTAAAAAAAAAAATATTAAGGCATTTAAACATTTTTTATTAACACATTTTCTGTAGTGTAGCGGTTCCCACCCGCTCCCTCCCCGTGCACGCGCCCGCCCCCGCCCTCCCGTGCACGTGCGCGCGTCCGTGCGCGCCCCCCGCTCATCCCCGCCCATGATCCCGCCCCCCCTGCACATAACCAGGGCCATCGATGGCCGCCACCCGCCTCCCGGTCCGGCTCCCACCCACCAACGCAGGGAGCCACCGATCTCCGGTGCAGAGAGGGCCACAGAGTGGCTCTCTCTGCACCGGATGGCTTAAAAAAGTTATTGCAGGATGCCTCCATATCGAGGCATCACTGCAATAACCGGAAAGCAGCTGGAAGCGAGCAGGATCGCTTCCAGCTGCTTTCCAAACCGAGGACGTGCAGGGTACGTTCTCAGGCATTAACTGCCTTTTTTTTGAGGACGTACCCTGCACGTCCTCGGTCGTTAAGGGGTTAATAATGTGATTGCTCTTTTATAGATAGTTTTGTAGTTTGCTATATAGTGAGGAGGGTTGGGAATATATTAGTTGAGCAGATCTTTATTTATAGAAACTGGTGTCTTGTAGCTCTATGGTGTCTTTAGGAATATTATCACCCTCCAAGTATTGAAACTAATTTGTTATTTTGTAAAGTTTAAAACTCACTTTTGTAAACATAGAGTATGTAGTTGTGCAGATCAATACGTTATTACGTTTCATGCTTTATTACTGATTTATTTACTGATCTTACAACATAAACATAATAAGTGAATGATAATAAAATACCAGTCCAGTTATAAAGTTGTGACAAATGTATCACAGATCTGTATTGTGAGGCTTCTTGTGGTGCTTATTATATACAGTAGGTTTAATGGGACACTTATTCCCTTTAGTTGGGAGGGAAGAACTTCATCTTCATCCGTCATTATCTTTACTCTTCTGATGCCCAGAGCAAAAGCTCCAGCAGGTACCACAAGTTATTTCCTCCATCTTCAGACAAAGCATTTAATGAGGGTCAGAATCTTCCCCCTGTCCCCCAAAACTGCCAGCAACCTCCAGGGCTTTAACTCACTCAGAGGGGAAGTTACTACCAATCCCTTCAGAAGGCAACAAGGAAGTCCTCGGCCAGAAGGGACAACCCTGATCTTACCAGGTGGGAGATTCTCCAAATCACAACTTGTTTCCAAAAAATCATAAAACCATAACTGTATAGTAAAGTGCTCTGCAAACAATAAAAAGAGGAGTGAAGGTTATTACATCCCCACCAGGAGCACTAACACTACTCACAATACTCACAAGGGCGACATCTGCCCCCAACCCCTTGTACTAAGTGCTCAGGGGGCAAGAAGCGATAGTTGCACTTTATCTTTAAACTAACTGTAATTTTATTTAAATACAGCTCAATGTCACATTCATCAACCTTCTGTCATGTTACTTTTATCAATTATTTCTTAAGACATTTTGTCCTTATTATATTCTATGCAACAAATTATCTGTCATTTTATTTTTTACTGTTCTCAAGACTACACGGATTTTGTGTATATCCTTTTCTATGGTTTTATTTTGCAAATGCTTGGGCATTATTAAATAATGAGAACAAAAGAGAGGCGCCAAATCATAGAGCCGTATCGTCCGGGATATACAAAGGCACAGATGACACCCCTCCCCAAAATGCACAGTCGACTCACAGATGGAGCGACACCGAGTGCCAGTGATCGCAAGCCGGGACTGTTGAGAGTGCCCGGCAGACACGTTAGGCTGTTGACGTCACAGGCACTCCTACCAATCAGGGTATTGTTTCCTCCCGGGTTCCCACAATACAAACATGTATTCGAGCCGATGTATATGGCTATAGAAGTTTGCAAACTTGAGGTGTGTTAAATGAGAATATACACCAGCGTAGGTACAAGAGTAATATTTTATTTAAAAGGTCTAAAACCAGCAGCACCGCGTTTCTCGGCTTATAGCCGTTTCATCAGCCTGTATAATTAAAAACAATTAGTCTCCTTAAATACCTTACGCTGACCAATAGGATGGTAATCTCAGTACACACCTCCCTAACTCAAGGATTAACTGTTTATGTGAGAATGATCAGGATATGCATTTTCTTAACATACTACATTCAGAAACATTTATGTTTATATGCCATATCAAATTATACTCTCAGTTAGTTTAGCATAATCTATAAGAAAAATGTATATACATTGCAACTGTTAAATGGATACATACGTGTATATTTATATGCAATATCAAGTTATACTATCATATAGCCCTATAAGGAAATATATAAACATTAAAACTATTAAATAGATACATAAGCATACAATACTATTAATTGCAATCAACAGTTTCTACCCATAATATTAACAAGTGTCTTGCCACTCAGATCTTATATTAGAATGTCTTTATCGGGCAATAGTAATGATTTAAGGACAATATTAGTATATTCAGTCCCACAGTATTCTATATCATACACAAAACTAAGTAATATAAATTGCCCCTTACCTCAATATAGACTGAAGTATCCCTAACCAATAGTGGCATCTAAATATGTAGTATAATGTTCCCCTTATGTAAGTATATGTTGAAATAGCCCTAAACATTAATGGCATCTAAATAATAATGTTACATTTGATGGGGCTATGTGGCAATTGAGAAAAAGATGATCATGTGAATTTTTAATGTGGCTAAATAACGGATGATATATATGTAGCAAAAATAACAATATCAGAAACATGGAGAGAGGCACACTTGAAACTATTATACAGAACGTATTACACCCCTAAGAAAGGAGCAGATTGGGGCAATACAGAGTTTAATAAATGTCCAAAATGTAGTAAATACGCAGCTGACTTGATACATATGATTTAGGAATGTCCCTTAATTAGACAATTTTGGCTTAAAATCAAGTATTGGTTGGATAAGATCTTAAAGAGACCTAGTAACATTGAGTTAGAACAAGTGCTGTTTCTTCCAAGATCTAAAGAATTAGGGAGAGACTGGAAACTTATATATATCTCGGTACTAGCGGCGAGGAGTATAATTTTTAAAAACTGTAAAGATAGTAAAAAACCTAGTTTTGTAGAATGGAAGAACTTCCTGATAAAACAGGCAGTTATTGAACAATATGATGTACAGAATACCGATGAGAATGCAAATATAGAATACATGAATAAATGGGGGAAATTGATACATGCATTGTCTGTTACTCTGCAGAAACAGTTCTTGTATCCTTATAGGAATTTAGTTGAAGTTGAAGCTTAGATAGAGGGCAGGTGGGAATGGCAAACAAATATATAATTTTTTTTTAAAAAAATAATATTTTTTTTTTGGTGTTTGTATTGGTTTTTGTTTTGTCCTGCTTTGTTAGGTTTTGTTTTGTTTAGTTGTGGTTTTTTAGGTTTAGCCGTTGACATAGCTTGTCAGCGGCATGGGATTAGGTGGAATTGAAATTCCAAAAATTATAAGATCAGAATATAGGACGATTTTATACAGTAGTGAATGAAGGTCAGTAAAAAGAACATAATAAAATATGCTTAGTTTAGGAAGGGCCTTATGTTATTTTATGTTTGAAAGGTGCAAAACACCCTGCGAGGTGGAATTATGACCCAAATGAGAGGTCAGTTATTGTTTATTTTTCTTTACTGTATATAAAAGGTAAAACATCCTGCGAGATGAAAGAGAAGCCCAATTGAGAGGCATTGTATTTATATTTTTTGGATCATAAATAAAAATTGAAAAAAAAAAAAAAACGGATGATATATATAAATATTATAATGTATATATATATATATATATATATATATATATATATATATATATATATATATATATATATAACAACTAAAGTTCACAACCTCTGTGTATGACTACAGTGATAAGAGGTCATCTACAGGTGTTAGCAACCTCAAAAATATGTGTGAGGGGTATAATAGACTACGACATAGGGAGACCCACTGTATCACACTCTCCCACATTATTGAAAAGCTGCCAAGTCAATATTAAGATTGAGACCGGTAGGATGAAGGCTCTTAAGAGTGTGAACCCAGTAGGTCTCAGTCTAGATAGTCTATTATACAAATGAGATAGAGGAATAAACTCTATCGGACTAATAGTGAAACAATCAGTATTGCCAACATGTGAATGGTTACAGTGTCTTGAGACACTATGGTTCTTATAGTTATTTTTCATATTCCGTACATGTTCAGACCATCTGATGCTCAGTCTCCTACAGGTCCTACCAACGTACTGTACCCCACAAATACATGATAACAAATATACCACATATTGGGATGCACAAGAAATGTGTCCAATGATGGAATATGGTTTCTCAGTCACGTTTGATTTGAAAAAACTTTGTTTGTGATATTAACACAAAGTTTACACCTACTGATTCCACATCTAAAGGACCCTATAGGTAGAGCTCTTGACCGTTTATAACTACTGGGAATGCTGTGTTTCACAATTTTACTAGGAGCCAGCATTGTTTTTAAATTGGGTGCTTTTATATAAACCATTCTAGGTTTAGCCCCCAATAAATTACCCAAAACTGGATCCTTTTTAAGGATACCCCAACGTTTTGTAATAATCTGTCTAATTAGTTTGTGGTGACAGTTATAATCTGTAATAAATAAAGCAGAGTTTTTTTGTCAAATTTGATCCAGCTGTAGTAATCTTATTATTTTGGAAATAGTTTTCACTTATATCAGATTTAGCTCTTTGTCAGCCATTATCTATAATGTATGGTTGGGGTCCATTTGTGAACACTTAGGGTACAACTGCTGTGGTTGTACCCTCAATGGATCATAATTACACTTTAAGGAACTAATATGTACCATTTAGCGGTAAATAAGGTACAAATATGTTTCCAACTGTCAAAGGGTCCATTTCTGTATCATTTAATCCCCCCAAAAAGGTACAATCACTTGTGTGACTAAAAGGTTGAGGGGGATGGGTGGTTCAAGGCTGCCAAACCCTGGAAGTCCATATAATTTGCACACCTCAATGATTCATATTCACATAAACTGGCAGTCACCCAAAATCAATGCAACATACATGTTGTACAGCAAAATAATTATGTTCAATCGTTGCTGATAATATGCAAGAAGCAGACAAAGCAAAAAAAATATGTAATAACCCATATTTTCAATGATACTGTGTTGCTGGTTCTAAATAGCAAACAAGCACTTAACATTTTAATTTTTATATTTAGAGCATCAAGATGTTAACTCTTAAACATAAAGCAAATGTATTAACTAAAATTACAAAGAAAAATTTTCGTTTTAAATTCTATAAAATAAACAAGAGCTGTTTATGAAACATTTAACCTTTTAACGCCGTTATGCCGTTCTATTCCGTCATAATTACACTGGGCTTTAAAGCCGTTATGACGGAATAGAACGTCATAACAAACGGCTGTCCTGAAGCCTTCTGTGCTTCTAGGACTTGATTGCGGTCTGGAGGGCGTTCCTAGGGTTGTAGGGACGCCCCCCAGATGCGATCCAATAATTGAAATCTTGCGATCGTATGCACGATCGCGTAGTTTCAATTTGTCTACATCGGAACAGGTGTTCCGATGTAGGCACTTTCACCCTGTCACTAAAGGGTTAAAAAAAAAAATTGTAACCATTCCCCAGTCACATACATGGACATTGTGTAACACGCGATAGCGCCATCTGTTGGTTGAAAGTTCCTTGACATGTGCAACACAGCTCCATCTATTGGTAGCAGGTTCATCACCAAAATGTGTACTGGAGAAAGACTAATTTGCATATATTTTGCATAGAGGGACAATTTAATGTATGGTTGTGAGTTTTATCGTTTATCCCTCCCCGAATCCCCCTTCTTTTTGTTAATTATATTTATTATTATGTTGTTTTCTATGTCACCCTAAATTAATGGTGTGTTTTTAGAGTCTAGTACAAAGTGATCTAAAACTTATTGAGTATTACAATTAGATACTAGTTGTTTATCCTGATTCTTTCAGTTGGTTTTGTTGCAGTCTTTGGATTTGCTCTATGGCTACAGTATCCAAACTTTTTTTACAAATGCAGTGTGGCTATTGTAATTGTATAATAAGTTTAATGATCCAGTCAATACAGTAGTTTTGCATAATCAACAAATGCATGATAAGAAAACAATGCAATAGCACTTAGTCTGAACTTCAAATGAGAAGTAGATAAATTGCAAAGTTATGTCTATTTCCACTCCCCCTGTATCATGTATCAGCCAATCACAAATGCATATATGTATATGCTGTGAATTTTTGCACATGCTCAGTAGGAGTTGGTGACTCAAAAAGTGTAAATATAAAAAGACTGTGCACATTTTGTTAATGGAAGTAAATTGGAAAGTTGTTTAAAATTTCATGCTGTATCTGAATCATGATGTTTATTTTTGACTTGAGTGTCCCTTTAATGGAACAGCATTTGTAATATGCTGTGTTGAGTACAAAGTTACCATCATGAGGTACAAAGGGCTTGTTACTAGGGCAGTACCCTTAAAAGGCCAGCTTTGCACCATTTTATAAGGGCACAATATAGTACCATAGCACTGAAGTCCAATCTAGTCACCAAAGGTACATATTTGCCTTTGAAAGGTACAATCTGCAAGGGTACCAATTTGTACCCATGTTAAAGGGTACAGAGGGTGTACCTTTGAGGGTACTGCCCCAGTGACAAGCTGTTGTACCCTTAAAGGTACAATTTTTGCACATTTTTTCTGACAGTGTGTAGAGGGGATAATGCTTTTCATTAAACCGTTCTATAAACACTAAACTTTGGGTTTCATAATCTGCTAGGTTACTACTACAGTTACGACGAATTTGTTTAAACTGGCCATATGGTACATTGCGTTTCCAAGGGAAATAATGATGGCTATTGAAATCAAGGTAGCTGTTACAATCCACTGTTTTAAAGTGAGTAACACTGGTAATTTTGCTACTCTCAAATTTCAATTCAAGATCCAAAAATACTATAGTTTCGTGGTGTATAGGACTAGTGAAGGATAGTCCCCTATCATTCAAATTGAGATGTTCCACAAAAGAATTGGCAGAAGCTAGATCTCCCCTCCAAACAAAAATCATATTGTCAATGTACCGCCCATAGAATACCAGGTTCGCCCCATATACATTATCATAGACAAATTGATGTTCAAAAGAGCCCATGAACAAATTAGCATAACTTGGGGCAAACCTGGTACCCATGGCTGAACCCTTGACTTGAAGAAAAGATCTATCCTGAAATAAAAAATAATTGTGTCTCAGGATGAAGGATATGAGTTGTAAAATAAACTCACATTGATTAGTTGGTAAATATATGTCGCTCTGTAAGTATTTGGATACCGCTAGAATACCCAAATCATGCAATATATTAGAGTAAAGCGACTGTACATCACATGTTATCCATAATAAATCAAGAGTGATAGTTATCAACTCCAATTTCTTAATTAAATCAGTAGAATCCCGAATATAGGATTCTAGACCACACACATACTTTTGCAAGAAATGGTCAACATATGAAGACACATTGTGGGTAAGACTTCCAATACCCGCAATAATGGGCCTCCCCGGAGGGCAGATGGGATTCTTATGTAATTTGGGTAAATGATAGTAAAAAACATAATTGGGTTCTTTGGGAACCAAAAATTCCTTTTCTTTCTTAAGTATTATGCCTTCTTTATATGCAAAATCTACAAGGTCTTTTAATATGTCTTTGTAATGTGTAGTTGGATCATGACTCAATTGAATATAATATGAAGTGTCAATAAGTATTTTTCGAGCTTCCAAAAGATAATCTTCCAAATTTTGGAGGACAATACCACCTCCCTTGTTCGCCTGCCTAATGACCAGGGACTTATCGTTTCTTAGACTTTCTATAGCTTTCCGTTCGTTGGCATATAAATTATATTTAAATTCTTTATTTTTTATGTTCGGAATTGATTCCAGATCATCGCTAACCAACTATTTTAAAATCTCAATATAAGCATTATTCTGCATTTTAGGAATAAAATTAGATTTATTTCTAAAATTAGTACATATATAGCCCTCACACAATTGATCTACTAATGAATCTGGTTCATAAATCTGTTGGTGCTCTACAAATAACCGATAATAATAATAATAATATATTGGAATCTGTGAGTCTATAAGTCTTGCATCCATAGAATTAGTTAAAATAGGAAGATAATATTCATTTTTAAGTTTTTTCTCTGCAAAATATTTCTGCATAGATCATTTTTGTGTAAAACGGTTTAAATCTACAAATAAAGAAAATGCATTAGGTTAATTCGTAGGACTAAAAGAAAGTCCCCTTCCTAAAATTCTCACTTCATCGTCTGTTAACAAATGTGATGAAAGGTTATAAATCCCTTCATTTAGTGCCTGTAGTTTTGCCTTTTTGACGGCTGTGCCTCGTCCTCTACATCGCTGTGGCCGTGGGGTCTTTTCCTAAACATTGGGGTATCCTTAAAAAGGATCCAGTTTTGGGTAATTTATTGGGGGCTAAACCTAAAATGGTTTATAAAAAAGCACCCAATTTAAAAACAATGCTGGCTCCTAGTAAAATTGTGAAACACAGCATTCCCAGTAGTTATAAACGGTCAAGAGCTCTACCTATAGGGTCCTTTAGATGTGGAATCAGTAGGTGTAAACTATGTGTTAATATCACACCCAAAGTTTTTTCAAATCAAACGTGACTGGGAAACCATATTCCATCATTGGACACATTTCTTGTGCGTCCCGATATGTGGTATATTTGTTATCATGTATTTGTGGGGTACAGTACGTTGGTAGGACCTGTAGGAGACTGAGTATCAGATGGTCTGAACATCTACGGAATATGAAAAATAACTATAAGAACCATAGTGTCTCAAGACACTGTAACCATTCACATGGTGGCAATACTGACTGTTTCACTATTAGTGCGATAGAGTTTATTCCTCTATCTCATTTGTATAATAGACTATCTAGACTGAGACAGAGGGAGACCTACTGGGTTCACACTCTTAAGAGCCTTCATCCCACCGGTCTCAATCTTAATATTGACTTGGCAGCTTTTATAATGTGGGAGAGTGTGATACAGTGGGTCTCCCTATGTTGTAGTCTATTATACCCCTCACACATATTTTTGAGGTTGCTAACACCTGTAGATGACTTCTTATCACTGTAGTCATACACAGAGGTTGTGAACTTTAGTTGTTATATTTATATATATCATCCGTTATTTAGCTCCATTAAAAATTCACATGATCATCTTTTTCTCCATTGCCACATAGCCCCATCAAATGTAACATTATTATTTAGAAGCCATTAATATTTAGGGCTATTTCAACATATACTGACATAAGGGGAACATTATACTACCTATTTAGATGCCACTATTGGTTAGGGATACTTCAGTCTATATTGAGGTAAGGGGCAATTTATATTATTTAGTTTTGTGTATGATATAGAATACTGTGGTGCTGAATATACTAATAATGTCCTTAAATCATTACTATTGCCCGATAAAGACATTCTAATATAAGATCGGAGTGGCAGAACACTTGTTAGGTGGCCATGCAACGAAGTTGCAGGACAACCTATTGTTATTGTCAGGATTATTATTATTATTATTTTATTTTTTTATTATTATTATCATTATTCCGCCACTTTTTCAATTGCTTATAAAACAACAGAATATCTCAAAAACTCATGAAACTTGGCACAATGCTAGAGATCTATGCTGTGCATAATCCTGTGCAACATAAATCTTATAGGTCATGTGTTCTAGCAGCCATATTGCTTTTTGCGACAAATTTCGACAACCGCTTGAAAATCTTCTTCTCCAGAACAGCTTATGTTACAGCTGTGAAACTTGCTGTGTGTACTGCTGTACTGACCTAGAATAAAGTTTGTTCAACAGAACTGATTTAGTCACATGATCTAGCTGCCATTTTGAAATGTGCGAAAATATTTAAACATCTTCTTCTCTGCAACCGCTAAGTGCAATGAAGTGCAATTTTGCACATGTGCTCCTTGCAAGGTCCTCTACCAAGTTTGTAAATTTTCCATAATCAACATGGCTGCTATGAGCCATTCGCCTTTTTATCGCTGTTTAATTGCGTAAATTTGCACTTTATGCATTATGTTTACACTATTTAACTATATTACAGTGTAGCAGACAAATGAGTACACATAGTCATGATCCCTAAAGGCAATATTGCAGTAAAAATTCGCACTGCGCAGTCGCCTTCGTGAAATAAAACATTTGCAAATTTTCAAAAAACTTCTGCAAATTGTAGAGGTCTATAGTGAGCATTAGTATGTACAATTTGAAAGCCATACAATGCATAGCTTGGCGGCCATTTTGTTTCGTATGCGCTGTTTTTAAAAACTATAAAAAATCTTCTTCTCCGAAACCGCTTAACGCACAAACTTGAAATTTTGTTTACAGAGTTATCTTATGACTAACATTCAGATTTGTTCAAGAGAAGTTGATAGGTCATGTGGTTTGGCAGCCATTTTGAATTGTTCAAAAATGCTTAACAATATTTTTAAATTAATAATAAAACAAAAAATTAGGCAGCCATTTTGTTTTGCGCAAAAAATTCGAAAATCTATTTTCTCTGCAACCGCTTATGTTACAACTGTGAAACTAGCTAAATAACCTTATATTGTGACCTAGAATCACAGTTGTTCATGTTGAAGGAATTGGTCACAAGCTGTGGCAGCCATATTGGTTTACGCGAAAATTTCAAAAATGTGTTTTCTTTGCAACCGCTTATGTTAAAGCTGTGAAATTTGCTATAAAACATTATCTTGTGACCTAGAGTTACATCTGATCGTGATAAATGTATTGGTCATATGGCGGGGCAGCCATCTTGAAAAACGCAAACATTTCGAAAATGTGTTTTCTTTCCGATTGCTAATGTTAGAATTGTAAAAACTTCTATAAAGCTTTATATTGTGACTTAGCTGCTTGCATGCAATTGCAAAGTTGATGCGCATGGCCACCTCTATCGCTGCTTGCAGCTATATTTAATATTATGGGTAGAAACCGTTGATTGCAATTAATAGTATTTTATGCTTATGTATCTATTTAATAGTTGTAATGTTTATATATTTCCTTATAGGGCTATATGATAGTATAACTTGATATTGCATATAAATATACACGTATGTATCCATTTAACAGTTGCAATGTATATACATTTTTCTTATAGATTATGCTAAACTAACTGAGAGTATAATTTGATATGGCATATAAACATAAATGTTTCCGAATGTAGTATGTTAAGAAAATGCATATCCTGATCATTCTCACATAAACAGTTAATCCTTGAGTTAGGGAGGTGTGTACTGAGATTACCATCCTATTGGTCAGCGTAAGGTATTTAAGGAGACTAATTGTTTTTAATTATACAGCCTGATGAAACGGCTATAAGCCGAGAAACGCGGTGCTGCTGGTTTTAGACCTTTTAAATAAAATATTACTCTTGTACCTACGCTGGTGTATATTCTCATTTAACACACCTCAAGTTTGCAACCTTCTATAGCCATATACATTGACTCGAATACATGTTTGTATTGTGGGAACCCGGGAGGAAACAATACCCTGATTGGTCGGAGTTCCTGTGACGTCAACAGCCTAACGTGTCTGCCAGGCGACTCTCAACAGTTAACACTTTTGGATCCGTATGAACTATCATCGCACACAAGCGCACCTTCTATGAGGGATTATTGATCCTGGTCTTTTTATTATTAAATAATACATTTTGGGTCACATTGGGTCACATTTGTCTGTTTTAAACAAATATTTTAGAAAATTCTGGTATTTGTTTTTTGGATTACAGAAAGAGATAAGAAGCATTTGTGTGTACTGAAAATAATAAGATAAGGTGTCTGATTTCCCTGCAAGTTCAGTACATTTTAATGTGTTGTGATATAAAAAGAAAAAGGCAGTAATATAATATATACAAATAAACCTAAAGGTGCATTGTGCCATACATTTTATACTCTGCTGCTGGCATAATAAGCCTTTGAAAACATTAGAAGCAGGGAATTTGCACTGTCCCTTTAAATAGCTGAAATGCTGGAAGCACAATTATAGTTGCACATTTTATCAGCGTAAAAAGGCTTCAGTTTCTCTGACGTCATAGTCATATCCCCCAGACATGCGCACTAGAAACAACTCGCTGCACTGTTTCAGAGGAATTTCCCAGCAGCACCCGGGGTCCTCGCATGATGATGAGCGCGTATAAAGCTTGTTTCCTTATTTAAATGTCTGTAGTGTTTTGTGCTATTATACAAACATACAGTTGTGTTATTAAGTTATCACTATCAACCTCAGTAAATAACAGCGTCTTAACTTTTCACCCTCAGCTTATTAGCTTCTGCAGATATCTACTCTATTAATTTTCTGTGTAATCAGTATTAACAAATAGCGAATTTTTGATATATTTATGTAATTCAAATAACTTTTAGGAGGCCTGCGCTGCAGAGCGGGCTGTGTAAGTGAAAAATAGAATAATTCGTTTGTTAAATTTCCATCGTTTATGTATCGCTCCAATTAAGATTCCAACGTCCAAATATCTATCGGTAAACTCATCTGTTGAAAGTAGCGTCGTAAATTTTTCGTTTGAAAAGACTTTGTAGAAACTCTGTGTCTAGTAGTTTAGAATTGTGTCATCGGAAAAGGCTTCAGTTCCTCTGACGTCAGAGACAGACATGCGCACTACAACTTCCTGCACTGTTTCAGAGTAATTTCCCAGCAGCACCCGGAGCTTTATCTTGTATCTTTATTTACATATGTATAATATCTGTGCTATTATATAAATCTAACAGTTTGTGTTATTAAACTATCACTATGTTATGAATCTCAGTAAACAAAACATTATTGACTAAAAAATCGTTTTCTTTTCTCACCCGCAGCTGTTTAGGTTCTTCAGACAACTCCATAGTTAAGTTTTACACTTTATAGTTTGAAGAGCGGTAGAGCAGCCAAACCTTCGAAACATAATGGCGGAGTAATGAATTTTTTCAAAATTTTTGAAAGCCGGCGATGAAAAGCGGGCTGATAATTTGTATGAAGATAGAACTAATTTTAGTGGTGCATTATTATTGGGGTTGACCGATTTAATTTGCAGCTCATGTTCTCACGTTGTTAGTTTCTTTTTACTTTTCCGTCACATTTATTCCTCATTTCTGAGATAAACTTAGGTCACATTATCTAGAAGACAGAAGATATAAAGTGGGTTTGTTGTTCTGCTGTAAATAATATAAAGAATAGTTCAGCTGTAGTTATTTTAAGGAGAATCAAACGTGCACTGTCCCTTTAAATTGTAACTTACTTGTTTTTTTTCACCGTAAAAGGCGTCAGAGACAGAGTGAGACATGCGCAGTAGAACAATGCACTAATTTCCCAGCAGCACCCGGAGCTTTAGCTTTAAGAGAGCTGAGCGCGTACAAAGCTTATTTCTTAATTTAAATGCCCATAGTAATGTTGTGCTATTATACAAACATACAGGTTGTGTTATTAAGTTATCACTATATTATCAACCTCCGTAAATAACAGCGAGTTAAGTTGTCACCCTCAGCTGTCTAGATTCCACAGACAACTACTACATTTATCGTATATTTTAATTGTCCAAAATAGAAAAAAAAAATGATTTAATTTGGAAGAGAATTTGTGGACGCCTGTACTGTGTGTAGCAGGCTGATAAATCAGTGTAACGCTATGTGTTTGCGTGGTTGTGGATAGTGAAATAGTCCCGCGTACGATTACAATTTGCTGAGAATCTTCCTTAGTAAGCTGGTCGGATATAAGTAAATTGGTTAGGTGATTGCAGTTTAAAAATTTAGTATCGATGATCTTAATCGTGTCTTTAGAAATATTTTTATTTCATTAATTTTAATGAAGATTGTTCGTTAATTTAACAAATTTGAAGTACATTTCGTCACCATGAAAGTGTTTTTTTTTTTACTTTCCCTGACGTCAGAATCAGTCCCGCAGACATGCGCACTAGAACTGTTTCCCAGCATCATCCGGAGCTTAGTTTTGATAGCTGGTAGCATGTAAAGTTTATTTTTACATATCTATAATATTTTGTGGTGTTATATAAACACTTTTGTGATATTCAGATGTCACTATATTATTTATTAACCTCAGTAAACAAAATATTATTGCCATTAATAAACAATAATCATCTTCAATTTACACTCTCAGCTAATTAGGTTCTTCAGGCCACATCATTAACTTCTTACTGTACCGTATATATCGGTGAGAGGCGCAATATCTGTTAATAAACAGCTTTGTAAATTATTATAAGTAACAAATTTAAGGCGATGTAAAGCGCTGGTTATTTGGTTTTAATATTAAATCTGTGACAAAGGTGCATAGTTCTACAGAAGTAAATTGCTCTCACATTTTAAGTCACTGCATAAACTTCTATATTACAAGATGTACTCACGTCTGAGGTAAACTTAGGTCACATTATCTAGAAGACAGAAGATATAAAGTGGTTTTGTTGTTCTGCTGTAAATAATATAAAGAATAATTCAGCTATAGTTCACCGGTTCCTTATAACCTAACGGAGCATCAAACGTGCACTACCTCATTTTCAGTATAGTGTCGGGTTCAACAAGCAAAATCAGCTATTTCACATGACAAAAGAAAGATAAATGATATATTTGTAAACAATTTAACACTCAATATCCCTTTTAGTTTCATGGTAGAGTTAGTACAAGAGCTATATAAAAATGTCTAATTCTCCAGTTGTTTTGTGCTTCATCCTTTTTGATATTTGCCCTTCCTTATATTTAAAGTGATGGTAAACTCATTTAATTGATAATTACATATTTACATTTGTATGGTTATAAGTTACTAAACCGCATTATCCTTTTTTTATAGTTATATGCATTTTATTGTAAATTTTAATCATCTTTTTTAACCTTCTTGCTCCGCCCCTCTTATCTTTCTGTAACACTATTATGTGCTTTGTCCTGTCTCCGCCCTCTCCTCACATCAGAATGTTTGCTCGCTCCGATATTCTAATTTTTAACGCATGCGCATTGGTTTGCATGACGTATATAAAGTAAACATTGACTCGTGACATTCAATGATTACTTTTTCATTGCGATCTGTGTGTATCGGGTGTGCGAGCGGTCTTACCCATTTAAAAAGGTTAATATTTCATAATATTTTCATAATCAAAAAAACATAGCCAATGCATTACACATATCTAAGAAATCAATTATAATAGAAACGGTATAGTGAATAAATATTTTGGAATAAAACAATTAAACCTATATACTTCAACGATCTACTTACTGGCACTGCTCCAAGTAAAGAATGTATCGTATACTAATAGTATACAATACAGGGCTCACTTTAGCGTGCCGTGTGGAAAATAACATAATAACCATGCGTCAAATAGAACGTGCACGCGCAAAATCTAAGGAGTTATAGGCTGTTGATTGGTTCTTACGGTCGTAGGAATTGGTCGTTAGGGCGCATGCGCAAAAAAATTGTATTGCAGGAAGCCTGTCTAGCAACAGGAAAGATCATTGGACACACAAAGGAAAAATTTATGTGACGTCACGGTGGGATGGCGATTTTACGGAACCGATAGATTCTTTATTAGGAAATAGTAAGTAAATGGCTATATCATGTTTTAATGGGAATTTCGTGTGAAGATGTAATAAAAATAGACAATATTGATTAAATATTATTCCTATACTGAGTTTACCATCCCTTTAAGCACATGCTGAGAAACTGTGGATCCCTTGGGCCCCTATTGTATTGCATAGAAAAAGCCACTTTTAAATATTCTGCATAACGTTAAAGGGACAGTCTAGTATAAACGAAACTTTCATTATTCAGATAGGACGTTTAATTTTAATCAACTTTCCAATTTACTTTTATCATCAGATTTGCTTTTTTCTCTTGGTATTCTTAGTTTAAACTAAACATAGGTAGGCTCATATACTAATTTCTAAGCCTTTGAGGGCTGCCTCTTATCGCAGGCTTTTTAAATCTCTTTTCAACACAAAGAGACAGAAAGTACACGTTGGCCATATAGAGATAACACTGTGTTCAGGCACAGGGGGTTATTTAAGATTTAGCACAAAACAATGCTAAATGCAAGACAATAGATAATAAACAGTCACAGTCATGTGATCAGGGGGCTGGAAGAAGGTTCCTAGATACAAGGTAATCACAAAGGTAAAACGTACATTAATATAACTCTGGTGGTTGTGCAAAACTGGGGAATGAGTAATAAAGGGATTATCTATCTTTTAAAACAATAACAATTCTATGGTAGACTGTCCCTTTAATCCCCAAGAGCAGTTAAATAATTTATAATGATTTATTTATTAGCTGCACTAGGTACCATATAAACTAACTCACTGGCACTCCTTTCTCTGCAGGCTTTGGAAGGTACCGTGGGTTTGCCCCTATCGGTACAGTGTGCGGCGTTACCTTTACAAGACGAGCTCTGTCTGCACTTCATGAAGGAAGCTGAGACTCCACAAGTTGCACCAAATGAAGAAATAAATATCTGAAGCCGCTCCTTGCAGTAAATGGGTTTATGTTAAATATTATTATATCACTATAAATCTATACTCAGTAAGCAAAATCTCACTAGTTTTCCAATAGAAAGAACATTACATTGCATTTTTTCTGTGTGAAAAATCTATTTTCTATCCTATTATTATTATCATCAGGTATTTGTAGAGCGCCAACAGATTCTGCAGTGCTATAAACATAAGCGGTATACAAGATAACATTTAGAGTGATCAAATGGGTAGAGGGTCCTGCCGAGAGTTGCATTGTTGTAGTCGGCTCTTATGAAGGTGAACTACAAACAGCTGGGCTCATAGGCTAACATGCTAGGGGGTTCAAGGGGATAGCAGGGGAGATAGGAAGGTTAGTGTAGGTTGTATGCATCCCTGAATAGTAGAGTCTTTAGGGAGAACTTGAAACTTTCAAAACTAGGGGAGAGTCTTGTGGAGCGAGGCAGAGTTCCAGAAGATGGGAGCCAGTCTGGAGAAGTCTTGTAAACGAAAATGTAAGGAGGTAACAAGAGAGGAGGAGAGGATGAGTGGAGAGAAGGGGACGGGAGGGAGAGTAACTGGAGACAAGGTCTGAGATGTAGGGGGGAGCAGTGCTGTTGAGGGCTTTGTGTGGTCAGAGTGAGAATTTTGTGTTTAATCCTGGAGGCAAGAGGAAGCCGGTGAAGGGATTGGCAGAGGGGTGCAGCAGATGAAGAGCGACCTGTAAGGAAGATGAGCCTGGCAGAGGCATTCATTATGGATTGTAAAGGAGCTAGGCAGAAGCTAGGGAAACCAGAGAGGATAGAGTTGCAGTAGTCCTCCCCATTCCCACTGCTAGAACTATTAACATCTAGCTCATTCCTATCTATTTCCTTTTCAAGTGTCTGAATTTCATGCAGTGTTGCAATTCGTCCCTCCAGAGCTCCAATACGAGTTTCTAAAGAGACAATATGCTCACATTTGCCACAGACATATAATTCCTGAAGTGGCTGCTCCAGTGATGCAAACATATGGCAAGCTGTACACGGAATGAGATTCTCACACATTCTTAATAAAAGGTTTAACTTAAAAATATAAAATAATTATATTTCCCTTTGGTTACTCCAAATCCTTGTTTGCCTAACTTCCTTGATTAGCTAACTTCCCCTGCTTAAACAGAAAATCTTACTTTACAGATAACCAGTTTAAATGTTATAAAGTATATTCATATAATAATGTTTGTTCTACAAAGCTGGGGAATGGGCAGTAAAGATGTTATCTTTTAAACAATAACAAGTTTGGTGTTGACTGTCCCTTTAATAATGTGATTGCTCTTTTATAGATAGTTTTGTAGTTTCCTATATAGTGAGGAGGGTTGGGAATATATTAGTTGAGCAGATCTTTATATATAGAAACTGGTGTCTTGTAGCTCTATGGTGTCTTTAGGAATATTATCACCCTCCAAGTATTGAAACTAATTTGTTATTTTGTAAAGTTTAAAACTCACTTTTGTAAACATAGAGTATGTAGTTGTGCAGATCAATACGTTATTACATTTCATGCTTTATTACTGATTTATTTACTGATCTTACAACATAAACATAATAAGTGAATGATAATAAAATACCAGACCAGTTATAAAGTTGTGACAAATGTATCACAGATCTGTATTGTGAGGCTTCTTGTGGTGCTTATTATATACAGTAGGTTTAATGGGACACTTATTCCCTTTAGTTGGGAGGGAAGAACTTCATCATCATCCGTCATTATCTTTACTCTTCTGATGCCCAGAGCAAAAGCTCCAGCAGGTACCACAAGTTATTTCCTCCATCTTCAGACAAAGCATTTAATGAGGGTCAGAATCTCCCCCTGTCCCCCAAACTGCCACCATCCTCCAGGGCTTTAACTCACTCAGAGGGGAAGTTACTACCAATCCCTTCAGAGGCAACAAGGAAGTCCCCGGCCAGAAGGGACAACCCTGATCCTACCAGGTGGGAGATTCACCAAATCAAAATTGTGAGACGTTCTCCAAATCATAGCTTGTTTCCAAAAAAATCATAAAACCATAACTGTATATAGTAAAGTGCTCTGCAAACTTAATAAAAAGAGGAGTGAAGGTTATTACATCAACACCAGGTGCACTGTCACTGCTCCCAATAGTTCTGTGGCACAAGGGTGTCCCCACCCCCTTGTCAGGCCCAGACTGGCCATAGGGCATGCCGGACAAATGCCTGGTGGGCTGCAGGGTCCCTTGGCCCCACCCACCAACCGGGTTCCTTAGCCCCACCCACCAACTAGATCCCTTTGCTTGCCCACCACTGGGTCCCTTAGCCACATGGTGTGGCCCCTCAGGTGTACTATTTTATTTGGCAGAGTACCTGTCTATGCTAATATAGACAAAAGATCCCCATTACCATAAGTAGAGGTGTAATAAGTGGCTTTTAAAGGTGCCATTTTCATCTTCACTTGGGCAAGTGGCTCTTCCCAGTGTTAACCAACAGTATCCTCAGTTTACCAGCTTTGCAGTGCTTTCTATCTACTGTTAAAGGTGATCCCTACTCCTAGTTCAGATAAGCCAATGCTGGCCACAAACAAATGCAGCTCCCATGGCCGGAAAAAGCTTAGACTTACTACAGCTCACATGCTTCTCCTATTGGCTAACCTTTAGTGATCCAGGGCCTTAACGTGGGGCAAAGGGGCACCTTGAGTTCGTGCTGCCCAGAAATAGTTTCCCCGGCTGCGGGCCGCACCCAGGTGACACACGCTAAGGGGGTGACAACCGTGACACCAAGGCCGGCTCTGCGCCAGTGTTCTAAAGTAATCCGTCTACCCCGTAGGAATGTGTATACTACGTCACTTCCGGTGACGTATAATCAGCTGGTGGAGGTTTGTGGTGCTCACTGCGCATGCGCTAGAGGCCTAAACTCCTTACAACAGCTGATGACAATACGAGGAATTATGTGGCACGCACACGTTACTGGTTACAAAATCACAATGAACAAGCGGTCTGTCATTGGATTTTGCAACCAGAAAGGGTCGCTAAATACGGTCAACTTTTACTAGTTCAAGGCCTGAACTTTCACATACTTTATCTTTTGTCAAACAGAATCGTTTTTAATAAATGTATTATTGGTGGCTTATGACATTTGTACTAATGACTTATCTAGCACTGGCTTGCACACAGAGAGCTCATAATACAACTATATATATTTGTGCATTTTGGCTATTAGGCTAATACGACTATATATAATTGTGCATTTTTGCTATTAGGCTAATGGTAACATTTGATTGCAGCTGTGCTTAGGCTAATACGACTATATATAATTGTGCATTTTGGCTATTAGGCTAATGGTAACATTTGATTGCAGCTTTGCTTTTTCCTTCATATTTATAAATAGCTAATATGTGAACTCAAGTGGTTAAAATCTAAGTGCATTGCTTGATACTGGAAACTACAACAATGTGATGTTTATGAAAAAACCTTTAGGACCCATTTAGGGAATATAAGAAAGAAAAACATAAATGCTATAACTCGTGTCATCTTTAATTGATGACAATTCTCTATAAAATTAGGGGATGTTCTTATAACTATGACACTTTAATTGAAATCACATTGGACTTTATTGGAGTTACAGCATGTCTGGCCATATTAAAGGGACATGAAACCCAATTCTATTTTCTTTTGTGATTCTGAAAGAGCATGCAGTTTTAAACAACTTTCCAATTTACTTCTATAATCTAATTTGTTTCATTGTCTTGGTATTCTTATACCTTGGTAGGCTCCAGAGGTGCTAGTTGGTGGCTGCACATATATACTTCATTTTATTGGCTCAGCAATGTGCATTGCTGTTTCTGCAACAAAGAATACCAAGAGAATGAAGCAATTTAGAAACTATAAGTAAATTGCAAAGTTGTTTAAAATGATATTCTCTTTCTGAATGATGAAAAAAAATAATTTTTGTTTCATGTCCCTTTTAACTATCTCTTATTATACTTAAAGGAACATGAAACCCATATTTTTTCTTTCATAATTTAAAAAGAGCATGCCATTTTAAACAACTTTCTAATTTACTTCTATTAGCTAATTTGCTTCATTCTCTTGATATACATTGTTGAAAAGCATACGTAGATAGGCTCAGTAGCTGCTGATTGGTTGCTGCACATAGATGCCTCGTGTGATTGTCTCATCCATATGCATTGCTATTTCTTCAACAAAGCATATCTAAAGAAATCAGCAAATTAGAAAATAGAAGTAAATTGGAATATTGTTTAAAATTGTATTCTCTACTTGAATCATGAAAGCATTTTTTGGGGTTTAGTGTCCCATTAAAGTGCTAAGGATGACAGAAGCAGACAGTGCATAAAGAACAATTGATTCTGTTCTTATAACTATGACACTTTAATTTAAATCACATTGGACTTTATTGGAGTTACAGCATGTCTGGCCATATTAAAGTGCTAAGGATGACAGAAGCAGACAGTGCATAAAGAACAATTGATTCTGTATAGGATTGCATTTAAAAGTGACACAAAAGCCACAGTTTTTCTCATGACTTTGATGCTATAGGATGACACCTTGTTTTACGGTGCAAATTATAACCCTATGGCAGGAAAGAGCATCTAACCTCTTCTTGAAATGTAGATCATATGGTACCAGATACATACAGGGAATAGTTGCACTCATTTTTACATTTCAATTCTTATTAATTGCTAATTGTCCAGGGATAGGCAAGGTGTCCGTGACTAGCCCTTGCAGTGTCCACCACAACCTTAGTATATGTTTTGATTGAATAATAGGAATTAAAAAAAATATGTAGTGTGAATAAAATTTCATCTTACTCAAGTGAAAAGTTAGTGTGTAGCTTGTCACTTTTTATGTCCCACACTCAAATGGTTGGGATACTTTGTTCACAGACAGAAAACAGCTCCACACTCCTGCAGTTGACAACTTATATTTAGTTTATCCACCCAAACAGGATGTGCACAGTGGCAAGTGAGGTAGGTATTGTCGGCCACAAAAATTAAATATATAGAATTACTGAAAAACATTATGCAAATTATTCAATATGAAATTTAGTTTATGTTTATATTTATATTTATTTATATATAAATAAATATAAAAAATTTTAGGTCTCATCAGTGAGGTGTAACCATATTCCTTTAAGCACACTGAGCAAGAAGTCTATGTCTGGGAGACTAAATTCACATAGAGAGAAGCACAGTCACAGGAATGAGCAACTGTCTAAAAACCATATATTTAGTATATATATATATATATATATATATATATATATATATATATATATATATATAATATTTTTTTTTTATATTTTTATTTCAAAAAAGGTTTCTTGTGTTTTAAAGTGTAAAGTATATATCCCACATTCTTAGGGAATAGATGAAACCTTTACAAAACCTCTGTTACAAAGAAATGCTCAGACGTTTTGTATTTTATTAATTAAAATAATACTATTTTATTCAGCCAGTATCAAAAAAGGTCTAAAATGTATTTTTACTAGCACAATGTATTAAATGCATTTAATTTAAGATGTATTCCATGCACTTTTTATCTGAAAAGCAGAGAATAAGCCATATTTAAATTTTTACCTCAGGCTGTGAACAATGCCATATCTGACACAAAATTGAAGCTTATCAATTTTAAATTGACATATATTTTGAACTCCAAGTGTTTTTATAAATCAAATATGACTTTTTATGAGACATCCACTATGTTAGATTGATCTGACCTTGGGGGGGATTTTTTTTGTATTTGTTACTACTGTAATATTTGTTTTAGCTCCAACAAAGGCTAACTCAACCACATTTGTGTTTTTTTCACAATACACTGTTATTTACTATAGCTAGGCCTTTCTTTTTTAAATGATATTTACTAAATAACCAATTAAAGGAGAATGTATCCGAACTCTAATAACCCTTTGCATGACTAAAAAAAGGCTTTTCAGGCCTATACAATACTCACTGTAGACATGTGCCAGTTAATCCCTGAAACTCACAGGTAACAAGAAATGTACATCTAATTGGGAGAGGGTGTCTTCTGCCTGTTACAACAAAAAAGACAGATGTTTTAAAAATCACAAATTGTTAATTTTTTAAAATATTACAAGTACTGTGACAACAAATATGATTGTTTGGTACTAGTTGGCAAATGGGCCTGTCTGGCACACACACTGGGAGAAAGGAAACTGCAATTCAATGGCACTAGGAGACTGAAGAATCACAGTCAAAACAGTTATGATTAACAAAAATTCCAATACTGTTACAATAAATATGATTGGTGGCACTAATTGGCTCGTTGGGACTGGCACACAGGCAGGCAGGCAGGAGGAAAATGCAATTCAAGGGCACTAGTAGACTGCAGATTGACAGTCAAAACAGTGATTATTGACAAATTTTGCAATACTGTTAAAAGAAATATGATTGCTGGCACTAATTGGATAGTTGGGCCTGGCACACAGGCTGGCAGGCAGGAGAAAAGTGCAATTCAATGGCACGAGCAAACTGAGGATTAAGATCAACAATCAAATTTTTTTTAATTTTAATTAGTAACTATACTGTGACAACAATTATGATTGGTGTAAATCGTTGGCAAGACGGCCTGGCACAAAAGGCTGGCAGGCAGGAGGTAAATGCAATTCAAGGACACTAGGAGACTGAATACTGACAGTCAAAACAGTGATGATTGACAATTTTTGCAATACTGTTAAAAGAAATATGATTGCTGGCAATAATTGGCTAGGTGGGCCTGGCACACAGCAGGCTGCAAGGCAGGAGGAAAGTGCAATTCAATGGCACGAGCAAACTGAGGATTCAGAACAACTATTACCAAAAATTTTAATTATTAAGAATACTGTGACAACAAATATGATTGGTGTAAATATTTTGAAAGTAGGCCTGGCACACAGGCTTGGAAGGCAGTAGAAAAGTGCAATTCTAGGGCACGAGAAAACTGAGGATTAAGATCAACAATCAAGAATTTTTTCATTTTAATTAGTAACTATACTGTGACAACAATTATGATTGGTGTAAATAGTTGGCAAGACGGCCTGGCTCAAAAGGCTGGCAGGCAGGAGGTAAATGCAATTCAAGGACACTAGGAGACTGAATACTGACAGTCAAAACAGTGATGATTGACAAATTTTGTAATACTGTTAAAAGAAATATGATTGCTGGCAATAATTGGCTAGGTGGGTCTGGCACACAGCAGGCTGCAAGGCAGGAGGAAAGTGCAATTCAATGGCACGAGCAAACTGAGGATTCAGAACAACTATTACCAAAAATTTTAATTTTTAATTATTCAGAATACTGTGACAACAAATATGATTGGTGTAAATATTTTGTAAGTAGGCCTGGCACACAGGCTTGGAAGGCAGTAGAAAAGTGCAATTCTAGGGCACGAGCAAACTGAGGATTAAGATCAAAAATCAATATTTTTTTAATTTTAATTAGTAACTATACTGTGACAACAATTATGATTGGTGTAAATAGTTGGCAAGACGGCCTGGCACAAAAGGCTGGCAGGCAGGAGGTATATGCAATTCAAGGACACTAGGAGACTGAATACTGACAGTCAAAACAGTGATGATTGACAATTTTTGCAATACTGTTAAAAGAAATATGATTGCTGGCAATAATTGGCTAGGTGGGCCTGGCACACAGCAGGCTGCAAGGCAGGAGGAAAGTGCAATTCAATGGCATGAGCAAACTGAGGATTCAGAACAACTATTACCAAAAATTTTAATTTTTAATTATTAAGAATACTGTGACAACAAATATGATTGGTGTAAATATTTTGAAAGTAGGCCTGGCACACAGGCTGGCAGGCAGTAGAAAAGTGCAATTCTAGGGCACGAGAAAACTGAGGATTAAGATCAACAATCAAGAATTTTTTAATTTTAATTAGTAACTATACTGTGACAACAATTATGATTGGTGTAAATAGTTGGCAAGACGGCCTGGCTCAAAAGGCTGGCAGGCAGGAGGTAAATGCAATTCAAGGACACTAGGAGACTGAATACTGACAGTCAAAACAGTGATGATTGACAAATTTTGTAATACTGTTAAAAGAAATATGATTGCTGGCAATAATTGGCTAGGTGGGCCTGGCACACAGCAGGCTGCAAGGCAGGAGGAAAGTGCAATTCAAGGGCATGGGCAAACTGAGGATTCAGAACAACTATTACCAAAAATTTAAATTTTTAATTATTAAGAATACTGTGACAACAAATATGATTGGTGTAAATATTTTGAAAGTAGGCCTGGCACACAGGCTTGGAAGGCAGTAGAAAAGTGCAATTCTAGGGCACGAGCAAACTGAGGATTAAGATCAACAATCAAGATTTTTTTAATTTTAATTAGTAACTATACTGTGACAACAATTATGATTGGTGTAAATAGTTGGCAAGACGGCCTGGCACAAAAGGCAGGCAGGCAGGAGGTAAATGCAATTCAAGGTCACTAGGAGACTGAATACTGACAGTCAAAACAGTGATGATTGACAATTTTTGCAATACTGTTAAAAGAAATATGATTGCTGGCAATAATTGGCTAGGTGGGCCTGGCACACAGCAGGCTGCAAGGCAGGAGGAAAGTGCAATTCAATGGCACAAGCAAACTGAGGATTCAGAACAACTATTACCAACAATTTTAATTGTTAATTATTAAGAATACTGTGACAACAAATATGATTGGTGTAAATATTTTGAAAGTAGGCCTGGCACACAGGCTTGGAAGGCAGTAGAAAAGTGCAATTCAATGGCACGAGCAAACTGAGGATTAAGATCAACAATCAAATTTTTTTTAGTTTTAATTAGTAACTATACTGTCTGTGACAACAATTATGATTGGTGTAAATAGTTGGCTAGACGGCCTGGCACAAAAGGCTGGCAGGCAGGAGGTAAATGCAATTCAATGGCACTAGGAGACTGAATATTTGCAGTCCAAAAAATTATGATTTTTATTTTTTATATACTGTTACAAGAATTATGATTGGTGCCACTAATTGGCTAGTTGGGCCTGGCACACAGGCTGGCAGATATGAGTCGTAGATGGTAGGTAGGGCAGCAATTTAACACAGTATGCTGTGTAAGTGACAAAAACACAGGCCTGATAGAAAATTAAGTTAGATTACACTAGCAAAATATTTTAAAATTTTAGATTTTAATATTTAAATTACGTTAAGAAGTGCAATGCACATATGAGTGGTCGCACTGGCTGGCTGCTACGTAGGGCAGCAATTAACAACAGTATGCTGTGTAAGTCAGATAGACAGTTAGACACAGGCCTGATAGAAAATAAAATTAGATTACACTAGCATAATGATTTAAAAACTTTTTTTTTTGGAATGTAAAGAAAAAGGTTAAGCACATACATATGAGTCGTGTCTGATAGCCTTGGAAGGGCAGCTATTAAAAACAGTAGGCTCTGTAAGTCAGATACACACACGCCTGATAGAAAATACTATTAGATTACACTAGAAAAATGATTTAAATTATTTTTTGGGGGGGGAATTAAAAAAAGGTTAAACACATATGAGTCGTGGCTCATAGACTAGGGAGGGCAGCAAGTAAACACAGTAGGCTATGTATGTCAGCAAAACACACAGGCCTGATAGAAAATTATATTAGATTACACTATCAAACAAATTTAAACTTTTTTTTTTTTATATTTAAATTAAGGTGAAGAAGATATGAGTGGTGGCTGCCTGGCACAGACCAATTAACCAAAAGACTGAAAAAAAATGAGGTATATTAATGCTGAGTGAGCCTGACAGACACAGGCCTGATAGTAAATGTAATTAGATTACACTAGCAAAATATTTTTTATTTTATTTTTTTAATTTAAAATAATGTTATAAACGGATATTAACACTGGTGGCTGGCACAGAGCAATGAACCAGAGTATATGCTGTGTGACACAGGCCTGATAGAAAATGAAAAAAAATTACACTAGCAAAATAATTAAAATTTTTGGTTAGTTAAATTTAAACTAATGTTGTTAGGGAGATATCAGTGGTGACAGTAATCACAGCATATGCTGTGAGCCTTAAACACACAGCCTGCGTTTCATAACCGGCCTCTAAAAATTGTTTATGGTTTTTCAACCATTGACATAGACTCTCACCACCATGAAAGAAATATGATGATCTATGTGACGATAATGAACGAGATACCTGAAGAACCTAATAAGCTAAGGGTGAAGATTGAAGGCGATTTTGTTTACTGAAGTTAATAACATAGTGACATCTTTATAACATAAACCTGTAGATTTTTTATAATAGAATAAAATATTATAGAAAGTTAAATAAGGCGCTCAGCTCTTTCAAGGCGAAAAACTCCGGGTGCTGCTGGGAAATGTGCGGCAAATTCTAATACGACGTGTTGACACTGACGTCAGAGATACTGAAGCCTAATTACTATGACAAAATGTGTTTTTTTAACGATTATCTTATAATTTAAAGGGACAATTTTACATGCGATGCTCTTTAAAGGGACAGTAAATACTTTAAAATTGCAAGCAATTACACAACTCACACTAAAGTACCACTAGGTTATAACGCACTATAGCTGAATATTTTTTACTATCTTTAGTAGAACAAATCAATTTTACATCGTCTGTTTTCTAATCAATGTGACCCATTAAATAGCATATGCAGAATAAATCCTGAGAAAGATGGAAACGTTTCTGTTTTTTTTTTTTTTTTTTTTTTTTTTTTTTGTTTTGTTTTTTTTTTTTTTTTTTTTTTTTTTTTTTTTCAAAGAAACAATACCTTTATCTAAAATAAAAAAGTAACTGGATGAATAAAATACAAGCCCCAGCTGTACTTTAGACAAGTTATGCGTTTTTTTAATACTCGAATTCTTGTTTTAATTATGTACATATTTGAGATGTACAGTTTTGTATTGATTGACTGTTAAGTTATGAGCATACATACAGATTTTGGTATTGATAAATTCTGTTTCATAAATTGCGAATTGTATTCATAGTTTCTTAAACTGCTCAATAAAACAGAAAATATTTGTTTAGGAATGAACGATGGGAATGTTTAAAGTAAATAATGCGAATCCATTCTGCTGACATGTTCCTACATCATTTTACAGGAGCAAATACTATGGGGAGGACAAATCCCAGTGTTTATAGCTATAAGGAGGGTATGTTGACAAGTTATAAATAAAAGGCCTAATTACTAATACGATATTTATGAATAATACTACAACATATATTTTATTCATGTCACTGTCCTCTGCATTATGAGCTCCAAGATCTAGCAGCTCTGAAAATGGTTGGAAATTCAAGATATGTTTACTTATTAATGATACTTTTAGGCGGGCAGAGCATAAAATGTTAGGATAAATAGGTTATATAATTTATTTTAATATTTGTTATTTTTAGTTTTAAAGTATAATTTACTATTTTTTTTTTTTACATAATTTTAACAAGGAATTAGGGGATATAACTAACTTGATGCAAATTTTCTTATTTGTCTGTAAATACCTATAATGGATTTAGTATGTCAGATTGCAATGTGTGTGTTTATGTATGTATGTATGTGTGTGTATGTGTATATTTTTTTTTTTTTTTTTTTTTATTTATTTGTAACCAACACATTTGTAAGACAATATTATGAGAAGCGAGACATACAGAAAAAAACAACAAAGAAGACCAATAACATCATCAAAGAAGAAGCGCCAATACATAAATTAAGGTCGCTCTTCTACAGGGTTCCAAATTTACATTTAGTCATGTAAATGATAAATTCACACTTGAATCCTGAATTTCTATATTTCTCATAGTAACTTGTTCCCACACCATATGTTGGTAGTTTTTGTCATTTTAATTTCTCAGAAGAACGAGATAAGAAAAAGGAAAAAAAGAAAGAAAGAAAGAGAGAGAGAAAAAAAAAAAAAAAAAAAAAAAAAAATTGACAAAATTTGACTTTCCCTCGAGTTGCTTCCCCCCATCACTCAGGCCACTAATAAACTTCCGGTGAAATAGCATTAATTCGGCTGTAGATCCGGAAAATCATTACTCAATAGGGCCAATTCTAAAGATTCTGTACCTCTAAAGGGTGAAATAAGTATCAGTTGGATTTCTTTAGGCATACTGTTAATTACATTCTTCCATTTGGTTAGAAAGTGTTTAACTTGTGCCTCCGAATTTATCGAGGTATCCATTTGTTCCATTATGAGTTGGTTTTTAAGTTTTTGAATAAATTCTGAGAGAGTAGGAGCTTTAAACGATTTCCAATATTTAAGGATCAACAGCCTAGCTGTCATTATTACCGTATTTAAATATGTTAAGTATTTATTCAATCCTTCTTTGTGGAAATCTATAAAGAAAAAAATATGATCTTCATTTAATTGTACGTGTGCTTTATTAATTTTATTTGTCCAAAAATTAATCTTATTCCAAAATTTCCTGACCTTGGGGCATCCCCAAAAGTAATGAATTATATCAGCTTTAGCTTGTCTACATTTAGGACAAAGAGAACCTAAGTTACCCCACGATGCTTTCATATGCGCTGTGATATAAATGTGGTTGATGATTTTCGTATGTGATTCTCTCCATGCAGCAGCAAGTGTTGATGCATCTGCACGCCTATAGCTTTTATGTATGGTATCAACTGAAACTTTCCACCAGACTGCTAATTTATTAACATTATCCAAGCCTCTCTGATTCAAAGCTAGTTTGTATAATGTAGTTATGTTATATTTCCCTGCTTTAAAAAGTATAAATGCGGGCTCTACTATTTCGGAAATTGTGACCTCTCGTGTGTCCTGTAACAGGACCTGTAAGAAGTTCCGTATCTGAAAAAAGGAAAAGAAATCCTTATTAGAGATTCCATATTCTACGATTAACTCTTGCATTGATCGGCAAACTCCAGTAGCGGGATCCCTTAACTGTTCTATATATCTTAAACCCTTTTTTGCCCAATCATTGAAGATTTTCGAGTTTAAAGCTGGTGTGAAGTTTGGGTTACCTGTTATAGTCAGAAGTTTAGAATAACGATGAGAACAATTTAACTTTTTAGATAATTTATACCAGGCCTGAATTACATTATAGATAACTGGCATCTTCTTAATTTTCCTTGGACATTTATCAGGGATACAATGAAGCAAGGCCTTCAAGGAATATGGCTGAACAGACGCTTCTTCTGTGGCTAAATCTGTGTAATAATCTGGCCCTGTTAGCCAGTCCAGAGCTATTTTAGAAATACACACTAGATTATAACACTCTATATCTGGCAATGCTAATCCCCCGTCATGTCTGGGTAATACTAGTTTATTATATGCAATGGCCTTTCTTTTCCCGTCCCATATGAATTGTGTGATTAGGTGCTTGATTATTTTTATGTCTGCTTGTTTTATTATAATTGGGAGATTTTGCATCAGATGTAAAATTTTGGGGAACGTCACCATTTTAAACAAATTAATTTTGCCAGATAACGTAAGGTAGAATTTGGCCCAATTTCCTAGATCACGTTTAATTTTAGTAATAATTGGCTTATAATTTAAGTCATACCATTCCTTACTATCCAGTGACAACGTTATCCCCAGGTTTTTAATACATTTGAGATCAGCCCGATTTGTATCGCCGGCCTTCAAAATTTGTTTCGTTCAAAATCTGAACCTGAGTCAAAATACTTCGTAGAAACGCTGCCTGGATCTTCAATGCATTAACGAGTAAATTAAACATAAGGGTGCCGGAAGAACCTAGATAGCTGAGGGTGAGAATGAAGATGATGTTTGTCAATAATGTTTTGTTTACTGATGTTAATAACCTAGTTACAGCTTAATAGAACAAACCGTTATATTTGTATAATAGCACAAAATATTATAGATATGTAAATAAAGATACAAGATAAAGCTCCGGGTGCTGCTGGGAAATTCCTCTTAAACACTAAAAACAAATGATGAAGAATATAACGATTTTCACTTTCATATTGTTACCTGTTGTCCTTTTTACTATATACAAAAAAAAAATAATCAAGTTTAGAATTAACCCCTTAATGACCAGACCATTTTTCAATTTTCTTACCCTTAATGACAATGGCTATTTTTACATTTCTGCAGTGTTTGCGTTTAGCTGTAATTTACCTCTTACTCATTTACTGTACCCACACGTATTATATACCGTTTTTCTCGTCATTAAATGGACTTTCTAAGGATACCATTATTTTCATCATATATTATAATTTACTAAAAAAAAAAGATAAAATATGAGGAAAAAATGGAAAAAACACACTTTTTCTAACTTTGACCCCCAAAATCTGTTACACATCTACAATCACCAAAAAACTCCCATGCTAAATAGTTTCTATATTTTGTCCTGAGTTTAGAAATACCCAATGTTTACATCTTCTTTGTTTTTTTGCAAGTTATAGGGCAATAAGTACAAGTAGCACTTTGCTATTTCCAAACCACTTTTTTTCAAAATTAGCGCTAGTTACATTGGAACCCTGATATCTGTCAGGAATACCTGAATATCCCTTGACATGTATATATTTTGTTTTAGAAGACATCCCAAAGTATTGATCTAGGCCCATTTTGGTATATTTAATGCCACCATTTCACCACCAAATGCGATAAAAAAAGTTAACTTTTTCACAAATTTTGTCACAAACTTTAAGTTTCCCACTGAAATTATTTACAAACAGCTTCTGCAATTATGGCACAAATGGTTGTAAATGCTTCTCTGGGATCCCCTTTTTTTCAGAAATAACAGACTTATATGGCTTTGTGGTTGCTTTTTGGTAATTAGAAGGTCGCTAAATGCTGCTGCGCACCACACGTGAATTATGCCCAGCAGTGAAGGGGTTAAATTAGGTAGCTTGTAGGGAGCTTGCAGGGTTAATTTTTGAGATCAGCCTCACACCTGACACATCCCACCCATTGATCCCTCCCAAACAGCTCTCTTCCCTCACCCACCGCACAATTGTTCCCGCCATCTTAAGTACTGGCAGAAAGTCTGCCAATACTAAATAAAAGTTTTTGTTTTTTTTAAATAAAAATAATAAAATATTTTAGTTGTGATGGACCCCTGCCTTAGCACCAACCTCCCTGGTCCCCCCCTCCGGCTCTCTAACCCTCTCCCCTACCTAATTACCGCCATCTTGGGTCTGCCAGTACCCAGTTTGGCCCCACAAACCAAAGTATTTTAATTTTATTTATAACTTTTATTTTTATTTTTAATTATTTCTATAGTGTAGCAGCCCCCCCACAATACCCCCACCCCCCTCCCCGATCCTTTTATATGTAAAAAAAAATAATTTACTTTTTTTTCCCCTTCCTTCATTGGTGTCAGTGTGGCTAATGCGCGCACATGCATGTGCACGCGCGCCCCCGTGCACGAGCGGCTGTGCACGTGCGCGCATTGTGCACGCACGCGCGCATCGTGCACGCGCGCACACGCTCCCTCCTCCCACCCGGACAACGGCACCATCGCTACTGGTGCAGAGAGGGCCACAGAGTGGCTCTCTCTGCATCGGAGGCTTGTAAAGTGGTATTGCAGGATGCCTCCATATCGAGGCATCACTGCAATACCCTCAGAGCTGCTGGAAGCGATTGTGATCACTTCCAGCACTCTGTACCAGGTACGTCTATTGTCATTAACAGTTAGTTTTTGCATGACGTACCTGGTACGTCAGTTGTCATTAAGGGGTTAAAGGGACATGAAAGCTACATTTTTTCTTTTATTATTTAGAAAGAGAATGCAATTTTAAACATATTTCTAATTTACTTCTATTATCTAATTGTTTTATTCTCTTGATATTCTTTGCTGAAAAGCATATCTAGATATGCTCAGTAGCTGCTGATTGGTTGCTGCACATAGAAGCCTTGTGTGATTGGCTCACCCATGTGCATTGCTTTTTCTTCAAATAAGAATATCTAAAAAATGAAGCAAAATAAACAATAGAAGTAAATTGTAATGTTGTTTTAATTTGTATGTTCTATCTGAATCATGAAATAAAGATTTTGGGTTTAGTGGCCCTTTAAGAGTTAAAAATAATTCTTTAAATCTTCTCCCTCTCCCCCATTCAGTAATGTTTCCAGCTCTCTGGAAGAATTTCATTTTGTATCATCAGATCGTCAAATACACTTAGATTTATAGGTTTTATTAGTTGTAGCTGTTCCTCGATCGGAAAGGTTTTGATTGGTGCTAACCATTTTCCAAAATATATTTATAACATTTCTCAATACTGGGACGGAGCAAGTACTGCTCCATGATAATAAGATATTTTATCTGTCTGATAAATATAGAAAGAGAGGCAGCACATTTATCTTTCCAGTTTGCCAATATTAATTTCCTTCCTAATAATATCGCTGAATTTATCAGTTTGAAATTTTTATGTCTATCCGGAATGCAATGGAAAAAGACAAGTCTGGAGTCCAAATCAAGGTTTCTTTCTAATGCCCTATTTAACCAGTAATTGATTTCCCCCCCAAATTGTCTGATTTTTGTACAGTTCCAAAAAGCATAGATAAAATCTGCTTCAGGGTTATTACATCTTAGACAAAATATGGATTTATTTGGCGTCCATTTGCCTATTTGTGCTGGTGTTATATATATTCTATTTATCATTTTACAATGGGATTCTTTCCAGGATTATAAAATCTTAAAATAAAGTATGTTAACGCGAGTATTTAATGGACGTTTTACATCAAGTTTTCATTCACTAATTCATTAACCTAGTACGTTTGCACCAGCACATTAAACAATAATTATCAGTAATTAAGGTCAATACGGTCACCCAAGAGTACTGCTTATAATTCAGTACACAATATCTATTGTTACACTTAGAAACCAGCCAGCGTTTCATCATCACCGGCCTCCAAAAATTGTTTATGTTTTTTTCAACCATCGGCGTAGATTCAAGATAAAGCTTCGGGTGCTGCTGGGAAATTCCGATTATCCTAATTCTTTGAAGGTATAATCTAGATTTTATTAAAGACAAAGAGACTCCTATTTTGCATTTCTTTCTTTACTACTCATATGCAGCCTTTAGAAGTACACAATAACATATACTGAATACAATAAGAAGCCAACATAGCTGCTTATAACCATAAGAAAAAACAGCCAATCAGAGAAGGGATATGACTATAAACAGACCAACATACTGACAAACCTCCTCTTTCTAATTGATGCTCACAAAGAACATAATAGTAATAAACATAAACAGTCCAAAAAGTCCAAAACAGCATAACATCACAGAAGCCAAAGAAGTGAGAAATTGATTGAATAATTCTTTTGAATTGATGATGTTGATAGAAGAAATCATAGTTGTCCAAAAACTTTTTGTAAGCGACTTGGAATCTTGAAATTAAGGATTAAATCCAGACGACAAGAATGGGTTGCTTACAGATAAAAACTATTAAAGACAAAAAACGTATTAGTAATATATAAATAACAACAGGGAGGGATATAACAACATATTTGATGTGGGAAAATACTCGTCTCTGTGTCTTTAATAAAATCTAGATTATACCTTCAAAGAATTAGGATAATTGTAATTTTATTACAAGACCAGAGACTCCTATTTTGCAAGCTTAAAGCTAAACAATAAAATATTTTAGGAAAAAAGATTAAGAGAAGCGTGTTGAATGGGTCTGAAATAAAATTGTTTAAAAATAGAATCCGAAGACCAGTCTGCCGCACTCAAAATTTGTTGAAGGGGGGCAGATTTTAAAAAGGCCTTCGAGGCAGCCGAACCTCTAACAGAATGAGCTGAGAGATTTTTTTTTATTTTTTTTTCTCTTTTTCTTTTTTTTTATTTATGTTTTCTTTTTATTTTCAATTCAAAACAACAGGTAAACATATGTAAGGTCAACAGTTTACAATCAAGGCAGGATAAATAAATCATGAAAAAGATTAATGTTAGGCTAAATATAGCATAGCGTTTGCCATGAGGACAGTCCTTGTTGAAAGACTATACCATAGTCCAGTGTCCTTTAAATAATCCATCGTGTGCTGTGACATTAGAGCTCTTGTGCTTAGGAAGAGTTAGAGATCAGCAGATGTGGGGAAGCTCCTGTTGTTTCAAAGATAGGACTAATGGTGTCCTTACCCAATTGGGATGCTGATATACATTCCTCAAGACATAATGTATTATAAGTGTGAGGCAATGAGAGTAAACTTATCTCAAAAAATTAGCACTTAACATAAATTAAGGAGAGAAAGGAAAAGAGAGTAGAATAAAGGAAAAGATGGGAAATGGAAAGATAGTGGGGAGCTAACATAGTAACCGTGTACACAATCAGTGGTCTCATTTCTCTGCTTCTTCTGATGTTGTTTACTTGCCCACTTCCCTAGCCTGTAGTTAGAATTTCTATGCGTTGAACCATATATAGATCATTACAAGTTGTATATGATAAGGGCAGAAATGTCTCGGCGGTGGCGGGGAGAGAGGGGGGATAGGTTTTTTTTATAGAATTTAAAGGGGAGACCGTTTGTTGATTTGAGTCTATGTAGCAGCGAGTGTGCTATCTTGGTATAGGGTGATTTGGCCTAGTTTGAGGTAGTGCAATCTTTCCAGAAGGAGGTTTTTTTGAACCAATGTTATCCATTCCTGGATAGCAGGGATTAATGTAGATTTCCATTTTCTAGGGATTAGCTGATTTGCAGCGTTGAGCATTAAGTGGTAAAGGTGTTTTCTTATCTTACAGGTGATGGCGGGGGGTTGGCAGAGTAAAACTAAATCTGGGGTGGGAGATATGTTTGTGCTTAATATTTTATTAATATGTTTAAAAATTTGTGACCAAAATGGTTTTATAAGATCGCAGTCCCACCAAATGTGGGAAAGGTGACCCTCTTGTGTGCAGCCTCTCCAACATAGCATTGATGAGTTTTTATATATAGATTTTAACCTTGCTGGAGTTAAGTACCATCTCATCATTATCTTGATGTTGGTCTCTTTAGCTTGGGCTGAATGTGCTGAGTGTGTTAGAGTGTCGAATCTGCGCGTCCAGATTTTGGGGGCAGTGTTCGTCTTGAGTTCTAGGTCCCATCTTTTTGTATAAGAAGGGAGAAGTGGAAAGGTCATTTGCAGGATCAGTTTATGTAGTTTGGAGATTGTTCTAGGTGTATTTTCTATTGATTGACATATTTGTTCAAAGGGAGTGAGAGGTCGTGTTAGGTTCTTTATATCCTTGTGTGTGGTTATGTAGTGTCTTGCCTGGTTAAGACGAAACCAAGAGGATAGAAATGGATAATTTAAAGATTCCAGTTGGTTTTTGGTTTTGATTTTGTGATTATTATCTGTCAAGAGGTATATAGGAAGTGATCTGGAAGGTCTTGCGAGCTGGGGGGGCATTTGGTGAAGGCCTGGTGGGAATTCTGGGTTATTTAGAAGTGTGGTGAGAGGAGAATATCGAGAGGAGATTTTGTTCAGTGGTTTGTTGATTTGTCTCCAGTCTGACCATGTTTCATTTGTTATGGATGAGGAGGATATACTGTATTTATTGAAGAAACCAGGGTTCCAACATATCTCATCTAAGTTATGTGACAAGGATAAGGTGTTTTCTAATTGGACCCATTGTTTGGGATTTGGGCCATTGATTTTGCACCAATCTGAGATTCTTTGCAACGAAATGGCAAGTTTATAGGAGCGAAGATGAGGGACCCCCAATCCCCCATCACTAGGAAGTTTATGAAGCGTGTTTTTATTAATTCTAGGGGGTCTGCGTCTCCAAATATAATCATTTATAATTTTTTGCAAGATATCCAAGTCTTTCTGGGTGCCTGGGATGGGGATTGTCTGGAGGATATATAATACTTTTGGCAATAGCATCATTTTTGCTGTGTGGATTCTGCCTAGCCATGAAATGTTTTTGGGTAGCCAAGTTGAGGTAAGGTTTTTAAGTTCTGAGATTAAGGTACCATAGTTATGTATGCGGAGATCTGCTATGTTGGGGGTAATGCGAATGCCCAAATATTTTAAGAATTTTGTTTGCAATTTGAGGGGGCAAGATAGTTTCAATTCATCTAGAGATTGGTTAGTAAGATTGATAGGGAGATATTCAGATTTTGTCATATTGATCAGGAAATTGGATACAGTCCCATAGTGGTCTAACTCTGAAATAGTTGTTCTAAGGGAGGGGAGCGGGTTGGTGAGTGTCAGGAGAATGTCATCTACCTCTATTCCACGTATCTGGTTATTATGACGTATTTTAATAGCGAGCGGCTCTAAGGCTAAGATAAATAAGAGTGGGGATAAGGGGCATCCCTGTCTGGATCCATTTCTGATTTCGAAGGGGTCGGAAAGCGTACCGTTTATTCTGATTTGTGCTGTGGGGTTGGTATATAAGGCTAGGATTTTTTGAATAAAAGAGTCTGGGAAGTTATATCGTCTTAGGGTTTCTTGTAGAAAAGTCCAGTCTAGTCTGTCAAATGCCTTTTCGGCGTCAGTCGATAGGAAAACAGTCGGGGATTGGGTTGTCGAGATGTATTCTAGGAGATTGAGAACTTTAACTGTATTATCTTTAGCCTCTCTATGGGGCACAAAACCCACTTGATCTTGGTGGATTAAGGACGGTAGGATTTTATTAAGACGGGTGGCTAAAATTTTGGCGTAGAGTTTTAGATCTATATTAAGTAGGGAGATGGGTCTATAATTGGCTGGGGAGTCAGTAGTTTTACCTGGTTTGGCAATAACAGAGATATTTGCTTGAAGCATGCTATCAGAGAAGGGACGGGAGGCATTTATGTGGTTAAATAGGTTTGTTAAGGGTGGGATTAGTAAATTTGCAAATATTTTATTAATAGAGACCGGTATAGCCGTCTGGGCCTGGGGCTTTATTTTGTTTTAACTGTCGGATTGCGTCATTTACTTCTGAGGTGGATATGGGTTTCTCCAGTAATTCGCTTTGCTCAGAGGTCAATTGTGTGATTGGAATATTTTTAAGGTATTGAGAGCAGAGTTGGCAGTGTTTTTGGGTGTCCCTGTTGGGATATAAGTTATAGAGTTTATGGTAGAATACTTTGAATTCGTTCGCTATAGTGTGTGTATCTTTTATGATTTTACCTTGAGCTGATTTTATAGAGAGTACATAGGTTTTCTGTTGTTGTTTTTTTAGAGCTCTTGCAAGGTATTTCCCTGGCTTATTACCCTCTCTATAAAAATTTTGTTGGAGAAATAGCAATTGCCTTTGTGCTTTGATATGAAGGATGGAATTCAGTTTATCTCTCTTTACTCTGAGTTCTTCAAGAACAGCATTATCCAGGGGGTTGATTTTGTGGGTGTAATCTAGGTCAGATATTTCAGAGGTTAAGCTTTCTATTTCTAGTCTACCTTTCTTTTTGATTTGTGCTTTTGCTTTAATAAATTCTCCCCTGATTGTGCATTTGTGGGCTTCCCAAAGGGTTGCCACGTTCACATCTGGAGTGTTGTTATGTGCAAAATAGTCTTTTATATGACTTGCGAAGAGCTTTGCTTGAATTGGATCTAGCAGTATGGAGTCGTCTAATTTCCATTGGAAGGCCCTAAGTGGAGCAGAGGGCCAGTTAATATGACACGAAACTAGGGAGTGGTCGGACCAGGAAGTGTGTTTTATCTGTGAAAGTTTAGAGTGAGATAGGAGTATGTGATCTACTAATATATAATCTAGTCTGGAATAATTGCGTTTGGGGTGAGAGAAAAAGGTGTAGTCACGTTTTTGGGGGTTGAAGTATCTCCATACATCGTGTATGCCTAAGGACTTGAATTTCCGCCAAATCTTGGGTAGGTTAGGGGTTTTGGTTCTGGATTCTGGGTTTGATCAATCAACCGTAGGGTCTAGAGGGAAGTTGAGATCTCCAGCTACTAAAAGGGAGCCTTTTAATTCTTTTACAATTAAGTCTGAAATCGAATTTATAAATTGGTCTTGTCTGGAGTTAGGAGCGTAGGCATTTACTAAGGTTACCGGTTTACCAAATAGTAAGCCTTTTAGGCAGATATATCTACCTTCCTTATCTGAAATGCACCGTATCTTAGTGAATGGTAAGGATTTGTGGAGCAAAATACTGACCCCATTGATTTTCTTATTAGGGTTTGTGCTGTGGAAGTGCTGCGGATATTGTGGGGAGAAGTATTTGGGAATATTTTTAGATTTAAAGTGCGTTTCTTGGAGCATCAATATGTGCCCACCTTTTTTCTGGAGGTCACTAATGGCCATTCTCCTTTTTTGGGGGCAATTTAGGCCTTTGACATTTTGTGTAAAAATAATTAGTTCATGTGGTGAGTGTCTATTCATTTTGGTTGTGTGAGAAAGTTAAGTTTATTTTGAAGGATGCCAGCGTATCTAATAGGTTAGACGACATGTGTGCACACGGTAAGAGACAGAAGAGGGGAAAGATAGAGAGAGCAGAAAAAGGTAGAGAAAAGGGAGTAGAGAGAGAGAGAAAAAAGAAACAAAATACAGTTTCCATCTTAAGTACATTAAACATTCCTAAATTTAAGGAGATAAACTCCCAACTGTATGAGAACCATTAAACTTTGCTAATGACTAACAGTTAGCATATTATAAAAAATCAAGCATTTCAGGGCAATAAAAGGAAACTAAGAAAAAACATTGTGCAGCAATAAACCAAAAATAAAGAAATATGGGCCCCAATCTAAACTGGGGCAGGAAGAGTGGTAACAAAAAGTGAGGTTTACTACGAAATGTTAAAGTCAGCTTGTATCACCTCTAGAAGACATCTGGGGTGAAGCGGGCTTCTGTGTTCTCTTTTGACGGACTGGAATCCATTCCTTCCGTTGCGGGAGTGGTGTAGGACCTGTGGTGTTGTGGTCTTTGATATGGGCGGGGAGGCCCTCATCAAGTTGTGGCGGTTGAATGTCTAATTCTTTGCAGATAGGTAAGATGTCATCTGTAGTGGAGCATGACAGGCGTCTGCCCTTCCATAATATTATCAAATGAAAGGGAAAACCCCATCGGTATGGGATGCTTCTCTTCCGTAGGAGCGATGTTAGTGGTTTAAGCTCTCTGCGTTTGGAGAGTGTCCTTTGAGATAGATCAGCGAAAACCTGTATCTCCACATTGTCGTACCTGAGGGGTTGTTGTTCTCTTGCAAGTTTCATTAATTCTTCTTTTATCTGGTAATTGGTGATTCTGGCTATAACGTCTCTTGGCGGTTGGCCTATTTGTGGTTTGGGGCGCAGAGCTCTGTGAGCCCTGTCAATTTCAATTTTTTTCTGTGTTTCTTCTTTTTTCAGGGTACTGAAAAAGTTTTGAAGGTATTGCTCTAGATCAGGTGTTGCAACAGCTTCAGGAATTCCTCTTAGTCTGATGTTATGGCGTCTGCTGCGGTTTTCTGCGTCGTCTAGTTTATCTTCCAGCTCTGAAATGTTTGCACCCTGACGTTGAATAGTGTGATGGAGCTCTGAGATAGCTTCTGCCTGGGCATCTTGTGTGTTTTCAAGTGATTCTACCCTGTGTCCTATTTCAGAGATGTCATTCTTGAGGTCAGAGATCTCATCTTTAATGCATTGCTTGACTTGAGTTATTAGTGATGAAAAGTCTTTTTTTGAGGGGATTGAGTGAAATAGAGCTGTGGGTATGGTAATGCTTTCTGCAGGTTGATCACTTTCAGATTCTGATGAACTTTGGCCTGAGACAAGCTCAGGGGGGTCAGCTTCTTCTGAAGCATTGGCTTTATTTTCCAAGGTCTTAAAGAATGTATTTACAGTGTGAGATGTGGCTTTCAGCTGCTTGTTGTTTTTACTTGGCTTACTGCCTTTCTTTGGCGACATTTTAGCGTAGATAGAGAGGTTTGCAACACCAGTTAGGAGCTGCAAAGAAATGAGAGGTGACTCTAGGATCTGTATTGATAGTTATGCCCCTTTTAGTAGGAGAAAGTAGGTTGCAGCGTGATCTCTCAATTGAGGTAAAGGATTGTGCCCCCAGGTCTTTTCACTATTAAATTTTTGATGAGGAGAAGCTTATGTTGGCAATAAGCTATGTGTAGTGTTGCCCCTCTGCGGTTTATTCAAAGTTCTATTCTATGTAGGCATGTAGGGGTTAATGCTTGAGTCTTTTGTGTTACATTATGTGCCGGTGCTGCGATATGAACATATATGTTCTTAGTGCAAATATATCCCCACAGTAAAGCTGCCGGACAAAGGTCTAGCTGAGAGATGTATCTCACTCTGCTGCCTCAGCTGTTAGTGTCGGACTTCTCCTTTTGTTGTGCGAGGTGCGCGTAATATTTTATTTTAGGCTGCGGCCTACCGCGTGACTCACCTCCGCATCGGGAAGCCGTGACTTGTTGCCCAGTGCTTTGTTGCCGCTCCGGTTTGCCTCGACCTAAGTTGCTCAGTTGTTATGGGCTAACCGTGAGAGCCGATGTGATGGTGTCTCACTTAGAAGCGTTGGCGGGTGTGTGAAGGCCGCAGTCGTGCGCTCAATTTTAGGAGGTGCTCCGGCGTTTAAAATTGCAAATAGACGATCCCAGAGTGGCTAGCCACAGAGTGAATGTGTTTGCTGAAAATTGTGTCTGTTAGTTTGAGTGAGGCATGAGCCTGAATCGTTCTCATACAGATAGGGCTGAGGAGCTCTAAAAGAAAGCAGCCATCTCCTAGGCTGGCTAGCTCCGCCCTCCGAGCTGAGAGATATTTTATCTCTCTGATAAATATAGAAAGAGAGGCAGCACATTTATCTTTCCAGTTTGCCAATATTAATTTCCTTCCTAATAATATCGCTGAATTTATCAGTTTGAAATTTTTATGTCTATCCGGAATGCAATGGAAAAAGACAAGTCTGGAGTCCAAATCAAGGTTTCTTTCTAATGCCCTATTTAACCAGTAATTGATTTGCCCCCCAAATTGTCTGATTTTTGGACAGTTCTTGGACATTAACCTACTTACGGCTAGATTTAGAGTTCGGCGGTAGATGGGCTGTTAACGCCACGCGTGTTTATGTCTAACGCACGTCATTGTTTGACTCCGGTATTTAGAGTTAATATAAGACCATCTAACGATGCTCCTAACGCGTGTATGTCACACGCGTAATCCTGCCCGCGTTAGACAGTCTCCCATAGAGATCAATGGGAAATCAAATAAATTGACTTTTTTCACCTAACACTCGATCTCGCGAGAATACGCACAGCTCGGTCATATGACGCATACCACATCATGCACAACAATAACACGCCGCAAATGTCACAACAACAATCAATCAACAAAGCACACAAGCATTACACATTCACAAGCGGGAGAAGTTTTAATACTATTTATACGGGGAATACGCATATACTTTAAGATGCGGAAAATCGCACAATAACAACAAGGATTAAAAAATATATACATACACTAGAAACAAAATCGCATTCAATATCATTATATATTATGAAAAACATACATATACAACACTTCACGAAGAACACACCATCGCAAATTCACATTTAAAAAGAATACTTTTGGACAATGAAAGCGAAAACGAACACTATGACATCATCGCATTCTACACATTCCACAAATACCAACTCTAAATGAGCATGCGCAAATTCACACACCTAATACACATTGCAATAATATTAATTGCTAATAAAGCACACCTGAACACTAATTACAATGGAAATTGGGACATCATTAAACATTTACACAGGGTATATAAGCACCACACAAGCATGGCTTCTTTGACTGTGTTGCTGGTGGGTCTTTGGAGATTTAAGAATAGAGAGTTTGAGAATTTTTGAGAGTGAGTTAGTGTTAGCGTGAGAGAGTCAGTTGGTAGTGTTAGCGTGAGAGAGTCAGTTGGTAGTGTTAGCGTGAGAGAG